>NC_135478.1:21676082-21997659 GCF_052094955.1 Ictidomys tridecemlineatus
TTAACTAAGTCCCCTAACACAGTTCTTAGTGTTAACCAACCTATCAGTACTGGCATCAGGCACCCTCTTTCATTATGAAAGAAAGATTTACAAAAAAGTCTTCCCTAGAGGAAGTTGATCTCAATGCATGTTTGTCAGACACTATGTTTTAAACATAGTAAACCAACAGGTTTCCTTACGCATGAAACAGTTTCACTTTAAAAGACTAAAAACACAAGTCTTTACAAGTCTGTCCTGAGCAATGAACCCTGTCAGACCTACCACCAGGATGACTGGCTCATCTGGCAGATGGTGTGGAAGAAGACCTGTTTGGGCTCTCTGATTATGTTCAGATAGATAGACATCGACACTTAAACATGCTTAATTATCAGTTCAAAGTAGAGCTGAAGAAATTCCCTTCTCTGAGTCACACTTGGGTAAAGGTGCTTGAAGTTCAAATTCGTATACTTTTAAAAAGTACTTGTTACCTTAAAGAAATGAAACCATCTAAAAGAGGGTGATTATTTGGCTTTCAGCTTTCTCTACTTCTTTTAGCTTAGTGTAGCTCAAAGACAAGGTACCCAGATACCTTTGAACTGGGGAGGCCTTTGATTACCTGAGCAAGATTAGACCCATAACTACAACAAGAGGCTAGGGTGAAGGAGTACTAGCTCTAGAATCACTCTTCTCTCAAAAAGTCCAGAATCAATCACAATGTTTTAGGCTGAAATACACTGGGGATGGGGAGTAGGTGGGCATTTTAAACCCAGGACCAAGTACTAAAGAAACTTGGCAAATAATCCTATGCAGAGGTAAGGTCTTCTCTCTCATTACAACATAAAATTATTACTTTCACTATGTGAATTTTGCTCGGGATGATGGTAGTCTGGGTAAACTTAAGACTCCTGTAACACTTAATGTCAAGGAAAAAAAGTGACACAATCGAATGAATTAAAAGTTTAATTCTGAACCATTTTTATAACCGTATTTTCTCTTGAAGCATTGTATCACAGCAGGTTACAACAACTTTGGGATAAAAGGCAACTGGTAAACTGTCCAAAACAAGGTTCCAAATAACACCTCTTACTGATTTACCCTACCCATACATATCCCAAATAAAGTTTTTGATCAAAAACATGAAATAGATCCACCTGCTTATTTTAAGCATATTAAAAAGGAAACTAATTGGACCATTTCTATTTGTCTATTTTATACAAAAAAGGCTACACAATGTTACACTTTCTTCAGATTACAATTAGAGTGATTATGAATTAGTGTTCTACACCATTACTCAATTCTTAAAAATTAGAAATTGCTGTAGCAGTATTCACTATAACATAACACTACAAGAGACTTAAAAAAAAAACTAACAGTTACTGCAAAAAAAAAAAAAGAAAAAAAAGAAAATTAAAGAGCTACTTCAAAGCAAGCATAGTCAGTACCATTACAGATATTTTTTTTAAAAAAAAATTTTTTTAACAAGCAAGGCTAGGGTTTGATAAATTCCATCTTGTGATCCATTCTTGTGCATTCTTCACTTCTTGAGTCACTCCCAAAATCCATTTGTATTGTTACTCCTCGACCAAAAAGGACCAGAACAAAAAGTTTACTTCAATTGTTCCCATAGGAAACTCAGCTTGGTTAGTGTGTCAGGCACTTTCTGAGATACCAGCCCACCCCTCGAGCCCTCTCAGCAACTCTACAGGCCAATCACAATGCAAGTTCAGACAATACAGCTGTATAAAGAGAGAAAGGCTGCTATTAATGTTTAAAACAGCAAATGTTACTCATTTGAGTATTAAGTTGCAAAAGCTGTGGCAAAAAACATTAAAGTTAATAACTTCCACACATGATCACATAACAACCAGAAATCTGAGAACATCCAAATGTTCCAAGACATCTCCTTTCAAAGTATATATCTTTGTGGCAGATTTACAAATAGGCCTAAACCACTCCCACCCTACCAACCAAGTCTTTTCTGAAGTTCTGTAGGCAGAGTAAAAGTATTTTACCCAAACTGGCTTTTTTAAACTTCTTACCTAAAGGATGATTTACAGGTCAGTATCAAACCAGGCCAGCTGATTGCTGTCACCTGGAGGCAGCCCATCCATGAGGTCCTGGGCATGTCCCAGATCTGGCAGCCCATCAACTGGATAGTCAGCACCAGGGTGATGGCCACCCATCTCATGCTCCATCATGGGGTCCATACCCAAGGCATCCTGACCGTATCCACCAGAGTGAAAAGAGCGATAGCTGGGATCTAGAAAATTTGGGGTGGCAACAAAATGGGAGAGGAAACACACAGGTTGACATTGAGGTTAGGGCAGCCACAGTTTAGAAGTAAACTTGTCAGAAAACAGTCCTTTCCAACCTCTTGAACCTCTAGCTTTCTTGAGCCAAGCAGTGACTCACTGTAGGCCTCAAGAGCCAGGCCACCCATGAGACCACATAAGCCATGTGTTTCACTAGAACCACACCAGCGGTTTCAGTCATACCTTCCACATGCTCTTGAACACTCTACTTTTACCCTGGAAGAGACTTTAAGGTGCCCGAGGAAAAAAACGGCAATCCACTGTGTGGCCTCTTAGGCATTGATTAGGGAAATAATAACAAGGCAGTGTGATGGGGTGAAGTTTTGGTTATACCTACAAAAAACAAAACTCAAGACACTCTTTCCAATGACACCTTAAAAAGGGTTGACATTGATCTGTCATGGTAAGAAGGCTATGAGTTTCAGAGTTTAGGAATTAGGTAAAACTAGATGAGATTATGAATTTAAGAAGGTTCAGAGTTATTAGTCTACTCTATGCTTCATCTTCATTATCCAGATTCAAATTAGCTTTTCAAAACTAACTACATAAGTACTGACACACACATACCCCCCCCCCAATCTGAGCTTATAGATTTGCAGACAAAGGTATTATGGATTCTCTGACCAAAAAGAATAAAAAGCCAGGCAACTGGAACATCCTACACAGCACAGACCCAGAAGTGACGTGTATTTGGTGGTGTGATCCTGCTGCACGCTCAGTGTGTGTGGTTCAAAATTCCCTATGCTCAATTAAAAAAACACTATTGCTGACTCTGGAATTTAAGAACTGCCTTTAATTGCAGCCACTACTTTCCTGCCAACACTGGTTTCCCAGATGAGCAAACTGGCTCTGTCATAAAATTTTATAACTTTATCATGGTCTGGAGTTAAATATGGAGAAATATGAGACACATACCATCTTGGCGATATCCTAGGGGCTCTCCCTGGGCACCAATATCAAGTCCAAGATCAGCAGTCTAGATAAATGAGTATAAGGTAAGAAAGAATACAAGGAAAAAATGAAAATTCTCAACTTATACTTTCTTGCATTCTCTGAAGATTACAAAAGTCATGGAAGACAATATTACAAAAACACTTTAAAAATCAGAGTCCTTTAAACATCCCTCCCTCAAAGACATTATTTTTAATTGTGTGCAAAGAGAAAGCATTTAACTAATTCTTTAAACATACTAACCACTTACTATATGCCAGACACTGCACTTTTGGTGCTAGAGATATAGCAATTAACCCAATGGGCACAATGCCCCCATGCCCCCTCCAAGGAGCTGCTGACAAAATGTACTGTAGGAAAAAGAGATGATTTTTAGCCTGAGCAACTGGAAGAACAAAGTTGCCATTAACTAAGACAGAGAAGACCTATGAGAATAGGTTTGGCATAGGGGATGGGTGGCTCAAGTTGGAACATGTTAATGTCTATTAAAAACCCAACTAACACATTACTCAAATTGGCAATCTAAGGTTTTTGTTTTTTTTTCTTTCCATTCATTCAACAAATATATTGTATGACTATGTTCTGTAGTCTATTATTATAGGATGGGTAAAACAGTCTTCCAGGTTGGCTTTAATTTTGTTTACTACAGTGTTTCAATGAAATCCTGTACTGAAGAAAAATTTGTTTCTACTTGTATTTGTTATAGATATGAAAAACTGTTTTTAAAAAAGTATCAATAAATTGACTTGAATTAACTGCTTAACACTGCCTCTTTCCTATATACCCTTCCTCAAAAATATACGATAAACCTTTTAATCTATTATCTTCCTTATGAATTCTAAGGGACAACTTGTTTATGATGATTCTGAACTGGTTGCTTCCTTCTTCCTCAAAGCAGTTGCTGAACAGCATAAAGACAACCAACACTCAATCCAGGGATATCATCAATGAAAATGAACATGTACTGAGTGCTGCAAACAACAATCTAACAATCTGCTCTAGCAAACTACCAGATCAATGTGAACACATTTGCCTACCTCATTCCAAGCCATAGGCTCTGTTCTGAAGAGGGAACTGGTTAGCTCAACTGAGAGCCGTTTCTTATAATCCTGTGGCTTATCCTCAGACATTCGAAATAGAACAGCAGCTGCATACGTTGCTGGGAAAGGAAGAGAAAAATGGCCATTGAGGAAAAGCTGAGGCTTTACTGTCCGCACATCATCCACTAAAAGGCTTTTGTTCCTTTTCTACTTACCCACACCTTCATTCCTAGAGTGAAGTAATTCTGTCAGAGGAGCTGTGGCTCCCTCTGCTTCAATAGCTTCTGCAGCCTCCTTGTCCTGAGCAAGTTCACAGAGGACCCCTGCAGCTACTCTTTGGATATTTTCAATGGGAGAATAAAGCAGCTAAGGAGAAAACACATAAACAAGACCTAATTAAATCTATAATTAAAAGCATGGCAAGCACCCCACTGCGGTGCAAACATTCCCAATTGGGAGTGTGAGCAGCATTTATTGGTTTCAAATCATATTCTCTGAATTTAGGTCCTAGATTGTATAATGCTCTAGGAACACTGGAATTCTATCTAGAATACTCTTGAGTTACAAATCCTTTCTTCAGAGGCCATTTGAATCTAAGATCTAGAAAAACCAGAGCTGGCTGGATGCCTGTGCCCTGGCAGGCCAGCTTCCATCCTCCAAACCTGAGCAACCCTAAAAATGTAATGTGAAGTTTCTCCCCTCTTCTTGAAGGTCTAGTCTCACTGTTTCTCCTTCTAATGACAAAGGAAAATGAAGGACATTTTCATAAAATTAAGTATTGGAGTCTCTATTTTGGTCTCTTAATTTTCTGAAAACGTAAGAACATATAAAATCTAGATCCAGAATACCTCACTTGAAAACGAAACATACCTGCACGAACAATGGAATGGTATTTAGTCCTCTGATTACAATTCGGTTGTGAACATCCCGAGCTAGGATGTGAAGGGCTCCAGTACAACCTTCAACTATTTCTTCCATGCGGACACCCTCCTACCGAAAGAAATATGGTTAACAAATAGGGTAGTCTTCTCTCTAAAGTTTATAAAACTTGAAAAGCTTTTCATTCTGGGCAGCAATTACTAGACTATAATTATTCACTTATATACCCAAAGGTCCCCATAATCTACAATTAGTTCAGGAACGAGGGAGGATTCCATCATGTGAAATGTCACTGATAGGAGGCGCCCAGCAGCACTAATTCCAAGCAGCACCCCTCCTCCATACCCAGGGCTGTACACAAAGCAAGCAGCCCTCTATATCTATGGGTTCCATATCTGCAGATTCAACCAACCAAAAATCATTAATATTTGAAGTGAAAGAACTGGGCATATACTGAACACACACAATTTTTGCTTGTCATTATTTCCTAAACAGTATAATATAACTATAATATATGTGCACTATGCAAGGGGTAAATGAAAATGCAAGTGCCCGGTAGTATCACAACAAAACCCTAGGGACACCAATGACCAATTCTGCAATTTCTGTACGCCTTGATTCCCAAAGGTAATTCTCTTATACTAAGATACCAACCATGCTAGGTAAAAGATGACACACAGAATAATGCTCAGACTACCTCTTGCTATTTTCCCTATTTTTGGACATCTACATTTATTTGGTGAAATACTTACTTAGTTAATCTACTCTTCATGTCTACCAAGACTATTTTAACAATAACTATATAGAAGAAGGAAGTTAGCTTTTGTAAAGTGTTTATTATATGCTTTCTGTTTCTGGGTTAATTTTTTTTGTTTTGTTATGATTCTGCTTTCAGTGGCTTTATAAACAATTTCCTTCTTTGAAATTTTAAAAAGGTTCCCATCCACATTCTATTAAGGTACCTCATGGAAATGGGTCAATAACAAATAAATGGAGAAAGGAAAGCCACAATATGAGTGAATACACAGAACAATCAGCAATATGGGAATCCTAAGATCTTTTCCAGTAGGGTTTGTCTTTGTTTTAAAATAACCTAATTTTACCCAATCCCAACTTTTCTATATTCTGTGGCTATTGCAATGAAATTGATACAGGTACATAATATAATCATATTCTTACTATTATATAAGTATATATTACAGAATTATATATAAATGTATTAAGTTTTTATAGGTGTGTTCCACATCTGGGACAGGGGACAAAAATGAGTTAAATAAGAAAACTTTTTCAAGTTCGGAATCTTGAAGGTCTCAGGAATCAGAAGTGTTTTTATCTTTACAAGATTATACACTTAATTTTAAGAGACTAACTTGATATGAGAGCTTTAGGATGAGAATATTATGGGTAAAGATTTCAAAAATTGTATTACTTATTCTTGAACTCTATGTTATATTCTTAGGTCTGAAAACAGTTTAAAACCTCACATGGAAGACACAGTAAAAAGACCCGTAAAGCATTTATAGCAAAACGTATCTTTTAGTGGAGGATAAGCAGCTCTAAAATCATACAGACTGGTATTCAAATTAAGGCTCTTCTGAATTTCCTAAGTAGGTAAGACTCTGTATGCATTAAATGACAGCACTCATTAAGTTTCTAACTCTACAGAAGCAAAATTATACTCCCACATTCTCTGCCTAAGACCATGCCAAAAACATGTCCTAGAAAATGTCACTAGGGACCACTTTACTCTGTATCTTCTTTGCAGCCATAGAAACATTTTAGTTTTTTTCATTATCATCAGTTCTGCAGTTAGAAGGTTGGGTGAGCCAATAACTGAGGAAGTTTTCAATTTATACATTCCTTTAAAATGCCAGATATTATAGTAAAGATTTACCTACCACAAACTGCTGCTGTGTTCCACCCATGGAAGTACGACGCTGGGTATCCTGATGTGCACGAACAAGCAGCTGAACTAGTCGTGGAATGGCACCCTGTTCACGCAAAGGTGCATGATTTGCTGGACAAAGGGCAAGATTTCGAATCAATCCAACAGTAGCCTGTAGATAAGAGGGAAGAAATGGCATACAAATCAACAAAATCATATTTTTAGCCTATAATTATCACTAAAACGATTGGCATTAACTAAAAAGCAATGATAACTACACAAAATTTCAGAATCCGAACCTCATTCCAGCCACATTTCTTAAGGAATACAATTCCTATTTATCAATCCCTATGCCTAGACAGTCATCCAATAGCTAAAGGTGGTTCATTTTCAATTCTGACGGCATTCTATTTGACAACATACCTTTATCAGAGGCCAATGGGATGGTGGGTGTAGGAGTTTAACGACAACTGGTAGTCCATAGTGAAGGCGAACAGCATTCTGGGCCATCTCTGCTTCCTGATGTCGGCTAGTCAGATGACGAAGAGCACAAATGGCAGGCTCAGTTATGTCCTCCCTGTCACCAGCACGAAGGACAGTACGTACAAGAGCCTCTATGCCACCCACTTGGCACACCATCATCTTGTTCTTGTAATTATTGCAAGTGAGGTTAGAAAGAATTCCAGCTGCACAGGTGACCACATTTATATCATCTGAACCCAAAAGCTGAACAAGAGTCCCAAGAAGACCTTCCATCCCTTCCTATGGAGATAAAAACAGATGCTTAGTACATATTCATCTAAATCCTATCACCAAAGCACCAGCTGCCTCAGAATTTACCTGTTTAGTTGCAGCATCTGAAAGATTCCTAAGAGTCCAAAGACAGTTCTGAACAAGACGTTGACTTGGATCTGTGAGGTGAAGTCCTAATGCTTGCATTCCACCTAGAAAATTACAAAGGATATAATGCAACGGCCATTAGCTATACATTCCTGAAAGTTCTCAATGTCTTCTACAGTCACATAAATCTCCCTCTTTATTTTCAAAGTCAATCTCCCCACCTCCTTGACTACTTTATTCCTGATTTTCCAGGGTGTACTTTGGTTTTTCTTTAACAATTCACCTCACTAGTGACAACTTCTGTGAAATATCTACCGTTCATTCTTTTCCTATATGGAAAACGTCTTCATTATCTTCATTGCCCCCCTGTAGGTAATAGTTCTATTACTTATTTCTTTTCATCCATGCAATCATTTAAAAAATATTTATTTAGTACCAGACCCTGTTCTGAGCTGCACATACACTAGTATGAGGGAGGTAGCAGATACCAAATATACAATTAATAAATTAAAATACAGGTATTAAGCACTACAAAGAAAAACAACATAGAATAATTGGGGGGCACACTGCAATTTTAAGTAGGTAATTAGGTCACTTCAGTGTGAGAGTGACATTTGAGCAAAGGTCTTGAAGTAACTATGTAAATTCCTGGGGTAGAAACCAATTCTGAAAGGTGGCCATATAAAAGTCACTGACGGGCCTGGTGTGGTGGTATGTGCTTGTAGTCTCAGTTAATCGGTAAGTTGAGGCAGAAAGATAGCTTGAGCCAGTATGAGCAACATAGTACGACTCTATCTTATAACAAACGTCACTGACTCCAAAATATATTAGCCCAAAGGTTCACACTTTCCATCATTTATGACCTTTAATGGGAGAAATTTATTCTGGAAAAGGCATATAAAATGAAACCCAATCCCATACTAGTTTAACTTCACCCATCTCTCTTGAACTAATAACATTTCTGAATGCAGTGAGAGACACTTTCCTTTGTTCATTCATCAAATCATTTCTCTCAGATTCTTTCCTCGCAATAGCTCCAGCTATAGTGATCTGCATAAAACTGATGCTCTGAATTTGTTAAATGACAACTTTCTTTGCCACTAAGACTTCATTCCCTCCCTCTACACAGTTATCAACACTAAGAGAATGGATCATGCTCATCAGAATATCTCAAGAGACTTTAAAAACATACAACCATTCTGATTTGGCAGGTCTAGGGTGAAAGTCCCAGGCAGATGACTTTGAGACACTGTCCCCGACCCTCTCCACTTTTCTTCCTATCTTAACCTTCATAGACTAAAAGAACTTCTAAAATTTCTAGTTCTGCCTTCACCTGCATCCTGGTACCATACAGTTTACCAGATACCTATTTATCTTTCAGTCACTCTGAATATGCCAGCTTCTTATTTTAAGGGAAAAAAAAAAACAAGCAATCCTTCTGATAGTTTCATTTATCTTCACAGTACCTGTGTTCTCCCCACCACAAACCATTTTTGATTGCTCCCTTAGTCCCTTACTATTATATTATCTGAATCTTTCAGAAGTCTCAAACATTGACAAATTTGCCATATATATCTCTAAAAACAAAGTATTTCATTCCTATTATAACATCTCAGTGATCTGGTTCTCTTAAACTTTTGGACACACTATTGATCCACACAATGTTAGTATCAATATTCCAAACGCATTGCTCTGGTGGTATGCCACTGCTCAACAACCAAAGTTTCTTGTTAGCTTTTTTTTTTTCTTTTGCAACAGGTTTATACAGAGATTTTTAAATAATTTGAGGCAAATGGACTATGGTAAGGAGAGAAAAGCTTGTGTTTATTTGGTAGGATCATAATTTTAGGTTCTCCTTTCTGTTTTTATTTCACTGGGCTGAAGAGTTAAAATCCCACCAGGGGCTATATACAAAATAGTAAATTTTATAAGGCAAACCCAGAGACCCAAACTTAATACATATCAATATTCTCCTGGCAAAAACTAGTACACTAAAAAAATTGTTTCCCTGTTTATGATGGTTTCCCTCTACTTTTTAAAATTTTTTAAATTGATTTTTAAAAAAATGGCAGCAGAATGCATTACAATTCTTACACATATACAGCACAGTTTTTCCTATCTCTGGTTGTATATAAAGTATGTTCATACCAATTCGTGTCTTCATACATGTACTTTGGATAAGTGTCCATCACATTTCCACCATCCTTGCTAACCCTCTATCCCCTTCCGTCCCCTCTGCCCTATCTAGAGTTCATCTATTCCTCTCACCCTCCCACTCCCCACCCCACTATGAATCAACCTCCTTATATCAGAGAAAACATTCGGCATTTGTTTTTTGGGGATCTTCTCCAACACCATCCATTTACCTGCAAATGTCATGGTTTTATTCTCTTTTATTGCTCAGTAATATTCCATTGTGTATATATGCCACATTTTTTTTATCCATTCATCTACTGAAGGGCATCTAAGTTGGTTCCACAGTTTAGCTATTGTGAATTGTGCCGCTATAAACACTGAAATGGCTGTGCCCCTTAAAAACAGCATATTACTAGGACACAGCCACATCAATGTTTATAGTTTCTTATTTTCTTTAAGATAAGTATAACCTTAGGGAACCTTTAGAATTCAGATCCCACCAATTCTTTCAAACTAACCGAAGTTACACCAAAATTGGAATAAAGCACACAACTCCAGAAACAAAAGGAGCCTAGAAAGTCCTGCATGATATTGTCCTGCCTAATTCATCAATCACTGGGACATTTACCCTATTTCCAAATTCTATCTATCTACATGTTCTTCTTCAGCACGTGAAGCTCCACAATCTCTTTCCTACTCATACTACACATTTCTTTCTTTTCTCTACCTTCAAAGCATTTACCACCACTATCCCCATTTAGACAGTAGAAAGGGCTCCTTCTTATCATGCAGTCCCATTTAATATTTCCTTTGTAGTAATGCCCCTTCCAATTAGCCAGTTCCCATCACCATTAATTCTGTTCATTATTTGCTATTCATTTCTCATATAACATGCATTCCAATTTATTTTTGTCACATTCCCCAGATTGAGAATAAGCACAGAAACCCTATATGTTACCCAAGGTATATCATGTGCCTAATCCGTTGCTTAAAATGCATTAGGTGCTAAGTATGTTCAGAGCAAACAAACATTAGAATAACTTACTGGAAATCTTAAAAAAAAAAAAAAAAAAAAAAAGAATAGAATATTCCTAGGCTTCCATTCCATAAATTTTAAGCTACCAACAAACCTTTTGTCATTTCAAATAAGTTGTTTATCTTCACTTAAAAAAAAACATTTTAGGGATTATGATTAAGTTAGCCTAATTATCTGTACTTTTAAACAAATAATACGGGTGGTCTCTGGAAAAGCTTACAGAATTTACATCCTCTTGTTCTATGAATTCAGCCATACTTGCCTAGCTCAAGCTTATGGATCCCACTGTCAGCAAGCCAATCAAGGCAAACATAATCCCCTTCTTTCCCATAAATTCTCAAGTAAAATTACTATTAACAAACAGGACAAAGTGTGTTCCCAATTCTATATCCCAACATTTTCTTCTATTAAATGCCTTTATATTTTTCCTCTCTCAGTAGTGATCTGAAGCTTGGTTTGAGAATCTAGGTAGATGGTAATAGGTGGGTTATAGAAAGAAGAAAGGACGCT
Organism: Ictidomys tridecemlineatus; assembly: GCF_052094955.1. Lineage (NCBI taxonomy): Eukaryota > Metazoa > Chordata > Mammalia > Rodentia > Sciuridae > Ictidomys > Ictidomys tridecemlineatus. Next base: position 21,687,651 of record NC_135478.1, read on the forward strand.
AGATAGCTGAAAAGTAATGGTTTCCAAGACTTCTAACAAAAGACCCTAGTGCAAACCATGTACTCTTTTTTCCTACCACCAACATGTATACAATATAAACTAACACAATATTTGCCTCATTAAAAATATTTACGGGGAAAACAACAGAGGAACAGTAGAAACAGTAAAAATTGTTTTTCACAACAGACCAACAGCTCACTGACAATACAGAATACCAAAGCAAAACACTGCATGTGAGTTTAATTAAATTTAAATAGCACCAAACCTGGGACAAGCAGAACACACCCTTTTTGAATGTGATCTTGGCTATAAATTCAATAGGACTATCTACTTTCAGTTGGTAAATTCCCCTTGTCCTAAAGTAAGTAATCTAATCAGAATTACAGACACTGAACGCAAGATCTTGAAATACACATACTTACCAGCTTCTACAATAGCCGGTTTATTACTAGAGCACACAGACAACACCTTCAGTACTCGGCTTGTGGTCCACAGTAGTTTCTCATAAGTGTAGGTTCTCATTATATTTACTAAAGCTTGGGGTCCACCACTAGCCAGAATGATCAGCTAGAAAGATGTATACATATTGTTAGTCATGGAATCTTGGTCAAATGCGTGAGAAAAGCCATATTATTAACTTATTACACCAGAATTTAAGCCAGCGTGCCTTCAGACTAAAATGTATTCCTGGACCCTAGAGGTCTAGGAATACTAGGGCTTTATCTAACCTCTCCTGCTATGGCATTGCACTAAAATTCAGGAATCCCAGTTCTCCCAAGACAACATCAACTCTGGTCTGATTTCCTTCTTCCTATGCTGTTTATAGCAAAAGCAAAAACAAAACAAAACCATGTTGGTATGCACTAGTGATGAAAGTTGTATCAAAACTGATTCGTTGATAATTTAAACCAGAATGGATATCTGAAACTCATCTCTGACATTCTAATTTTCTTTATCATATCCACTTTTAAGAGACACCATAAAATAATCATTCATTCTGGTTCTTCACTTTCCTGTTTATTTCTACCTCCAGACCCTATCCCTAATGTTCTATAAACAAATCCCATCACCTTATGCCTCTGCTGAAGATTATGGTTCCCACTTTACTTTTAATAATTCCTACAAAGCACTGCAAGATCTATGTCAATAGTAGCCTTACCTCAAACGGTTATTCCTCTTTACTCTCTATATTGTTATACTGGGGATTGAGCCCAAGGGCACTTTACCACAATTACATTCTCAGACTTTAATTTTCAGACAGGGTCTCATTAAGGCTGGCCTCAAACTTGTGATCCTCCCGCTTCAAACTCCCATGTCGCTGGGAGTACAGGTATGCCACTATGCCCAGTTATGTACTTTTTAAATTCCAGAATCTACATGCTCCTCCCTCCTTAGGAGTTTGAAAGATGCCATTTCATCACCTAACCTTCACCTAGTCAATACCTTGTCATCTTTTAAAGCTGAATTCAACTATCACTTCCTCCCAGGTCTCCTAAGGTTAATTTCATTTCTTGTGTGCTCTCATAGCTCCTCCTCTTCTTAACACATGAATTAGTAATTAGTTCATTATTTCAATGCCTCTCTCCTACCCATGATTGAAAACTAAAAAAGAAGTTTGCCTGCTATACCTCTAGTACTTTGCATAGTGCTTTACACATATTCAAAATATTTAAAGAAACAGAGATGCCTAATTTGTCTAGGATCCATACAAAGGGTGAAGAATACTATGAATTTTCAAGGATCTGTGTTGTATCACATTGAAGGTCTCCTATGCACCATGAAAACCACAAAACAATTTTTTTTTACCTTGCTTTCTTGATTACCATAAGCTAAAATCTGAAGGCAGTCTGTTGTAATAGCCAAGAATTTAACATTTGTTTTGTTGAGCAAAGCAACCATTTTCTGTAGTCCACCAGCTAAACGCACTGCCATTTTAGCTCCTTCTTGATGTAATAAAAGGTTGTGGAGAGTTGTAATGGCATAAAACAATACAGAATCCACTGGTGAACTGGGAAGGAGAAAAAAGCTTCATCAGAAATGTTGTGATTGCATTCTCTTTGTGTCTTAGTTTCACGTACTCTGACATATTTTCTTACCCAAGCATTTTCACCAGGGCAGGAATGCCTCCAGACTTAAAGATGGCCAACAAGCCCTCACGGTGATGGGAAAGGTTGTGTAACGTCCCAGCAGTACAACGAGCTGTTTCCACATCATTTGTATTCTGCATGGTACGCACAATGGCAGATACCATCTGAGGAGAACGCATGATGGCGTGTCTGGAAGCTTCCTTTTTAGAAAGCTGATGGACCATAACTGCTGCCTTATTAACCACCACCTTTAACACAGGAATTAAGAGACATCATTAGTTTTCAAATACTGATTCTGAAGAACTATTGTGAAACTATTCCCTTGAGAATTTCCTTTAAGGCAGATTGAAAAGCTAGCTATGTGATTGATTGATTACCTGGTCCTCATCATTTAACAGTTTTGTCAATTCTGGGATTGCACGTGTGGCGAGTTCTGCATCATCTTGATAGTTAATCAAGTTTACAACTGCATGTTTCAGCATCTGTGATGGTTCAGCCAAACGTTGGACATTAGTGGGATGAGCAGCATCAAACTGTGTAGATGGTATCTGCATACCCTCATCTAACGTTTCAGGAAACATGGCAGCTCGTACTCTCTGAGCTCGAGTCATCGCATACTGTCCATCAATATCTGGGAAAGGTAAATTCAACATTTACTATCCAAAGTTCAGACTTCACCAGATTATTCTCTTTTCACCATACCATTCATTTTATCGAAGCTATCACATCCCAATTTTCCAAGAAAACTTTCATTCTAAACACTTCATTCTTTCAGTAAGGCATTAATATTTACCAGCTACTTGCTCTTGAGTGAAGGACTGAGAAAATCCTTGTTCCCACTCATATAGGACTTGGGAGGTGTCCACATCCTCTTCCTCAGGATTGCCTTTACCACTCAGTGAAGGAGCTGTGGTAGTGGCACCAGAATGGATTCCAGAGTCCAGGTAAGATTGTTGTTGCCAGTGACTAACAGCTGCTTTTCTGTCTGGCTCCATGGCCATATCCAACTCCATCAAATCAGCTGTAATAATGAAACCATATTAGTACACTGAAAATATTACCTTAATTTGAAAAAAAATCTGTGATATGACCTTTTAATTACTTTTAGAAATAAAGTTAAATCTGTAAGGCAGCCAAGAAAAGCAGAATGATAGTTAGGATTAGCTCAGCGATGAAATTATCTATGCCCTTAGGGGACCACCTAACAGTTACTCACTGAATCAGTGGAAGAATGGTACTGCATCCAGACTCCAGAAGCAGTCATCCAGACTAGATTCCTGCTGGTGGCTTGTTTGTTATTTCACCAAGCCATTAGAAGTGAGCAGAAAATGGAGCAAAAGGTAGCCTGACAAGTAAGCAGGGAGAGAGGAAAGCAGGGGGATCTGAGCCAGACTGGGTTAATGGCAATGAAGCAGAGCCCCAATTCAGTAACTAAGCTTTATGACACAAACCTTGAGTAGCCATTGTCCACGCAGGATTTTCAAAGCAGCTGTACACTAAACTTCAAATACCCTGAAAAAAGTTAATTAAAAGTCATTAGGATTTAAACATAGTTTGATTTTAATACTCAGAAGTCACTGAGATATCTACCTTATAAGTGTCAAGGACTATGCCCACCTGCACAACACGCACGCAACACACAAAAAGAAACCAAACATCTATGTAATATAGTGAAAAAGAAATCCCCAAAATCTCCTCCAAACACACCAACCAGAGCTCCATCATTAATGAACTTTTTAATTAAAGCTCTTCCTTAACTGCCACCTCTTTTTAGTAGAAAAATAAATTATGGCTATTCAAGATATTGATGAGAAAGCTTAGTAGTTCTAATAATGAAAGTCAAGGGGTAGGGGAAACTACTAAAAATTTTTAAAAAATTAAAAAAAAAACTTCTGTGGTAAAGATCTCTTCCATTTTAACATTTCACACACAACAACAACAACAAAACAATTCAGAGATCCCCTCTGGACAGAGGAGGTGGCCCAACAGGTTTTAAAAACACCTATAAGTTATTTGTTTTCTTCTCTGATACATTACAATGTCACCTAAAAGAACTTCATAAAACAGATTTTGGTGAGAGGATCAAAACATAAAATCAGGTTTACTAGTAAAATTTTTCTAAATTCAAATCTTCAGCAATGATTTGTTATAAATACAAATTCTGCCAACTCAGATACTACTGTAATCAGTATCAAAAATAATTGTTGCATATATATAAAACTTCTAGAATTTAAATGATGTCTGAATTTTAGCTTTACTACACAATATTGATGAATCACACAGGAACTCATTTCCAAATGAGAACAGTTACAGAATGGACTCTAGTGACAGAATAATTTTAAAGTAAGCACTAGAAATTAATATATTGAATATTTACAAATTAACATATTGGGTGTGTAAAGATATGGAATAAGACATTTATTAAGCCAATTTACTAATGGATTATATGTTTACTATTGTGATTCAGCAGAACTGAAGGGGATTATAGAAACCTTTTTCTTTTTTTTTTTTCTTTTGGGATTGTGGATTGAACCTACGTCCACTTTACCACTGAGCTATATATCCCCACCCTTTATTTTGAGACATGGTCTCACCAAGTTGCTAAGGCTGACCTCAAACTTGCAATCTTCCACCTCTGCTTCCTGAGTTGCTGGGATTACAGGTGTGTGACACCATGCCTGGTAGAAACCTTAATTTTTTAAATGAATGTTTTAGGATGCAGTATATATTGTGCAGACCACACTTTGAGAAATACTGTGCTGGGCACTCACATTCTCTATACATGGATGCTGTGTTTTAGCTTATATTTTTGCTTATATTTATGACTGGCTATTTTATCACTCTCCACCCCACCTGGAAAATACATTCCTCATTCCAGCTCCCAGGATATTTTTGGGAAAGGATATTAAAAACATTCTATACTGAACTTTTCCTTTGGTCAATGCCAACAAACTCAGAAACCAACTAGCAGTCATGTCTACAGGTTATGTGCTTCTATTCATCAGGCTTCACTGAAATACAGGATTTGATCTTCACTGTTGATGCAAGTCAAAATATTTTAGTCATGTTACTAGATAAACTTGTCTTTGTGGGCTGATCTGATAACTTGAACATGATTTATATGATTTTACAGAAAAAAAAGTAAGTTTGTGTTTCAAACTTACAAAATCCGTTAGTATACTGGGGACTTCGCAACACCTAAGAATTGTTCTCACTCTTCATTGCAACCCTGAGATGAGGGTGAGGTAACGTTCATTAGCAAGTATTAGTAAAAATCAGAAGTAAAAATGGGGAACTACAGAGTTACAGCATAGGTCCCCTCACTCCTACAATGTTCTGCACACAGATCCAAACAAACCAAAAATCTGAACATTATTCACCAACAAAACTGAAGGGACCATCCAGGAAGAGGTAGGGCAGAGTCTTGCCCTATAGGAAAAACCTTCCTCATTCTTCCTCTAACCAGAGCTTCCAGGCCAAAGCCTGGCTCTCCTCCACCACACCCTGCCAATTATTAAAGGGGCCAGGCCCAGAGCTTACTAGAAGCCAAGACTTACTAATCACTTCAGAACAACCTTTAACATCATAGTAAAAAACTCAAGAAAAGCCAACAAAAAAAAAACTCAACTCTGCAGAAACAGACAAAATGGAAAAATGTGGGGGTAAAGAAATATTTTAACTTTGCACACCCATACATTAGAGAGAATAAATAAACTATATAATAGAACTTTATTTATGCTTCCAGAGCATAAAGGAGAAAGACAAAGACTATCGATGCAGGAGATCAAAACGCCAACTAACAGTCATTTCAAAAAGATTTATAAGAAACAAAAGTGGGAAGATCTACATACCGAGTAAGATGGGCAGGTAGGTGCTTAAAAATCATGAAATACTAAATGCTCTTACATGCAGTGATCACTAACTCCATCAGAATGCTTTGTGTTTAAAAGCTGTATTACCACCAACTTACTATTTTCCCAAGTTATGTTTTGACAAAGAAAGAAGGTGCTGGTGGACACATGTGTCCTTTACTTTGGTCTTCTCCGCTATGTAAGTATATACTCTTTCCAATTAAATGTTTTATCTTGCTATTTGATTTATATTCTATAAATTCTCCTGTCAAGAGTCACATGAGAATTCTAATACAACAAACTTGGAATTCACCTTACACTTATCTTTCCAGTAATCACCAGGACAACATTATCTTAATTATTAAGTTTTTTAAAAAGGTACAGTACTACTAACTGGGAGTTACTTTACCATTTAAAATTAACGCAAGTGTTATAAAAATGACAGCTTTATACTGGCAGTTCATACTAACAATTCACCTTTCCCACAATCTGTACTAGAACAAATGCAATCATTTTTTTCTCCATTAAAATCTATTTCAGGAGTTATCAGAAACTTTTGATGTATCTCCAGGGATTAAAAAAATTATTAGTATAATTTAATTTGTACATCTAAAAGCATATGCATGTGCATTTTTACCAACTGTCCCTGACAATGCTTTGCCATTGCAAAAATTAATGTAATTTCCCAAAATCTTCCTGTTTTAGCACTTTTCACTCAGCAATAAGTTTTTAAGTCACATTTCACTCTAGGTTTCTTTCTGCTTTTACTCTTTGGCTATGTGTGTGTCTTGGGAGTCGTCTTCCTGGAATGGCAATAAGGAACAAATACCAAAAGACCTTTGCTTCTCCAAAATACCTAAAGTTTATGTGCCTTTGGTATTGTCTTAGTGCACAAGTGGCTATTAGAAATATAAAATGTCTTTGTGGCAGGGAAAATAAAGATGCTCCCCCAAATGATCCCTTCCTTCTTCCCAATAACTGTTTTCTCTACCCCAGCATAAAATAATATATGCTCAGTCTAAAAGGTTTCCTGGTCATTTCCATATCTTGGTAAGACCAGCACACAGCTAATGATGGCATTTTAGTTATAGTGATGTTACATTCAACAAAGTAACTGTAGAACAAGTATCTATACACATATACATATAATATAGATACAGCATGTATCTATATTATATTTTAAGCTTTCCTCCCACTCTTGGATGTTTAATTTGTCCTTCCCTCATTTCTCATTTCTTCCATTACCAGAAATTCTACAAGTAGTACTACTGGGTTTAAGGGTAAGAATATTTAAGTCCCTTGACACATAGCTCCAAAATACTGAAATAAATATTTATTTAAATAAGTACTGACAGAGCATAAGTTAACATAATTTTCACACAAGGCATCATACAAGTGACCAACCTACCCAAAGTCTTGTCAACTATTGAAAGTTGTCTGAGATTATAGTTATGTCCACCTATCCAACATATTTATCACATCAACACCATTCACACTAAAAATGTTTTTAACTTTTATGCAGATTAAGTGCTTAAACTTTTTTTTTTTTAACTTTCTGGCTACATGTATTTTTTTAGCATGATAAATGTTTAATGTAACCTTTTATTATTTTTATGGAGTATGTGTACATATTATATAAAAATAATTCCCTTTATTTTTTATTTTTTGGGGGTACAGGAGATTGAACTCAGAACACTCGACCAATGAGCCATATCCCCATCCCTATTTTGTATTTTATTTAGAGACAGGGCCTCACTGAGTTGTTTAGCGCCTCGCTTTTGCTAAGGCTGGCTTTGAACTTGTGATCCTCCTGTCTCAGCCTCCAAAGCCGCTGGGATTATAGGCATGCTCACTCCACCAAGCCCAGCAAAATAAGCCCCTTTATAAACACATGCAGTCAATTCTGTCTCAGAATATAACTTTACTATTTAAAATAATTGGATTAAGATGATATCCTTTACATTTATTAATTTATTGTTAATTTCATCAATGAGTAACTTCACATAGAATCTGGATTGATAACAATCTTATAATAGTACTCATCCTGGGGGGGGAGGGGTTTAAAATAATCTTTTGCTCCACCTCCAAAAACCAATTAATACAAAAAGCAGACATTGTTTTTCTCCAGTATACTGCTGCTTGTTAACAAAAGCAAACAAAAAGATTGATATTTTAGAACAAAGCTATTCAAAATACTTTACACATACAGGCTTGATCTACATAGGCAAATTTTCATAATTTCCAAGATATAATTTCATGCTAATTATATTTAAAAGCCCCAAAATAATGCCTTATACTTTTATGTAGTAAAATATACAAAGAATGTGCCATAGCCATTTCATACTAAGGGGAGACGCAATGGAAATGGGATAGGAAAGGGTATCAAAGATGGTTTTAACTCTTATATAGTATTTTGTTTTTGTTAAAAAAAATCAAAATAAAAAAAATCAGAACAAAACTGCATTAACTACAAAATGTTAATGTGGTTGGTGAGTGCATAGGTTTCATTATTTTGTATACTTTGTATGTAAAAGTAATGGAATGAAAATAAGAAAATAGCTACCATCATTTCAAACACAATTTTAAAATAAAAATATCTGTACATTAGTCTTTTTAAAATAACTAAAATTGAGCTATTCAGGAGATATGATTAATAGTTTTAGTAGAAACTGGCTTGTTATTCTAAAAAAAGTTTTAAATTTTTATTTACTACATTACATTTCATCAAATACACACACAAAAAAAGAGAGAGAGAGATAAAATTTGGGTAAGTTTAGGAAAAACAAAAAAGGCCACGGTTAAGAAGCCCAATCAATGTTAAGTGAAACTGAAACTCTGAAACCAAAAAGGAACACACAATGTATACATATATACATAAACCCACACAGACACAACACACATTCATTTTAATTCTGGACATAACCCCACTACAAATAATGTAATTTTTAAAATAATATATTGGAACACGTAAAACATGACTAATGGCCAACATCCATAGTACAAAAAAAATGAGAGAAATGAATAAAAAAATACATTGCAAAGAAAGAAAGAGCATTTCAAAGAAAAATAGAAAGTGAGCAATAAATGTTTACAATGTTTAAACCCATGTACCTTTTTCTTTGTAGTTGCAAATGGACCCATACCTATATTTTATTTATTTTTATGTGGTGCTGAGAATCAAACCCGGTGTCTCACATGAGTTAGGCGAGCACTCTGCCACTGAGCCCCAGTCTCAGCCCCCAAATCCATGTACCTTTTGCTTATCAGACTGGCAATGATTGCTGAGAAGGATACCATTAAACTAGCAGAAATTTTTTAGAGTAAGCTGGCACTATTCGCAGAATTAAGTTTAAGTACTTTGTAGCTTAAAAATATTCAATTTTTCTAACAGATATGTATCCTGCAGGAATGTTCATAGAAGCATAACACAAGGTCTGTACAGTGAAATACTCAGAGAAAAAGGTAGAAATTACCCTTATGTCCACCAACAAAGGCTGAATAAATAATAATTTACTCATTACATGAAATACATATTCATCCACTGAACCAATTTTAAGTGCCTTTTATGTTACTGGCATTGCAATAACAAAGAGTAAGAGAGTCAAGGCCACACTTTAGTAAAGCGTATATTCTACTATTAGAGAACTACACAATAAAAACAGGACAATTTAAGAGAATGAGAAATGTTATAAAGAAAATAAACAAGGTGAGAAGAATGTCACTGGTAGAAGAGGAGTGCCACTCTAACCAAGAGTGGTTGGTCAGGGAAGGCCTCTCTAAGTGACATCTGAGCAGAGGAGGAGCTCACCAGGTAAGGATAGGCAGAATTACTCCATGTCGTGATCAAATGCAAAGCATAGAATATGTTTAGGGTGGAAAAGGTCACTCAGACATGATGGTGTGATCTATAATGCAAGTGACTCAGGAGCCTGAGGCAGGAGGATCAAGTTGAAGGCCTGCCTCAACAACCTAGCAAAATCCTAAACAATATTTTGCCTATGTTACAGAACTAAATATATAGAAATAATAACATTATTTTTAAAAGTATTGGTCCAAGAAGGTATCTTGTGAAATTGTTTAGCCCTACACTTTTAGCCAAATATTCAAATACAAAGCTAAGGATATATTTTCTATGAAAGAGTTGCCTATGAAAGAGACTATAAAAGACTCATGGAAACTAAGTCAACCATCTTGCCTCAATGGCAAAAACAAATTGCTAAAAATAAAATAATAAAAAGTGATATATTCTTGGAAAAATAACCTACATTGTTTTCTAAAGCAAGGAAATAATATTTACTGCAATTTTTATGTTTAGACAAGTCATTTATTAAAGATTCTCATTCTTTCATAATTTTTATCCTATAAAAGTCAGCAATCTAAGACTCAAATGCATTATAAAAGCATTCCAAATTTATGATGATGTCACCATCATGTCCTAAATCTTTTATAGCATAATTTGAAGATACTAACAGATATCAACTTGAACACTCAATTTTCCCCTAACATACTAAAACAAGGCTACATAATTAAGGCCACAACTTCAGTTCTGAGCCTAGTCTATTTATTTCCTTTAATCTTCCTAGCAACCTCACAAAGTAGGGAGGCATCATTCCCCCAAATTATCACATGAGAAAACTAACTAGCAGCAGTCAATACAGGAGTACAGCTAATGAACTGCTCAGTTAGAATGCAAATCCAGGTCTTCAGGTCTCTCTGTAGCTTAGTCACATGCAAGTTACTGATAAATGGTAAGATCAGTGTTGCAGATAAAAGTAAGGTTAGTTAGCAATTTTAGATATAGGTATCCTCTGAACAATAACCACAGCCAAATTATTTTTTTAAAAATCCTTTAATCCTACCAAGATCTGAACTGCTACATATTGCTACATATTCCCTACTATTGATGTTGTACCTTGTATACAACACGTTGTATGTTGTATACAACACTAGATATGCCAAAAAGAAAAAAAAAGGAATATTTTACTTCAAGAAAGTTTCCATGTGATTCTGCAATTTGTATTTGGGGTAAAAATGGGAGTTCATAACTCACTTGAATAAAACGTATGAAAGATGATATGTCATGAGCTTTGTAATGTTTTGAACAACCAATTAAAAGAAAAAAAAAAGAAAGTTTCCATGTTAATCTGTTCTATGTCTAGACTACAGGCAGAATTACTGGCAGGGACTCAATGGCTTCTAGAAGTAATTTAATGCACCTGCTTTATAGTACATTAAGGATAACATTCCTCTTCTCCAGTTGTTACAAGTTTCCCTTCCCTATCAAAATCACATAACTGATCTTTAAAAAAAAAAAAAAAAGCTCATTGAATGAATTCTATGAGGGTTGAGACTGTGTCTTTAGTTCCTCACTGTTTTCAAAGCATTTAGCATATATTAAGTCCTTAAACATTTGATAAACTAAGTTTGCCAATTAAAAAATGCTCAAAAAGCAGACAGTATCACACACAAAATGTAATATAAAGGCTTAGATATCCAACAATTATATATAACCTAAGAGGTTTTTAAATGCCTCAGATCCATGAAGGTTTCATTTATGAAGAACTAATACATCTAGAACAAGGATGAACAAACAAGGATGAACAAACTTTCTGCCAAGTGCCAGAAAGTAAATATTTTAAGTTTTTTGTGGGCCATAAGTTCTCTGTTGAAACTACACAATTCTGTGACTAAAATTTGAAAGTAGCTACAGATAGTATCATACTAATGAACATAGCTATTTTCCAATAGAACTTCACTCATGAAAACCAAAATATGAATTCCATATCATTTTCATTATGTTGTGCAATATTATACTTCTTTTGACTTGTTTTCAGCCATTTAAAAATGTAAAAAAAATTCTTACAAAAACAGAAGTATGCAATAGTTTGTCAACTCCTCATTTTATTATACATTTTAGGTAAATGAATTTATATTTTAAGTAAATATATTAAGCCTAAATGTGAAGGCCTGAACAGAAAAGAGTTTCAAGTGGGTTAACAGGTACAAAGAAAGTCACAATGTTTTCTTTTCCTTCTAAAACACGCTGTGTGAAAAACACAAAACTGAACCCAATGATACACCAAGACTATTTGAGAAAAACATTTCCAGTCATTAAGACTAGTATATAATAAACCAGAATGCAGTTTTAATATATGCATGACTTTTATTTTCCATATAAAGTTAGCTCAAAGGTTCCCTTAAAACTGGCAGATCCTTCCAAGGTGTTAATCAGGTTAACTAGGAACATCTAAAATTACAGATGACTAAGCAGTTCTTTATTAGAGGGGCTGGTATATGGTCCTGGCATTACACTTTTAAGTGTCATAGGTTGCTGCTGCTGCTACCCCCAGCTAATTAGTATGTTATAAATTATAACATGGTCGAAGCTCTATGAATAACATTAGGAAGTAATTCAAGGTAAAAAGTAAAAAGAGCAAACCCCAAAAAACAAAAACCCCTGACCCCGAAGAGTAACCTAACATCAGGTCCCTAAGAAACATGTATTCATTAAAACATAGATTCCTATCTTTAGCAACCTTCTGTCCCCCACCACCATGTTAAATTTATGTTATTCCCCCAAAAGAAAGACATTTTTCTTCTATTGAGAGCCTTACCCTAGGTTCTCTAATATTTGAGAAGAGAATATTAAGGAAAGTACGGTGAGCTAGGAAGCTTTTATTTTAAAAATGTAACTGCTTTTTATTTCAATATAAATATCTTTAATAAGAAACAGCCCCTAATCTTTGTTCTATTGTGAATCCCAAAATAAACCAGTAAATGAGTCATAACCTGGTGCTACACATGAATATCCCAATGGCATATTTTTTTCTCAATTTGCCAATTGTTGCATATTCAAAAGATTTGTTTGTTCCAAGGAAAACTTTCCCATATTTCTTTTATTTACTCAATAGTTTCAGGAAATAGAAATACTAACAGCATAATGCAATGTACAGATTTCATTCATTTATTCAACAAATATTTATCCATCAGCTATATGCTGGGAGAAACTGTTAACAGATTCTAGATACAGGGTAATTAAAACAAATATGGTTCTTGCATTGAGAGGGACAGAAAGTAACTTAACAAAGAAAGAGTGATTAACTAAGCAACAAACTGTTAGAGGAAAATAGAATGACCAAGCAGAAGATCTCACTAAGAATAATCTGAGACTTCTGAAGGACAACCTTCAAGCAGATGCGATTAAGATGCAAAAGAGCCAGGCTGTGAGTAAAACAAAAGTAAAAACATTCCAAAAACAAAAAATACTATATGCAAAGGTCTGGAGTCATGAAAGAACTTCATCTTTTAAGAAGAAATCTTCAGATCAGAGTGGTTTGATTATACAGAAAGGGGTGAGTGCAAGGAGATGAGGCTGAAAACAGCCAGATTATATAGGGTACTCTAGCCTTTGGGAAGGAATGTTTTTTCTCTCTTCTAAGTTTCATCAGAACTCATAAAAGGTTATAAAGTACATGAATGAACAAGCTGTCATTTGCACTTTAAAAAGCTGGTTCTAGCTACAATTTGAAACCTGGAAGGAAAACATAAAGAATAAATACCAGTACAGCAGCTAGAGCAACAAATAGTCCAAGTGATGGGTATTAGCTTAGGCTAGCGTAAGTGCTAGGCACAAAAAATAGCTAGACTGTAGTAATACTTACTTTATCTGTGCTGATGAAATGGATATAGTAGATGAGAGAAATTAAAGTAGATAAGAGGAATTAAAATGACTTCTAGGGCTGGGGATATGGCTCAAGTGGTAACGCACTCGCCTGGCATGCGTGGGGCGCTGGGTTCGATCCTCAGCACCACATAAAAATAAAAGATGTTGTGTCCACCGAAAACTGAAAAATAAATATTAAAAATTAAAAAAAAAAAAGATTACTCCTAGGTGTCTGGTTTGAGCAGTTAGGTCTAGTAGTGATATGTAAGTAAAAAAGAGGTGTTTTTAAAACTGCACTAGTCATGTGGCTATTAACAGTTAAATTTAATTTACTATTAAAAAATAAGTTCTTGTCACACAGCTACATTTCAAATGTTCAACAGTCACATAGCTGGACACTACCATATTGGACTGCACAGATAAATATTTCCACCAATAGAAAATATTTTACTGGACAGGGCTATTCTAAAAGGAAAAAAGTACAAAATGCACCAGATGCTGAATGATCCAGCAAATCTAAAGTAAAAAAGTATTCATCTGATTAGACAACAGAGGTTCAACATTGAACTCAACAAAAGCATGTTCACTGGAATAAGAACACAAACTAGAATGAGGATGAAAACTGGAGACCATGTATATAAGATATCTCTTTCAGTCTGTGCAAGGGAGCAGAAAATTAAATGGGGCATTAGCTGAAAGGAAACAAAAGCTGGTTGGTTCTGGAATATTCATTCAACAAACCTTTGTGAATACCTATAAATTTCATACACTGTTTTGGATACCAGGGAATACAAAGCCAGGAAAAGAAGCCTGTAGAGGGAAAATAAAAAGCAAGTAAACACCTGTTACACATCACAGTATGATTAACTGCCAGAAGTTAAATACATGAGTATTATTTAATAAGAGTGAAATTGAGTGAAGATATCTCATTGTGGAAGTGATATCTGACATCAGTCCATGAATGTTTGATCAATTTAAGGAAAAAAAAAAAAAGTCAAATGGCAGCAAGAAGAGAAAAGTAATACCTACTGATGAAGGTCATGGTCTGAACACACAGGAGCTTGTGCTTTTCCTGAGAAGTAAACCTCCTAGAGATTTCTGAACAGAAAAGTTACATGATCTATTGCTTTAAAAAGGATTACAACAGCTACTGTGTTGAGAATACACTTAAAGGAAGACCAATTAGAAAGCCTTTGCAATAATCCAGGCAAAAGATTAAGACAGCATGGCTACGGTTAATTTTTGGATATATTTTGAAAGAAAAGCAGACAGGATTTACAGAAAGAATTTTGGAGGGTGGGAGAAAGATGAGTGAGGAACTGCAAAGTCTTAAGCCTGAGTAAGAGAGTTTTATCTAAGAAAGGCAAAAATATATATATAAATCTTTGGGAGAAACTAGGTCAGTTTTAGATTTATTAATATCAAAAATGTTAATATGAGAATGTTAATATGCAGAATATGAGAATGTTAGAGTTAAGAAGCAACCGAGGCTAGGAATAAAAAAAATGGAAGTCATTAGCAAATAGCTGTAAACATCATTTATTTAAAGTTAGATAACAAATATGGACAACCAGAGGTCAAAAAAATGGATGAAAAATCAACGAAGCAACAGCCAGTAGGGCAGAAAGAAAACCTACCTAGACAGAGTCAAGTGAAACAAATGTTCCTAGCAAATGGACTAATTGCTACAAATAGGTTAAATGATATGAAGACTAAAAATTTGTAATACTGGTAGGGGTTCAAAAAAAAGGGGGCAAATAGCACATATATGCAACTATTTCAAAGTGTTTGCCTTAAAGAGAGACAGAGACTAGGGTGGTGAGTGAAAAAAGAAATGGTAGAAAAGATTTTTTTAAATGGGATAAATAATAGCACTTTAGTGTGCTTATGGGAAGAATCAGCAGAGAAGTAAAATACCAAGGATGCAAGAGAAGGGAGAATGAATGAAAGGCAGAGTAATATTCTCGAAAGCAAAAAGGGACTGTCATCTAGTATACAATTACAATGAATTGGTCAATTTTACCTTAAGAGCAAATATTGGAGACATCCATTCACAGCATCAGAGAAGAATGTAAAGGGAACAGTCACACATATGGGAGCTTATAGGAATTCTTCCAATTGCTCAATATTCTTAGTGAACTGGAAAGTAAGGACATTAAGTTAGAGTGAGAAAGTGGAAAGGAAGTATTGGACATTACATTGTAGAGGGAAAAGTACAAGATAGTCACAAAGTGAACTAACAGATTATGGATCACTGGGCATTGTCCCATGGAAGGACAAGGTTGTTGAGCATATATAAAGGAAAGTGATTACAATTAAAAATGAAATTTCACTTGGGTATAAATTAGAGTGACTGATGGGAAATTTCATCTGGGTAGACTAGGTTCCAGTGGGGCTGTAGAAGGGCTGTTGGAACTGAAGTATTTACTAAAGGAATAAGAGAGTGGAGTGCCTAAAATGAGATGGGGAGAGAGGGCAAAGTTACTGGTACAAAAAAGGTATTCTAGGATATGACAATGGGAATGTGACAGAATTAAGGTGGAAAATAAGATCACAAGAAAAGAAATCAGAGAACTAAGCGGTCAGGATCCTGGAAGCATATTCTACACCAATGTTACTCAAAGTGCCAAAACAGAGTCTGTGCCAGATTGTAAATCAAAACACTTTTTCAAAACACTGCTTTCTTCATCAAAAAGTCTTGCTTCAAAAAAAAAAAAAAAAAAAAAAAAAGCCAGTTGAACTCAGTGAACTTAGTGACAGGTAATTCACGTTTTGAAATAAATTTAATACAATTCGTACTGGCAATAAAGAGTTCATAAACCAGATTTGAAATTAGCACTGTTCTATATGGGTACTGATATTACCAAGAATTAAAAAGGAGAGAGTGACAATGAGGACCTAATAAAGTGTTCCAGGAAGGAGGAGAATGACCAATGTTTGAAATCAAGACAAGTAGTGGGTAGTAAAATTTGATAACATTAAAATCAAAGCTTGGAACTTTGAGAATGACCAAGAAGTAATTCTGGAATGATGCATTCCAGAAGTCAAAATGAATGGATTTCAAAAGATGATGGTAAGTAGGAGATGGGGACTAAAGTAGATTCTTGGGAGAGCAAGGTATAACTAAAGTAACAAACTCCTTGAAAAGGCATGCACCAGGACTGGCCTCTGACCAAAATGCAATTCTTCCTTCATTGTAAAGATGCACCTTTAATATAGCCTGATGATCGGAAGGTTGGGGTGTGAAGTAGGTTCTAGCTTCTAGTCAAGGAGAAAGAAGAGGCATTATATCGTACTTTGCCTTAGTCCTTTCTAGACAAATGTTTAAGGATTTGGGATATAATGACAATAAGGACAAACCTAAGACCCATTAGCATATAGTCAAAGTATTCTTCAAGTATGATCAATAGTACTGTGTAACAACAAAAACAACAAAACAATCCCATTTTAGTGTTCCCAGCTTCCCCATATTAAACAATATTATTTTAACTATATTCACTCTGCCTCAATAATGACCACCAATCTTCTGGTATTCCTAGATGTCTAATCTCTATAAACTTCCTAGCCTTTCATTTCTCATCTATAATTCAGAACCCAAAAAAGTGACGGCAAAATTAAAAGTAGGGATTAATGATATATGGAAGACAACTCAGATATAAAATAACATCAGTTGGGCTAAAAAGCTAAATGAACAATAGCATTAGGCAAAATGCCAGAAAATTGACACATTAAATTTACAATTCTATTTAAGTACAGTCTTATCAAGCATATTATTTTTCCTAAACAATAATTTTTCATCTAAATGAATTATAAGGTATAGATAATATACCTTATTTGACATCATTTCATTCTTTCAATCATCTCAAATGGAATTCAGTGTTTTCCTATACAGGGGACTGGAATTCCATTTGGAAACTTCCAGGATCAGCTACACTGAAAAATGTTACCAAGAATCCCTTGTTCCTCCTTTATACACATGGCATTCATCTAGTACATGAAAACTTCAAAGACAGACTCATTCCCTATTCCCTTACCCCAAATCACTTTAATTATACTTAAAAAAGAGTACAGTACTTAAAGTCTGTTATAGCTCTTCAATCAGTTTACGTTGTATTAAAGGGAAATTGGGATAACTTTGCAACAACCACTTCTCAGTGTATCAAATTATTCAGCTTATCTTCAAATTGCACTCCCAAGAAACTCTGTAGTAAATTTAACTTCTCATATTTTTATGTGAATAGTGTCCAATAGTATTACATAACATACATATGTATCACTATTATTTCAGCTATCACAAAACTGTTAATGAAAGCTCATTAAATTCATCTTTCAGCTTTTGTAACACTTTTACTTCCACCTCAGGATCAATTACTAGCATTTAAGATAAAATTTATTAACTAGGGCTGAGGTCTATGACATGAAGGCTGATGAACTTGAAAGAACAAGTCAGCTAACCACACCCCCTCAATTTTTTAACATATCCGTTTCAAATCAGTTAAAAAAAAAAGTATCAGTCCAACAACTCATGAATCATTAAATCACAAGCAAAATCATGGAAACATTAGTGAAAAAAATTTAAAATTGAAATAAATGGGGGAGAAAATGACAAATGTTATGAAGCAGTTTCACCCCATCATCATCCAGCTGTTCAAGCTCTTCAAAGTGTCAGAGGAAGAGGGGGCAGCTTTTCCAAAAATTCAAAAGAAATCAGAGTTAAGAAAACTTCTAAAATATTATAAAAGAAACTTTAAAATGGCTCCATAAAATCACTGGGAATTGTGGGATAATCAAGGGGGAAGTGAGGCACCTCTGAGATTAATGCTTTATGAAAGGTTCACTGATCAGCTTGCATTTTGTACATACTTTATAAGAATTACAGCCTACAGCACTATTTTTCAGGTAATGTTTTTTAAAACCAATGTTGGCTTATGATCTGTGAAGACTAAACAGTCAACTTTTCAAAGTCTGGAAATAAAAAACCTTGTTAGAATAAAATATTTAACTTAAATCTATTAAACTGTTGCATAAAATTTGTATTGACTAAAAAGGGATTAAGTAAAACACATTCAATTAATTAAAATTTTGAATCTAGTATAATACCAATAGTTATGCTTAGAAATGCTAAGGCTTCTGATGAAAACTAGGACATCATTTAAAGTGTAAAATTTGAGGTTGACAGAAATTGTGTTCATACAGAATCTTTCCAGCATTAAGTGTCATTTAGGTTAAGTTTTGATACTCCCTTTAAAATGATAAAGAACTGTATTTAAGCTGGTCAGGTAATGAAATGAGCAAGTTATTTCGCCCCTTCTTTCTTGAATCAAACCATCTTAATTTTTAATTTAAAAGTGTGGGTCTCCCAGACTTCACAAACATGTTAATAATATGAATACTGTTTCTTAAGTTCCTTATCATCAATTAATAGAAGGCATTTTCCAAGTGCTTAAATAAAAACTTACCAGTTATTTGCTAAATTACATAAATTCAAGAACCAGTCATTTCAAAATATCACCACAAATACCTATATACCAAATACTACTACTACAGATAGCAGCACTATATGCAAATTAGCAGTATTCTGCAATAGATGCATTTTATTTGGGCTGAAGAACGTCTTAACACTTGAATTTCATATGCTAATATTTGCACACTGAAAGATGTATATTAATCCGGATTTCCTACTTCTTGTAGGCAAAAAAAAAAAAAAAAGATGAAGAGAATGATGATCTGGCAAAATAAAATAAACCATATTTTCACATGATGGCTGGTGCTGCTTACAACCAGCTGCTTCCATGAGACATGGTGCTTTCCCATTGGAGGTTCTGAGTGGTCTGAGATACCCAGTATCTTCCTGATCCTAGAAATACCTGAGTAGCCATTTCTACTACAATGTAGTAAGACCAAATTCTATATGGCTTGTGAAAGCAATCTTACAGAATCATATTTCTTGAACATCCAATTGCTGTGTTATATTAATGAAGAAGTAATCAATTTCAAGAGATAAATTTCTAGTAAGACTTTTTTTCAATAAGTTTTGTGTAAATTAAAAAGAACTTTCAAATACTTTCATTTCTCATAAAAATCTTAAAAAAAAAAAAAAGAAAAAAGAAACAGAAGCCTGCATCAGGGCAATTTTCAGATGATGTTTTTAAAAACCAATGGTGGTCTATGGTTTGCATTTTTTCATTCCAGTCACAGTAACATTTAAATATGGAGACTAAATACCCAACTTTCCAAATTCTGGAAATAAAAAAAGCTTGCTAGATATAAATGCTGCAAATACTAAGCAGTTAACTTGGACAGCCCAAGTATGACTGTTTATGGAGGAATATTTAACCCATTTTGAGATAACCATTTACTTAAGGCATTCTTGTCTTAAACACTCAACTAGATATAATAACTATAGATTTCTTATAGTCAAAAATCAATGTTTCCACAGAATTATACTGAATGTCAAAGGCAAAACGGAACAATCAGTGATACTATCATTTTCCTCCCCTACACTATTAACATTTTAATTTCATTTTAACCACAGTCTCGGAGACAGCTTAAAAAAAAAAACAAAAAAAACCCTAAACTCTTTGAGATTTTTCCATTAACTAACCATTTGACTTCCAAAAATCTAATCCAGAACAAGCTTCATTTCTGTCAGTAATCAGACTCTGATTTGAAATAAGTATTTTCAGAAAATAATGTTAGTAACAGAAATGCATAAACTTCAACTAAGGAGCCTAGAAAAAGGCCTTCACTGAAAAATTCAATGGGTTATGGCCCATAACTCGGTACCAGAGACCCTACAGTCCAGTTGCTACAGCATTGTTTTTTAGTTCACATATACTAACTTATCTAGTTCCTGATAGAGCACTTATTCATATTTAGACAAATTAGCAATTCCCATCTTCATTAATGTTTTGAGATTTTTTTTAGTTTTTTTTTCAATGACTAAAAATTATTATCTCCTAAAGCATTTAAATGAGTTTTTGGTTTATTGTTATATTTTAAGCAAAAGGATCTTAATAAATTAATTCCTTAATTTAACTATTCTTCAAATATTGGTAGCAATGACATTTACTCATACCAGTCTTTTAATTAGTAGTGTTTATAAATTATTCTAGAATTCATAAGGTTTCAAATTGATTCTCTCATCAGAACTATTCATACACATTCCACATAAAGTTTGTTGAATAATAATAAAAAAAAAACACAAGCATTATATTATATCCACTGGAGGGCACTCAACATGACCAAAGCATGCAAGGAAAACATGTTCTAACACTACTTCACTCTATTGCCTCAGGACTCAAGAGACTTTGGGAGTAGGAAATGTGTCTTTAAAAAAATGCCCATAACCCAAGTCCAAAAAGGAGGTAAAACCCTAAAAATGGGTTTCTAATTTGTTTGACTTCTCTCCTTAAGAGCTTCTTTTTCCTTAGGGAAAAAACATTATATGCATATTTCAAGGACAGCAGAGTTCAGGCCTCAACAGATAAATCTAGGTTTCAAACCAAGTCAAGCTGAGTCTTGCAGTAAACACAAAGGCAACTTTCTTAAGTAAACAGAGGAAATAGAGAACTTTCTCCAGATTATAAATGATGAACCCCTATAGGAGTTAATGCCTAACTCATTTTAAATTAAAACAAGGCACATATTTTCCTTTTGTGAAGCCAGAGGACTATGTATTTAATTTAACCTATTGGCCTAGTTATCTATCACTGTCAGTATTGGAGAAATATTATATAAACAATAGTCTGTTAAAAGAGAATTGACTCTGAAAATGAGTATCCTGTCAATAGGGTACAGGAGGCAATGATCTGTATGTGATTTGTACAAAGCAGAAGCAGCTCCTATTTTTACCATTTACTTTTATGGAATAAAAATATTTTCAGTAAAGTTGTTTTAACAATAGTTTAGAAGAGGCCAACAAAAAAAGCTAATAATAATATTTTCAAAACAATCAAAAAAACATGCAGCACTACAAAGGAGTTACTAGTATTGTTTATTAGAAGTTTGTCCAGTTCTACCTTCTGCCTTGGATTAAAGTCATACTTCTGACCAATGTCAAAAAGTTCTCTTAAAATTTACCACCTATTAATCTACAATTATTATCAGCCTAGATTATGGAGAGAAATAAAATCACCTTATGATTGATTAATACAGTACCTCAGGTTAATAACACTAATGTTCCATTTGACTGAATATACATATGTAATCCATTTCAGGGGTTTTAATAACTTATGAGCTCTTCAATCTGTTCTATCTTACAACAACAAAAAGGATCTCTGCAAGTTTTCTAATTGTCACATTTCAAAGTATACTTATAGAAATGTTTGAAATGTGGCTCCTGGTTTTCCCTTTCTATTTTAGTAGTGTTTTGAAAACAAGCATTTAGACCCTCATTTACAACAATTTTTATTCCTGTCATCAATTAGGATTAAGTTTGATAAATTTTAATATTAGACTGCACATTTTCTACAATAATCATGGTAAAGGAAGTAATCAAATCACAGACAGTTCCCAAACAACACAAAACCAATAAAAAACCAACATCTCTTGGACACTTCTTGACTCCTAAACACTGTTAAATGTTTCCCTTTTTTAATTAACCACTTTTTAAAAATTCGGTTTTTCCTATAAACTTTTAAATAACTGTTTGAGACTCTCAGGCTAGGACTCCACAGGACTTTTAAGTTATATGCAATACTAAGTAACCTTTCTAGAGCAGTTTTTCCCCCTCCTCAAGGACTTAAGACTTGAATAGTCTCAGCATTCCTTTAATCCTATAGAAAAGACTTCTGCAAGTTTTTCAAGTTACTGTTGCAATCACTTCAGGGCCATGTCCTTGTACATGGCCTTCAGAACAAAGATTAGGTCAAAGTAATGAATATGGGGGCAAATTAATCAAATTTTGTCTACTGTGAAAGGGCATCCTCAAATCTTAAGTTGTTTTTTGTGGTGGTGGTGGCGGTGGCTATTTTGTTTTAAATTCGGAGATGTGGATGGTTTCAATGTAAAAATAAATGTAGCAAAACAAAAAGCCTCCAAAGTATAAGTTTATGTCACTAATTTAGGCAGACAGCAAACACCAATATAAAGTAAATAATACTTCGATCTATAATATTTCTTCGAATAAAGTTAACACAAAAACATCTAAAGATACTAAATGTTCACCAAATAACAAATAATGGCTTCATAAATTCCAGAAAAAATAATTTACAACTTAGCGATCTGAGAAACATTAGCCTAGACTTTATCAAAGAAAATGCTGCCGTCTCTTCAAGTTGGTCTCTTCAAGTTGATGTCTCGTCTAAGCCACCATTATTCATGATACAAAGCTCTTATTTCACTAAAACCACTCCTCGATTTCCTTTTGCCGACCTCTGCATACCAGCAGCCTAGTCTCTCTTCATTCACTACTCACAAACTCGGGGGGAGGGGAGACCACAGATGTCTGGAAGATACAAAGTATGAGACAATGCTCCCTCCAAAGGGGAACAGAAAACGAAGGAAAAAAAACCTACACCCCACCGCCAAAGCTTTCGAGCTTGGCTGATTCAGGAGCGGGCTATGGGAAGGAACTTAAAACTTCGAAAGTCTAGGTTCAAAGTTCTCTCTCCAGACAAAACACTGAAACAAAGTTGCAATGCCTGGATTTTATTTATTTAGCCAATTTGGAATCAAGGAAAATTTTCGTTTCTCCCAAAAGAAAATGTCCTCTAAAAATCAAGTTTAGCTGCCATAAAACTACTTGGATTAACGTATTTCTAATTCTCCCAGTCAGAGGCTGAATCTGCTCACTTGGTAAGAAACAGTAAGCGAGTCACCGTTCGCCCCCACCCCCTCTCTTTAGGGTCTCGTCTCCACTGCCACAAACCCAAGACAACCAGTACAAGTCGCTTTGCTTTCACTCATCTGCACCGTAAGAGAAAAATAGAGGTGGAAGACACGATTTCATCTGTGCACACCCTACTGACGCATCGTGCCGACTGCACTGAGAGAGTTTGGTTACTCTAAGGTTTAAAGTTGCTTGGATTCAAACTCACATAGCCAGAGCATTAAGAAAATATTACCAATTCTCTTATTTTCCTTAAGAACGAAAAACGAAACCTGCTATGTCTCCCGGACCCATCCCCTAAAGCGGACGGGACCTAGGGTGGTGTCCCCGCCACTGCAAGGAACCCCAACTCGCCGCGGGCTGGAAGGCGGAGCCCCTGGCCCCACCCCGCCCCCCACCCGGCCGGCGCATCCCGAGGCGCAGGGTCCCTCCCCCAAACTCGGCCGCGACCGGAGCCCGGACGCCAGTGGCGGCCCCCAACCCCACCCCCACCCGCCGGCCATCCGGACTCCCGGACGCCCCCACGACACCCCCTCCCCAACAGCGGCGCCCCCGGGGCAGCGCGGCCAGAGCCCGGCCCGGCCACCGCCCTCCGTGCCCCGGGCGGGGCGGGCCCGCCCCGCTCCTCAGCCCTTGCCCCCGCTTCCCAGCCTGGGCCTCCGAGGTGCTCCGGGCCCAGCTCCCCGCCCGCCGTCGGGACCGCGCGCCCGCGACGAAGTTTGGCTCCGAAGAGGGAACCGGAGCAGCCCAGGAAGGATAAGGAAAGGAGCGCCCAAGCACCTCAGGGGAACAGGCTCCTCCCGCCGCGGGAGTCCGATCGTCCTCGGCCTGCGGTCGCGGCTCGGCGGGGACTGGAGCTGCTCCTTGGACCGTCCTCCGTCTCCGCCTCCCCTCGCTCACGGCTCCCGCGGACGGGCTAGCGCGGCTGCCACAGACCGAGAGGCTTAAAATGGCGCCTCACAAGGACCTCTTATAAGTCGCGCAGGATCCGCTGTATCCTGCCGCCCGGCGCAGCGCGGAGCGTTCCGCCGCGCGAGGACAAGGGGCGGGGCGCGGGCGGGCGCGAAAGTAGTCCCCGTGCCCCGCGGCCCGCCGTCGTCCGTCTCCGGATGGGGCCGGAGGCGGGGCGTTTGCGCGTCCCTTGGACACTCCCCGGGTGGAGGGTGACGGCCACTCGGCTCTGCTAGCCTGGAGGGGGGTTCCGTGAGGGCCCAGAGGTCGGAAGCTGAGAAGCCAGGTCCCTGCGGGCAGCGCTGGAGGAGGGTGGCTCAGGAGTCTTCTGCTGTCCCGAGCTGCACGCCCCCCTCCGCGCGTCCGCAGACCGAGAGAGCAAACGCGGAGTCGCCGCGCGCTTTCCGCGGTCCGCAAGAGGCGGCACCTAGATCACGGCCCCTGGCCGGGTGGGACAGGTTCCCGAAGGGCGGAAGTTCGGGGTCGGGCGGTGGCGCGCGCGCTGTGGTCGGGGCCCGCCCGACCTTAAGCGCTGCTGGACGCCGCCGCCCCACGTTTGGGTGGGGGGCTCCCAGCGGGGTGCAAGTTAGGGTCTCGCAGACATTGCCGTCGGGCCACAAGCTCCCTGCAGGACCTGGCTCGCAGCCCAGTCCCGCCGCGACCAAAGCCTCTCCCCCTGACGGTCCGGGTGGTGGATCCCCCACCTCACCCGCCACTCAACCAGAATCCGGATGGGAGCCGCCGGCAGAGTTGCCTTCCATTCCCACTCCCGAAGGCGGTGAACTCTCGGTGGACTGGGCACCAAGCCTCCAATTCAACAAGTCTTTTGAGTACCTACTGTGAATAAATAACTATTGGAAATGGATTTACTCCAGAGCAACGTCAGTTAGGTTAATTCGTATACATTCTATTTTTATCTGGTTCCACTGTGTCACTAGGTATCGATAGATGTATTTGTGAGGATTTTTCTTAGGGGCGGGGAGGATCTCATGCCTACGGTATTACTTGAGAAATCCGGGTATGTTTATAGAAGCAGCTATAGATTCGGCAACCTCTAATTTTTTGAAACTAATTTTCTGTTCTTCAAAACCATTTTCTAATTCATTTCAATAAAGCTGAAGTTGGTTCTTAATTTCCCTTGGAAATGTCTCCATTGTAATTCAGCAAGATTGGCATTTGTCAAAACCGGAACAATTATGATCAATTCATTTTCTAGTCTTTTATTCTTGTTTTTCTTCCAAAACAACAGGGAGAGTACAAGAAGCAACAGTGAAAGTTATCTCAGTGCTTTTATCCCAGGACTATAATTAATGCGTGCAAACAATAGGTCTTTATACATAAATACAGGCAGGAAACC
This sequence comes from Ictidomys tridecemlineatus, assembly GCF_052094955.1. Taxonomy (NCBI): domain Eukaryota; kingdom Metazoa; phylum Chordata; class Mammalia; order Rodentia; family Sciuridae; genus Ictidomys; species Ictidomys tridecemlineatus. Next base: position 21,713,392 of record NC_135478.1, read on the forward strand.
TACTTACTCATTTCTTCATAGGGGTAGTGTTTGTACTTTTTGGCATAGCTGATGCTTTATGGCCAACGTATTTTTTTATATATATAACTCTTATTTTTCTGTCTTAAGAGTATCTTACTACATATAGTGATAATGTCAACTGCTGTCTATCACCATAGCACATGTGAACCACTGCAGTGATAAAAGTCCACACACTAACATGATGCTCAGTGGAACCCATTGTTTAGAAAGACTTTTTCATTTGTATCTTTGCTAGTAATTCTGTAAAATTTAATGCTGCTGCTGATTGTGGTTAACTTGGTCATAAATTAAACAGATTGAACAGAAAAGGGTATTTTATCAAAGCAATGTTTCTAGTAGGAACTCAAAAAGTGTAAATGGCATTTCCAGGTACTGACCTCCAATTTTAATTATCAAAAGCAGAGTTAAAGAATACACTCGAAATTCAATGAAAGTCATGCATTTAAAATCAAATGGCTGGTTTACCCCTATGAGAGGAATATTTTTAACAGATTTTTTTCTGTTTAGTTAATTTTGCTGAATAAAGCACACTATTAAAACTGGTTAGGACATATCTGCATCTTTAGAAGGTCTGAAGGCTAAAAGCACCTCTATATTTATATTTCTTTTTTCAGTTGCCCAAATAAAGCATTTTTCTATAATTTGAAATTTTAATCTAAATTTAGAATAAAAAATTTTAAATCCCTATTGATGGTATTAAAGGAAATGTAAAATGTGCAACAATGCAGCATGTTGTTTTTCCCATTAAATTCAAGCATACTAGAATTACTGGGTGAACCGGAATTAAAACAAGTCTGCTGAATTTAACAAATTGCTCAGAATTTTTGTTTCTTTCATAAAACAAATTGTTCCAGTTGTCTCACCAAAAATATGAGATGGATAACTTATGTGAAATTAAGACACTATCATTAAACTAAAGAGAAATACAGCATTAAAATACCTAATGAGTGATTTTGTGAAACTTAAAAAATTGACCTTCAGCAATATATTTCATAAAAAACACTTATCTTTTTACACCTTTGGTGTAAAATGGGTGTGACAAAAATTAATTTTGTGAAATGGTGTCAGACAAATGGTCCTAAATTTTAGGCTGTGTTCCTAGAAACCAATAGTGTCTCCAGCTGATTTTAAAAGAGAAGATTTTATTTGTCAAGGTATCAGACCACTGGCACATCAATTGTTGGCTACATAACCTGAGCGTAAAGCATCCTTTCATCAAAACATATGCTTTTGAATTGCCTTTGGGGAAAAAATAAATAAATGCCCAGTTTGTTTTTGCATTTCGGGAAAAATATTAATCAAGTTAGTATTAAAGAAAGTCTGTTCCCTTAAGTCTATCAAATCTATTAATTAAACATTTATTGAGCACCTAAGACAATGAGCTTCCTTTAGAGAAAAGAAAACGGTTGACTGGCTCCTTTTGATTAGGTCACTGAATTTAATGTAAAATTGTAACTGTTAGTCAATCCTACTTGAAAATAAGGAGAAATGGTAGAAAACAAGCTGCGAAGCTAGGGTGTGGTCCCCTTTAGACTGAATCCCCTTGGGAAGAATCCTCTCCTAGCCGAAAGGTAACACTAAGCAATATTCTATGAATTTAAAAACAAACCTGACTCTAAGAAGATCTTTTAAAAATATTTCTTCATGGCAATGTGAAAATACTGGACAAAAATAAGGATCAGCTTTTCATTTAGCAGTTCATCAAGTGGGCTATTTATGGATTGGGACTTTTGATTTGCAATACATCGTCTCAGAGTTCAGTGTTATCTTTTGATTTCTTTCCAGCTGAACAGTCTAAGTAGTTGTAAATACCTCTTGTCAGACTACATGGTTGGCTTTTCTCGCTCACAGAAGTAATCTAGGAACCCACTGGGCAAATTCAGCGGAAAGCCACTGTGGAAAAGCTTGCAGCTAATGTGCACTGCAGAGCAAGGGAGGGGTAGTGAAAGACAGAGCCGATGGCCATGGTGGTGGCCGTGGCCTGGTCCCTTAGTTATGCCAGGAACGCCCTTCATGCTTGGAGTTTTGTGTTCTCAAGGCCTTCATTGGTTTGCCATACTAAGGAAGTACGTTTTAATGGCTACCATAGAAAGTGTGAAGGAGAAGCAATGGAGGCATCATCCATGATATTCAAAGAACATGGAGATATATGTTTCTCAATGTTTGTAAGAACTAAGACAAATACCGCTGCATTGCTAAGAAATCATGCTTTGGATACACATACCCCCCCAACACCCACATGCGCTCGAAGATACACACAACCTCTCTATTAAAAATTTCAAAATGGTTGCAGATATTTCATTCACAAGAAGGTTAAAGGCGTTTCCCATCGCAAGAAGGATTAACTTACCAGAGGATTCTGGGACTGCAGATGTATACTGCGGCAAAATCCTAAATTCATCGAAAAAAATCATTTCTGGACTCCAGCTGCTAAAAATAATAGAATTATAGTAAATCATGGATAAGATTAAAACAAGCCATTTTCACATTCCAAAGTGTTCAGAAAAAAAAAATGATTCTTTTCTTTTAACTCATTTCTTAAACAATGCAAATTTTAAAGTAGCTTTTCTTTCCAGAGCACGCAGCGCCATGAAATCGATAATTTTTGATCTTTCGGTTAGTAGGCAACATGGTGAGCTATTGCAGGGACTGCAGGCAGCAGACATGTTCTTGTCAGCTAAAAATTTTCATATTGTTTTTGAATCCATTGAGATTTGTAGATGTAATATTACCAGTTTTTTGTTTTAGCTTGCACTAGGCTATAGGGGGACGCAAACTCTCAGTTTATCGACATATACATGTCTATTGCTTTATATATATTAAAAACAGGGAGTCTTACTGGATTTTAAACAAAAAATTATGTAAAAGGAGTGGCTGGTGTGATTATAATCCCATCATGCAGGGTCCACGGTTCCCATTTAGTGAAATTTCGCAGAGGGCAACTTCTTAAGAACATCCCTGCTGTGCAGAGTGAAAAGCATGAACAAACCAAAGACAGAATTCATCTGTGTTTATATTTTACAAACAATGAAAAACCTACTCTTTGTATGCCTTTTTTCCCCCACCTTATTATTTCATGAAAACTGCAGCATTGTCCCCGCCCCCATCCAAACACTCACCACCCCAGCACTGCAGTATTCCGTCCCTCTTTTGCTTGTCCTTCGTCTTCTTTTTCGCTTTCACAAATTCTGCACGCGCCATCTTTGTGTGGGGTGATTCTTTGCTAATTTCGGTTACCCATTCTCTCACAAATCAGTTCAGAAATAGAAAATTACAGTGCGCTTTGGGGCTTAATTTGCCTGAATTTCTTTCAGTCTTCCCTTCTGACATAGAAAAAAATGGAAACGACAGGGGGGAATAGCCCAAAAAGAAAGATATTTCTATTATTGCCATAACCTGTTGTATAAGTGGTGATAAAAAAATATTATTAACATAAGAGCAACAGCTGCAGCCTAAATAGAAGCTATGAGATAATTAATGTGCTACAACAAATTAATTTGCTGCAGGTGCTTCTGTTGTGAACTGAGTCACCCATACCATATAAAGTCAAAATACAATTATGATCCCCCACACACACACTAAAACAAAATACAGAGCAAAATGTCCTGTTTAGTAAATATGCCTATTGTAAAAAATAAAAAAATAAATAAAAATGCTCCCCAGTCCTTTTCCCCTACCCTCACCATCTCATCACAAATGGTTTAGTCATGAGTGGGTAAGTTCCATCCCGCGTGTGTATGTGACTGTGTATGTCCTGGGGTGGAGGGTATGGCGTTTTTAAACACATGGAGGTTTATGCTGTGTCTCAGTTGGAAAACATATGGATCAGCTACTGAAGAAAAATACTTTGTTGAGTGGTTACCTATCTGAACTAATTATTTTTTAAAAATCTTGTGTCTTATCAAAGAAGGAAATGTGTTTCTAAGGTGGCATTCTTCCTTGATATTAAAAAAGAGATTTGTTTTTGTTTTGTTTTGTTTTTACTTTTACTTGCTGTCAAATTGGGTGTTTCTGGAGAATGACTGGTGGTTTATATCACAACTGTGTGCCAGAAATACATTGTATCAGGGTAGCACCAGCAGGGGCCTGGAGAAGGTCACAGAGCCAGAAGCAAATGTCCATTTTCTATTTTGTATCACTCAGCAAAAAATAACTTAGGGCCTGGAAAAGAGGAGGAACATACAGATTGATTTTTTTTTTAACTACTTGGCTAAAAAAAAAAAAATTCTCTTACAGAAAGAATACAATCATTTCTGATGTGTTTCTCAGTAATGCTACTGAAAGAAATGACATTTCTGTTTGCATTGCTACCTTAATGTTTTGTTTGTTAAAGACCTCTATCCATTTATCTATCTACCTACCTACCCACCTATGTTTAGTTTTATCATGATCAAATTTTCAAATTTATTAGTTACTAAGGTTTATTCTTTTGGATGAGCTTAATATTTAATTCTAAATCTTACAATAGGTAAGTTTCATATACAATAAACATATTTAACACTGGTATGGGTTTTCTTTAACATATATTTTATTTCATATGCTCCTTTTAGATGGACAAGCAAGGATGTGCATAACCACCCTTCTATACAGAGGTACTGCGTATTTATCACAATTTCTCATGCAGTGTTAGACTTGCAGTTTATTCTGTTTTCCTTTTGTTCTATTAAAGCTTTTTCTTCATCACCTATTTTCAAATCTGTTTATATTTTGAATTTATAATTATAGAATTTTGGTGGGGGGGGGGAAGAAACAAAGACCATATTGGTTTCTTTCAAAAAGAGAAACAAGAAATAGTCAATTTCTTTGATAAAAATAAGAAAAGTTGACAAGTATGAAATTTATATATCTTCATTGGGACTTTCCAGAAATGTCTATGTCAGCCTGTGTCATTCCCACATGAAACTCTGAATTCATATAATTTTATAATTGTGAAATCAAATCAATTTAGGAAAAGAAGAAGGTGCTTGAATTTCTGTTGCTTCAAGGAATCACCCATTCAAAGCATTTCTTCTGCCACTATACATCGTATTAGAACCAGACTGTAAGTAATCAAGGGAGAAAATACTTAACATACATATTCCTTTTTCTTATTAGTGTGCTTCTTTTATCACCAAGCCAATCCCAGCCCCATCGACCCTTCTTCAAAGTACTTGATTTTCATGACCCTTATTCTTAAATTGTCATTATAAGTGACATGGTACAGGTTCTGAAAAATAAAAAAAAATGATAATTACTGAAAGATTGTTTGGGGATGGTTTGTTACGTGGAAAAAGTGTGCTAATAGGGCAGAGATGATTCAGGTTTTTTGTCTTAATTTTAATAATCACATCACCCTGCAGGTTTATCCTGAGTCTTAAATAAAAATTTCTAAAGATTTTTAACTGTTTCAGTTTTCTTAGTAAAATAATTTTGTGTAGATATCCGTTAGGTGAATATTCAAACTATATATGTGTACTGCTGTCAACAGCTTGATTTCTTTCTTTTGTTCAAGGTAAAAAGTAAATATGGGATTTTAGTATTTCTTCATTCCAGTGGATCTGCATATACTATATGAGTTATATTTATTCCACACAGGATCACTGTTCTAAAACTCTGGATCTTTCCCATAATATGCTTTAAACCATTTTTTTCTCCCATTCTCAGTATGTGCAATTAGTTTTTAAAATTAAACTCAGAGCTTGGCTTTTTCTACAGTTGCTGATTATTGCAGAATCTTTTAGGGAATTATACTTTGTGTATTATTGTGTCACATTGAAAAATATATATTAACTCTTTTGTGTATTTGTAAATATCCTGTGTCTTTTCTTTCTTTTATACTGGTTTCAAAGGGAAGTGTTAACAATAAAGATAAAGGATGCCTTTTCGAAATTAAGACTATGAAATGCCTCATTTTAATAATAGTTGTACTTTCAGTATCTGTTGATTGAGGATCTACATAATGACAAAAAGCTGCTATAAATTCTGTATTGCTTTTAAACAAAATTATCTTTTACCAATCCCTGTGGAATCTATATCAGTATGAATGTTACTTGCAACATTGGTGGAAAAATCCACTTTTCAGCACACAAACAATGCTAAGGCCCTAATGGGATCTTGGAAAAGCCACTGCTATAATGAATCCAGGAGATTTGGATCCCATTCTGCTATGCACTAGCTGTATGATGGACAGGCTTTTCAACCTCTCTGAGCCTTGGTATTATCTTTGTGGTAGCAGTAACAGCAATGGTAGTGGAAGTCACAATATCCCAAACGGTGGTTTCCATTTATTGAGCTTCTGCCAGGTTGAAGCTTTGCCCTTCATAACCCAGTGAACAACATCTTTCATATTTGAGACCTCTTAACAGCCAGTGGAAAGGGGAGCATCATTTTCCCACTGCACACTTATGGAAATTAAAGACTTCAAGAAATTAAGGAGTTTGCTCATATTAATTTGCTCAATAAACAGAGCTGGAATTTGAACTCAGATCTGCACTGTTTGGTCAAATAGCCCTGAACCACATGTGGCTCTTAAATTTAGATTAATTAAATTAAATTTCTCAGTTTCATTTTAAGCACAGCACAGACAGCATCTCCATGACCACGGGTAAGTGCCACGGGACAGGGCTGAACAAGGCTGATGGACTGCTAAGCCTGTACTTCAACCACTGGGTTTAATTCTTTTATACCCATTCACGCCTCTACTTATTCATCCCTTCAACAAATATTTATTGAATACTACTATGATCAAGTCACCATTTGGAATGCAGAGAGATATTGCATTGTTGAAAAGAGAAAATGAAAGAGCTTTTCAAGTTATAAGGTTCTATATAAAAGTGAGATGCTTTGATGCTGTAGTTGCTGCAGTGGAGGGTGACCGCTTGGTTGAGGGCAGAGTTTATGCCACTCTTCTTGGAAATCTCTCTTCCCTCTCTTGTGATCTCTAAGCTTGGAAACATACCCATCAGAAGCCAGGCATGGTGGCGCACACCTGTAATTCCAGTGGCTTGGGAAGCTGAGGCAGGAGGATCGCGGGTTCAAAGCAAGCCTCAGCAAAAGTGAGGTGCTTAAGCAACTCATTGACACCCTGTCTCTAAATAAAATACAAAGAAAGGGCTGGGGATGTAGCTTATAGTCAAGTGCTCCTAAATTCAATCCCCCCACCCTCCCAAAAAAGGAAGTACCCATGAGAGCCTCTCATTCTAATAAGAATCCATCTTCCAAACACTTACCCTGAGATTGGGGAATTCCCCAGGCAGAGCTTTGCCAGCAACTGGATATGGCAGATTAGACATGGACTTGAGGTCTCAGTGCTACCAATCAGATGCTTCTATTTGGGGCTTTCATTGGAGTAGATGACACAAAAGAAACTGAGAAAATTTAAATGTTTTAGTGACTGCAGCGATAATGTCTCTTTTCTATGCAATTGTCAATTTACTGTAATTGGGACTGGTGATCTTAAAAGCTACTTTATATTTGTCCACTTCATCCTGCCTTACCTTTATGTTTGCTCCACAAGGGTGGTCCTGAATGTCCATCACTTTCCTGGTCTTTGTCAAGAAACATAGACCTGTGGTTACTAAGGTGCAAAAATACCACCTCTATTTATTAACCCATACCTCTATTTTCAGTTGGAGGTAAAAATTCTCTTCCCAACTAGGGTGAATTGATGTCTTCCGCTCTCTATCAGATCCTCCCCATGGACTAGTTGCTATATATTTTACCCCTTTGGGGTTGGTCCCATGAAGACATGTAAGAGGAATGCAACATTTATTACCTGGCTGATTACTGCTCTCTGGCTCCAGCCAATGTTTAAAGGCGGCTCTGTTGGGGGCATTTTGTGGATTCATTGGCAGCTCCTCTATTGGAACTCTCTGACTTCCTTTCCCTGGGGCATGGAGGGAGTCCATAGTAGCCCTTCTAAGGTCCTGTTCAAGGGTCCTCTTCCAACTGTGGCCTCTCATCCCTTTGATGTCTTCATTATGCCAGATTTTGAGCCATCTATTCAATGTTTCAGCCTGGCAACTTGCCTCACATCTCACTTGAATATGTAAAGACCATCATATCCTGGTATCTCATTGAAACGTCTGTTCTGACATCTTGTTTCCCTAGATATGGGAGAGGTGGCCAGGGTCAATAGGTGAGATGGCAACAGCATCCTCACCAGATGATTCTGTGGTTACAGCTACCTAGCTTCCTTGGGTTTCTGCTTGTCTTTCAAGCCCTTGAAAGACCTTCCTGGTGATTCTGCGAATTATCCCATATCCTTCCAAGAAATTTCTTTTCCATTTCAGTGATTTGGATTCCTATAGATCAACACCTGGCTTGATAAGCCCCCCATTTTTATTATTTTCTACTCTTCTCTCTCTAGTATGTGATTTAGTTATTGCATTTCTACTATTTTTTTTCCAGATTGCAAAATATACACATGTAAATTTCAAGGTTGTATACATGTAAAACATACTAACAAATCAAAACTATGACAGAGAGTGAAAAAGTGCATCATATCCATGCCACTAGACATCAATTGGCATCATACATTTTTTTCAAATTGAGACGCTGAGCCAGACTCATTAACTTGACTGGATTGAGTTGATATAGACTTTCCCTTTCTTTCTTTTTGCTATATATTTTTTCCTAGTAAAACTATTTTACTTGGTTATTGTATCTATTTCCAACAGATTGAAATAAAAATTTCCATGGTCTTCAATTGAAAGTTCAATTGAACTTTCTTTTAGAATGTTCTTTCTTTTTATTGACATAAATTTCTACACTACCTTATTAGCTCAACATTGACTTTAGCCCTCAGATATGGGTTTTTGGAAAGGCTGCAAGTCACTAGCTGTATAGAATAGAGAACTAGTGTTTGTTTTAGAAAACTCTTCAGGTATTTATCCAGGAAAAATATATATATATATAAAATAAACCACTAGGTACTAGCAATTTCCCTTTTCACCTTAAGGTTATTATTAACTTCTTCTGTATCAAATCCTTATATTGATTTCTCTGTGACAAATATGGGTATCACTTTCTTGCACTTTATTTTTGTCACCTAACATATCCTGGAAATCGTATCACATTAGTACCCAAAATGCTACTTTATTTGTTTTTATAACTGCATGGCTTCCCATGATACTTTAATTGATTTAAAGTACCTTCTCATTGTTTTCAAGCATTTGCCATTACAAATAATTGTGTATGAATAATTTTGCACATGTATCCTTTATTATATGTGCAAATCTTACCTGTAGGACCGATTCCCAGGAGTGGATTTATACTGGGGTGGGGATGTAGCTCAGTGATAGAGTGTGTGCTTAGCAAGGTCTATGAGCAAGGTCCTGAGTTTTACACACACACACACACACACACACACACACACACACACTGCATGCACTAGGAGAGAAGAATCTGCATGATACTGTCAAAGAACCAATGTCTCATAGGCACTCCCAATGACAACAGGTGGTGTAATAATTTCCATTCTCACCAGCAATGTGTGAGAGGGACTATTCTCTGGCAGTTTCATTAGTGGAGGGTGTGTGAAAACACTTGTGTGTGTCTCAACCATACCCTCTAGACAGTCATCTCTGAATTACAGCTGCAAACCTCTGCCCCAGAGCTTTTTTCTGGTTTTAGAGAGCAGGTTTGGCCTGTGGGTGAGCATGGAGAATGGATGGGGCAGAAATGCCTGAGAGTAATTTCCCCACAAGCAACCATCAAATGGTAATGGATCGGGTGTTGATAGGTACATACCACTGCTTTCTTGGTAGCAGGGGTGACTCTGAAGAGCATTCTACACTGTGCCACTGATTCCCACTTGAGTTCTAGGTACTCAGAGTGCCAATTGGCTTGATAACACATCCTAGCTTGACTTCTTTCTCTACTGCTGTTTGCCTGAGATCACTTCCCAAATAAACTATTTACATTAAGATCTGTGGTAGAACCCGGTCTAATACTGCATCATCAAACTTTTGGAATTTTACAAATGATGTCCCTGTAATTTGAACTTGCATTTCCCTTTGAATGAAGGTGAACATATTTTCATACATCTGAATATTTTTCTTTTTAATTCCTTGAACTAATGATTATATATTTTACCTATCGGTCACGTAAATTTTTATGAGATCTATATTAGGAAGATTTGTTCTTTGTAATATGATTTTTTTTTTTACAATTTGTCTTTGCTTATGATGTTTTTGTGGGGTTTTCTTGTTTTTTCTTTTCTCCTCTCTTCCCTTCTTTCCCCCTCATCCTTGTTATTTCTCATCCTCCTCTTTTTTCCTATCTTTCTCTCATTTTGGAGACTTTTATTTTTATGTAGAGAAAGTAATAAACTTTTTATTTTGTATCTTCTACATTTAGAGTCATAGTTAGAAATTCTTCCTTGTGCTTCAAGTTATAGAAGAAGGTTGTAATGTTTTATAATAACACTATTTTTATTTTTACTTTGTTATCTTTAATCTGTTTGGAATTTATCCTGAAGGAGGCTCAACAGCTTTCACTTTCATTGTGATTTTTTTTTTTGCTCCATAACCTCTTCCAGAATCACCCACCTCTACGAAAACTGCCCTTGGATTACTTTGAGCGAGATGTCATATTTCACTGCCTAAACCTATTTCCTCTTGCAAATGATTATAAGTCTCTTGGCTTTCCTCTTAACTTGGCCTTCTCTACCCTTGTAGCAGAAGAGTTTCCTCTGCAGTATTTCTCTATCTGAAATAGACTTTCTGTATATTTTTACTTTATGGAGTCCATATTTTATGTCAATAAATTTTATCTCTCAAATTGTATATATTTTCCCTTTCCCATAGTTATTCTTTTTTCCTGCTCAAAATGACAGAGCAACTTGTGGGCCATTTCCATATGGCATTAGACCCACTCTCTCCTAAATTGGCAGCGCATTTTTAATTTCAGGCTCAAAAACAAAATCAGTGAGAGGTCCCTAATGATTTTTTAAAAATCTGATTTCTGCAACTCATCACACTACTGGGTATGTTATAAATCTATTTTTGTCTCCATAGTTGTTCATTCTTAGGGAGAAAAAATACCCAAAATAGATAGATGATAGACAGATAAACAGACATGCATGTCTTTATTCATCTCTAGAGTGTCATAAACCATCATAGAAGTCACATCTCTGAATGAACTTGATTAAATTCAGTTGTTTTGGACCAAAACAGATTAAATCCTACTAACTGGTAGGATTAATCTTTTTTTTTTTAATGTATTACTACTGATCAATATGACAATCCTTTAGCTTTTAAAAATTCTTAATTTGCTCTTGCCTTTTTGTGAAATCCTGGTCCAATTCTACCCCTAAATATGGGTGAATTGTACTTGCTAGTCTTTGTCCTTCTTTTATTTGGGTAGCATCCACAGAGGCATAATCTCTAAACAAGAATGAAAGAAATCCTTCAGGTCCTATTGGTCTGGTTAGCTATCTAACCACTGGATTTGATACAAGGAAACCAGCCACTTATTCCTTCCTATCATTTGTGTTTTAAGCTCCTTTTGCCTACATATGACACAAAGAAAGCACACAACCCCTACCTGTTTACTCAACAATGGTCTCTGTAGGAACAAGCCTCTGCTTGCTTTACCTGGGACGGGAATATTCCTGCCTGTTACAACTGGTGTAACAGTAAGCTCTGTTTCTACGAATACTTTCAATAGCTTTTCTTACCATTTTTTTTTCCTTACATGAGACCAGGGGAGTAAAACTGGGTGGAAAAATACCTGCCTGCCTTCCATTCTCTCTGCAAATTTTCAGTGTAGCCTCTGTGGAAACTTCCATCACCAACGTCTCCCAGGCACCCCCACCCTCCTCATCAGAATACTCCTCCCCCGAGTGTCACCAGCTGTGGGATTGTAAGGCACCATTATAATAAAGGTGACAATGACAGATCTCAAGGAAGTGGAGCTCCAAAGTGAGGGAGGGAGACACATCAGAGAGAACGGGCTCTGTGAGTCTGATAATGAGCATGGAGAGGACTTTTTCTGCTTATGGGTGAAAAAGACAGGGAAGTCTCTGTTTGAAGACAAAGCACATAATAATGTGATCACAGAGCCCTCTTAATGTGGCCAATGTGATGTTCAGAAAATGTATTCCTTTTCCTGCCTTATTCTTCTATGTTGGTGGAAAAGGTCTTCATATGGATGTTTACTTAATGCACCCAACTCGGTGGGTGACTCTAGCCAACATTTTTATACAGCAAAGTTACACACAGGTAATTATGTTTAATTGACTTAACAACTTTGTGTCTCAGAGATGACTTTTTCTTGACTCCTTGCTTCAGTTGAAAGAATAAAAATATTTTGGTCAGCTAGAAATCTCTTAGTAGTGTTTCAATTTATTTCTAAAGGATTTATAACAGGCAGAGTGCTCCCTTGCCTTTTTCTTCTCCCAAAAGGTAGGGAGGCTTTTACAGAAATTTGTAACTTGGCTCAGCCAGGACCATGTAGCACTGCCAACTTCCTGTATAAGGAACGTTCTGCTTTCCCCAATTCAGGATTGGGAAATGCAGGGCTTCTGTAGGGACCCACCTGACATCCCGTTGGTGTTCAGGAAGGAAACCAGGCCAACTCCCCTGCCTAGTGTGCAGGAGATTGCAGCTCTCAGGGTAGAGAATCGTGCAAACGCTCACATTCCTCTAGCACTGGGACATGGGGCCAGCTTCATTAGCCCAGCTGCACTGAGTCCACATAGACTTTCTTTTTCTGTTGATTTGCCAGTCAAAAGAGCCTAGTATTCAGAAAGGCACTCAAAAGCTGTAGCTCTCCCAGGCAAACATGGATAATAGGAGACTTTCCAAAAAGATTCTTTCCAGAAGATTTTCTATATGGTTTCTGGAAAAAGGAACAAGAAGGATGGCTCCCCAGCCCTATTTACTTTTTGAGGATTTGAGATTTGAGGAGAAATGAGAAATGACTGTAAATGGGTATGGGGTTTCTTTTTGGAATGATGGAAATATTCTAAAATTATTTGTGGTGATGGCTGCCCAATTTTGTGAGTATGCTAAAAACCATTGAAGTGTATACTTTAAATGGGGAGATTATATGGCATATGAATTATACCTCACTAAAGTTATTATAAAAGTTATTCATATATTTTATTGTTCACAATGAATCCTATTCCTCTGGAATCCTATCCTTCATGAAAGTCATGATGTCATGATGTGCACTTCTCAAGAGCAGTAAGTAGTCACCTGTGACTAAGTGCAGGTGTCCAAATATATGAGCAGAGTTTTGTATAAAGTTTATTTCTGTGACAGACTCGGAAACTCCTACAGTTCTCATAAATATTGTGTAATTTATTCATTAGAAAATAGGAATCTGATTTTTGTATCATGCACTATGATAGACTAACATTAATTTTTAAAACATTAGGTAAACAAAATCTCAGAAATATGTAGTATCTTATTATTATCACTTATTATCATCACCCGATACTTCCTGATTCATTGGCCAGAAAGATCACACACGAACATTCCCAGTGACACTTTGGAGTCACATACTTCAGTATTTTATCAGGGCTGCTGCAGCTAGGTCTGAATCCAGGGTGTGAGCTCTGCCACATCTTAGATCACCTGTATCATTTTGTGACCCCCTTCCTGATTTTGGTGTTCACCTCCAAAAGCCAGCATCTGCATTTCTTATTAAAGAATTGTTGTTGGTCTCCTGGCACCTGCTCTGTCTACATGCACAGAGAACCAGCTGGCTCTGAACGTGTGTGGATGAAGGGAGGAATTTACATGCTTACCCACATAGGGAGTGGCTCTTAGTCAAGGAAGACATGCAATGCCAGCTCCCTTGCCTCATGTCCAGACAACTGTGAGGTGTAGCTCACACTCCAGAGCTTCTTGTGGGATCAGGCTGAAGCCACTCTCCAAGGGACATACCTTGCTTGGCTTCCTCCCCTCCCCTGTCTTGCTTCCCTTGTTTCCTCCCAGGTCTCCCCTGGCACCAGTACACCAGTTTTTATCTTAGAGTCTGCTTTTAGAGAACTTGACCTAAGACCACAGTCAACATATCTGACCAATCAGTGTTTTCAGTGTGGTCAGCATGCCTGGGCATGTTGTGGGTGGAACTGGTCTGTGCATCTCGACTGGCAACCAGAGAAGGCTTTTCTCTCTGGAGCATTACAGTGCTTGGGCAAGTAAAGGGACATCTAGAACTTGGCATGGTTCCAAGACCTCCTCAGAAGTCTTGATGAAGCTCAACTTCTCAGTCTGGGATTGTGGCTCTGGAACAGCCTTGACCAGGGTAGAAATGAAAGATGTAGGCTGAATCCTTCTGGCCCCAATGAGAATGATTCTACCCCCCCCCAATTCTGGACAGTTTATGCACAGGTGTGTAAGGGTGGGTTGCAGGGGAGATCTGCCCTTACTTGGACTTCAACCTGGACCCTAGGTGATACCTGAGTGTCCACCTGGCCTCCCAAGCCTGCCAGAGTCTTAGAAACCCCTTGCCAGGCATAGTAACACATGCCTGTAATCCTAGCAGCTCAGGAGGCTGAGGCAGGAGGATCACGAGTTCAAAGCCAGCCTCAGCAAAAGCAAGGTGCAAAGCAACTCAGTGAGATCCTGTCTCTAAACAAGGACTGGAATGTGGCTCAGTGGTCAAGTGCCCCTCAGTTCAATCCCCAGTACTCACTCCCTCAAAAGAAACCCCTGACTGCTGAAGACACCCACTTCTACTTCACAGCCTTTGCATGGTGAAGGCCTGTATGAGATTTCCAATCAGCTGAGCATGCCCTGTGTGAATTTCTGAGACAGCTTAGATTCAAGTCCATCCTTTACCACTGTCTGACTGTGTGAACTTGGGCAAGTCCAAGTCTCTCTCAATCTCTCTGTCTTAATCTATAAGATGAGGAAGCCCCTACCTCACAGGGTTAGAATTAAATGAAATATTCCATACAATATATTTAACACTGTGTCTAACACCAAATAAGTAGCACCATATAACTATACAGTGGCTGTGTACTTAAAAAAATATATCTGTAAGGCTGTCCGTGTACAGTTGGTTGGAGTTTTATGTGATTTCCCAAATGTAGAAAATATGTTCTTTATGAAATAAAGTATAATCTATGTGGCCTAAACAAAATTTACTCTGGGGATTCCAAAGGCTCTTCATAAAAAGGAACAATTACTTTCCAGAGCAGGAAAAAAAAAACTGAGAAACAATTAGCCTGAGATCTAGCTGATGGAGAAAGATTTCAGGATGGGGAAAACAAATAATAGTCCAAACTAATATGAACTCTAACAGATACACAGGAGTGGATGTAAAGTTGAGCTGCTGCTTGCCCAACAATCCTATATGCTTTTCAGGTTGAGTGGCATCTGAAATTTAAAGTTAAAACAAAGGCAGCATCAGCTAGAATTTAACATACAGAAATAATACCATATTGAAATAATAAAGTTTCTCTATGCAGATTGAGTCTTTGTGGTTACATTTGGAAGCAGAATGTAGCAGGCAATTCAACTGATCCAGTGTCCATTCCACCTTCCCTTGCACTGAGATAGGTTAGGCTCATTCCCTGCCTTTCTCCAGTTGCAACATAGACCAGTGAGAAACAAAAAATTTACTTTCTGAAGATTCCAAGAAAGCTTTAACTATCTTGATTAAAGCAATAGAGAAAACTGGCACTGTGTCTTTGCCCCTTTCCTCCTGTCTTGAACATAGATGTGAAATCAAGAATCTAGGCAGCTATATCATGACCACAAGGGAGAGGTCAAGACAAAGTCAGAAGCACTGACCCTGAAATCTTGAAATTTGTTATGGAAGGGAAAAAAAGGTGACTCCTATTTATTTAAGCTGATGCAGTCTTCTTTGCTACTTGCCGCAAAGAACATTCTAAATGGATACAAAGCATCTGCCTCTTCTCCTGCTTCTATCTCAGTATCTTTGGGTTTTAGCCCAGGATGAACAGGAAGTTAGCTGAGTATTGATCATAACTGTCTTTCTGGCTTTATAGAGGCTGATAGGTCTGAACTGCAGGTATTTAACATTTATACTATTTTATTACCTTTGACCTTTTTGTTATACAAAGGAAATGCCATAGTGTCTATAAGTATCCCTTGATAGCGTTATGGGAAAAAGAGGTACCGTGGTCTAATCAGTTCAGAAAACACACAAAGTTAAATAGGTTTCATTACTATGGGAATTCTCAAAGCCTTTAATGTGCCAATATGATGGAGAAGCAGCTGAATTTTTTCCTGGACCCTTTATGACATGCATTGTCCTGAACTGGCCTGTGGGGAATGCTGCTTGATAGACCTGAGATGAAAGCGTACATCTGGTTATATTCTGCTTTTCCCCAGACCAACTGAGGGGTTATGGTGTTTGGGATGATGTACTAGAGGGCTAACAACATAGAGAGATTATCTGCTACATTCTCCAGCCTCTAGCATCCTAATGAGAGCATGAATGAATGTACAATTTTCAGCATATTAAGTCAATGAAATAATCACTCTTAGGGTAACATTATTAAGGTTATGGATTCATAGGGTATCGTTTATTCACACAAATCTCTACATGTAATGATCCTTTTTTTTCTGATTATTCAAATCTTACCTATATCTTCTCCACCATAAAACCTTTCCTAACCGTATCAACTGTGCTCCTACATGCTCTGATCACATAGTATTCAGGAGCACTAAGAGCCAGAGAAACCTTGTTTTCTCTATCTTCTAAAATGACTATATTAGAATAGGTTGTGCTTTGCTATATTAAGAAACAAAGTCAGACATCTCAGTAGCTTATTTTTAAAAGGTTTATTTCTTGCTAATGTAAGCATAATGCAATGCCAATCAGGCATTTCCACCACCTTGTAAATGTGGCTTCCAAGAGGAGGAGAAAAACAGAGGAAGGACGCTAGCTTTTAACTAATTCACGGTCCATGACTTTTGCACAAGTCAAAACCTAAGTGAAGGGAAACTGGAAATGAGCAGGGCATGCATTGAACATTAAACTCTCTCTGTCACATTTTCTTAAGGGGTCATATTTCCTACTGTTCTTGCGTACTTGGTACAGTGGTCACCTCTGTTGCTTACCTGCCCTCCATCCAATTTTTTTTTCTGGGGGAGGGGGTGGGTACTGGGGATTGAACTCAGAGGCACTCAATCGCTGAGCCACATCCCAGCCCTATTATGAATTTTATTTGGAGACAGGATCTCAAGGAGTTGCTCAGTGCCTTGATTTTTTTTTTTTTTTTTTTTTTTGGCTGAAGTTGGCTTTGAAATCCTGATCCTCCTGCCTCAGCCTCTTGAGTTGCAGGGATTATAGGCCCATTCTTATTCCTCCTCCACTCCAAGGTCACAGGGCTCTAGAGTAGGGATGGCTTGATCTTCCGAAATGGGTATGTGTTAGGAGCTTGACCAGTTACAACAAATTCTGGGTTTCTTTTGGAAATTTTAGGAAAGGGACCCTTTCTCTGTTGCTCTTAAAGCTTGGGATTCCTGGGGGACACCATGCAAAGAAAGCCAGCTTGAAGACTTCAACACAGGAAAAAAAAGCTGAGCCAAGAGGTAGTGATAAGGACTTTGGGGTCCTGGTGACATTGTTTGAGCCCCTGGCAGAGCTATCTTTATGGACATGCAAGCTGTGCAGTTGCATAAGGCTCTGAGTTTAGAAGGGTCCTGTGCATGTTTTAATGCTCCTACTATGTCATCTTGAAATTCCTAATAATTTTTGAAAAGGGACCTTGCACTTTCATTCTGCACAAGGCCCTGCAAATTACATAGTCAGTCTCGCCCACCAAATGTGATCATTCCTGAAGATTTTGTTTTGTTTTGTTTTGGTACCAGGGCACTTAATCACTGAGCCATGTCTCAAGCCCTTGTTATTCTATTTTTAAAATTTTGAGACAGGGTCTTGCTAAGTTGCTCAGACCCTTGCTAAGTTGCTGAGGCCAGCTTTAAACTTGTGATCCTCCTGCCTCAATTTCCCAATCTGCTGGGACTGCAGGTGTGCGCCACCACACCTGGTCCTGAAGTTTTTTGGTTATGGAAGCCAGCAAATTACCTTTGGACTTCTGTTAATTGCAGCTTATATGGAGTTATGGACATAGTCTGGAATCTTAGGGACAAACAGAAACTCATTCTAACCAATTTAAGCTAAAGGGGAATTTGTTCAAGAATATTACACATTTCACAGAATCTCTGAGAGGGCTGGAGGAACAGACCTGAAGGCCCTGTGACCAAGAACAGTAGTCTGATTTGGTCCTAGATGTGCTCTCAGAGGTGTATGCTTGGGCACAAATACTGTGTTCATACCCCTGAGTAGGAGGCTTGGAGGCTATCTAAAATAATTTGCAGTAATGCTCATCAGGATTCTCTGTAGCACAAAATTCATGGCACCAGTTTCCCAAAATCTCATGTGGGTGTGTCAAAATGATAGAGCTTGTAACCTGCCTGCACTTAGCAGCTGGGGTGGCTGGGCAAGAGGAGTTCCAACTTCTACCTTTGGTAAGTGTCACAAACCAAGATCCTCCCCAAAGCGAAGAAAGCTGTTGAAAGATGTTGAGAAGCATCTTAAGGTACCCTCCTTACACAGTACAGGAGACTGATGTAGTTCTTTCTGATACTGTCAGCAATGATGGAGACTTCCACTGTGCCACCCCAACTAGTCCTCAGGATAGCTCTTCCTTGATGTCCGTATTGGTACTGTCCAACCTCTGTCTTCTCTTCCTCCGTAATCTAATACTTTCTGCCTATCAGGAGGGAATTCCAGCTGGGACAAGATGCATTTCTGCAAAGCAAAATACATCTCAGCCTGAAGGATAAAAGATGTTTGTCACCTGGAGGAAGGTGGAAAGGTACTTGCTGATGCTGCTGGCTGCCACAAAGCAAGTCCCATATACTTAACTGCAGCTGGCAGGTAATAAACCTATTTCTATGCAAAAAACGTCTTGTGATTACTAATAATTTTTATGCCAGCTTCCAGCCCATTCGTAAGGAGTATTTTTCAGAATCAGGTGTTAACAAAATAATGAACAAAATAAAATGTATAGTCAGTAATTATCAGTTTCCTTTGATGAATCTGCCCTAGAGTTTGTTATCGCCAATCTGATGTAAAATTAAAAAGGAGAGTACCTTTGGGAGGGATATGAAATCAGCATTTAAAAACAACCGTTGCATCCATTTGGTACCTTTGCATTGAATACATTTATTTCTGAGAGGCTGCAGCAAGAAAGTGGGAAAGGGCCTAGGGGGTTGCTGTGGACACCACCTGGGCTGTTAGGTAAGAGGGTATGGGTGGCACGTGGGGAGCATGTCTGGGTCTCAGACACATAAGTCTGGCAGACATCGGTAGGTTCAAAATCTCGCGTGAACAGGTGTATGACTCTGCCAGGGACTTGGAGACGTGCAGGATTTAGGACTAGGAAAGAGCAATGAGCAGTTCCTCGTCTCTCTACCTCTACCCTGGGTCAGCACCTGGGCTCCATTTTCCAGAAGTTTCACTGCTGGTTGGAGAAGCATTCGCATGAACTTAGGCTCCTCTAAAATGTCAGTCTTTGCTCCTCCATTAAAAGAATGAAAATAGACTTCCCACTCTCTCATAGAAACCAAGAATTGCAAGGCCTTGGGAGTGTCCTCAAAAGTCACACGTCCCCATGGGACTCAGTCAAGGATGTATGCTAGATGCCCAGTAAACATTTGACAAACAGATGCGTGTTCTCTTTTGCCCCGCCTTCCCACCTGCTATTTCCAATACCTTGGAGTACTCTTCCCCTTTGCTTGCTTTCCATCAGTCACTAAAGCCTCATGGAATTTTGACAGAAACCATTAAAACCTAAAATGAAGCCCATAAATCTTGGAGCAGGTATTCTCCTGAATGCCAGGAATGCATGTCCATCCCACCCACCCCGGGTGGACTCTGGTCAAGTTCACCTCCTCCCTCCACCAGTCCTCAGGCATGGTTCCTCTGTACTGTGCAGGGAGATAAACATCACACGTGCTGAATTCCCATTTGAAAAAAGCAGTCTCATCCTCAGAGGTTCTGAATAACCTGTGCTGTACATTTTCATTGACCTTTAAACAACAACAAAATAGATGAAGAACAGCAAGGGGGAGAAGGGCAGCTTGAGACATTCTTTTTTTTTTTTTTTTTTTTTAATGAATCAGCCACCTCTGGGAAATCTCAGGTGTAGGTCTTCACACCTAAGACCACTCCTCTTATACTGACTGGCATTTTTCAGGCTACGGTCCCACCTCTTGTCTTTTATGGGAGGTGATGAGGCTTTCCCATGGGGAGAAGGAGAAGTGAGTCAGCTGCTATCACTGAGATGCCAGAACACCCATTCAAGTTCCCAGAGGATCCCTTGGAATGGTTGAAATCCACTGTGTAGGAGGTTACCTTGTGAACTGAGATTCCCCGCCTGCAGCCTTTGATATGAGGGTGACCAAGTAGAACTTTCTCCTTTTCTAACCAGACTTGGCCAAGACTCCCAAATTCTTCCAGGAATAGTAGGCGAAGCTTCTTCTCACCATCAAGATACTTCTGAATCCTTTCTATTTAAGATGCATAAATCCTCAAAGGGACTAAAGAATCCTTGCAAAAGAGAGGTCAAGTCAGCAGCTGCTAACATGTGCTCAGAGTCTACACAGAAGAATAAATAACAACCTGCAAAGTGTCCTCCTCATTCTGCTCCCCACCTGCACCTAGGAAACAGAATGGCCAAGTATTTTAGGGCATGCTTGTGATTATAGTTCCCAGCTCTGCCGTTTTCTGTCTGTGTGACTTTCAGGTTAGTTAACCTCTTGGTCTCAGTTTGGTCATCTGCAAAGTGAGGATGATAGTCATGCTGCCTCATAGGGCTTTTTTGAAGATGAAATGAGATAGGACAAGAGGACAGGTAAAGGGCTTAGCACTGTGCCTGGAGAATAGAGTAGGAGCGGAGGGAGCCTCATCATTACCTTGTTACTTAGATGTCAATGGGAAAGGGGCTGAAGGCTGGAATCCTGAAAGATGCTCTTCTGAGGGGTGCAGGAGGTATGAACTAGAGACTTGGGTCAGAAGCATATGCTGTTGCCCTTTAGAGACAGCTCTGACTGATTTCCCTGGCCTTTAAACAGCTGCCTTGACCTGGATGACCTTCAAAAAGAGCAAAGCAAGGGGGCCAGAGGTTTTGTTCTCTCTCTCTCTCTCTCTCTCTCTCTCTCTCTCTTTCTCTGATAGACTCATCTAATTATCACCCTCTCTGGGTTTGACTGGCCAGAGATAAGCTCAAGAGAAAAGGAGGGGCTGAATTCCAGTAGGATCTTTTGTTCAGCATGAAGGAATCTGGAATTTTCTAGAAGCTAGTGCATGTCTTTTAAGTGTTTAAAGCAGGGGAGTGATCAGAGCTATGTTTCTGAAAAATCACAAGGGAAGAATTGGTATACCCATAGATATGGGAGAAGGATTGTCAGGAGACAGGAGGTGAGGAAGATGGGTGGGGGTCCTCAGGCATTCATGCAAGAGATGATCCACCCGGAGCAAGACAGGCAGTGGGGGTGTGGATGGGAAGAATGGATATGATTAAGATCAAGAGGTGGAAATAGGTTTGGTGAATGGTCAGGTGCGGTCTGAGGACTACACCATGGTGGTTGGTACAGCTGTGGATGAGCCACTCAGGGAGAGAAACTTACCATGAGCACAGTGATAGCTTTACAACAACTCAGCTGAATGGAAAATCAGCCCCTGCCTCAGCATGAATGTGCACTGTCTACCCTGGGAGTCCTTGGGGGTCTGATTTGCATTTCCCTCGGCTGATACTACTAGAGAACTTTGAGGAGAAGTAATGGGAAGATTCTGTGCAGGGCCACAGGCTGGAGAGATTAGCCTTCCCGGAAATATTAGCCCTCCCTTTCCTCCTTCCCTGACCTTGCACATGACTGTCCCACTCCTGGCCCTTCCCCTGCACATACCTAGCAGGAAGGAAGCCTATGGGGCAGTAGAAATGTTGCCCTGAGAGAATTCTCTGCCTGCCCTAATCCCTGGGGATGCCTGTCAGGGATCAGCAGGCCTCCAAGGAACTTCGCTTTCTCTCCTCCAAAGCTCTGCCGAGCCCTGGCTGTCAGCAGGAGACAGGAGGGCAGCATTCCCTGAGGCTGGGTGCTACTCTGAAGGAAGCATGTTGGCTCCAGAAGCCTGTGCTTCCAGTGAATGAGGAGGCAAGGGTGACAGCTATGCCTGGTGGCATTTCGCTGGTAAGCATTGGGAGGTTCAGTACACAGGTGCCATGGAAACAGAGAAGCACATGGCTGCATCCTGTACAACCAAGTAAAGCAAAAACAGGTAAAGAGATTCAGGCCTCCCTGAGAAACTGCTGAAGGCATGAGATTGGGGTCCTCTGGAGTTTTAGGGAGGTCACGTGTACCCATCGTAGGTCCCATGGATGTGTCATGTCAAAACAGCATCTCTTCATTGCATTACTCTATTTCCATAGTGCTGTCTCTCTGGGGTTTATCATTAGGAAAGGACTTTACCTGACTTCCAGAATTTCAACTTTGTGAAAAGAGAACTTTTGGTGTGTTCTAGAACCAGTCACCAAACTCTCTGAGAAGAATGCCCGTGTTAACCATGCATCTGATTCCAGCCAAGTAGGGGTAAAACTTTTTCTCCCAGTGTGGAATTCAGGACAGGTGTGTTTGTGTTGCCAGTTCTCTTTTTGGTTTGGACTTAAGAATCCAGTTTGGTGTTGTGATGAGTTTGTTCTAAAACAGAGTTTCTCATCCTTGGCCCTAGTGACATTTTGAGCCAGATACTACTTTTTGGTCGGAGGCTGTCCTGTGGAATACTAAATGTTCTGCAGCAGCTCTGCAATCTAGATGCCACCATCAGTCCCCTTTCCCAAGCTGTGACAACTGAAAATATTTGCAGACATTGCCCAACACCATTTGGTGGGCAAAACCACTGGTTTGAAGGAAGTCCTCTGTTTGGAAGTGGTTTCTGCCTCTTTATGTGGAGCTTAGTTCTGCTCTAACATGAGAAAAATCAGGAGGGTATGGATATCTGATTGCAAGCACCACTTCTAGTTATGGGATGACTTCCTTGTCGTTTCCTTTGGGTAGATAAGCACTTACTTCTTGGGGTAAGAGGGGGCAGATTTCAGGTGGGTCAGGCATGCAGGATTAGAAAACATAGAATCAAAACCATGAAGCTTATTCCCCCTACCCCAAGTTTCAGATCTATTGAAGTTTTGTGGTTTATATTGGCTTTTTTTTTTCTTTTTACCAAGTTAATATACCTTTGCTAATTTCCTTCCCTCCCCCCACTTTATGTCCTGTATGAACTTTTAAGTTGTGCTTTATGGAATCATTTTGTTAGTGGTCACTTTCAAAATTACAAAACAGATCCTTAACTTATTGCAGTCTGTTTTAAATTGGTACTTTTATCACAGCCTGAATTATGAGAGATCCTTACAACATGAAATCCATGTTCCCCTCTTCTGACTCTTTGCTCTTACTTTCATGTATCTGTACCTCTACGTATGTTATATGTTATTATTGTTCTTGCTTTAAATGGTCGACTGTGTTCATACTTACCCTTTTAGGTACACTGCATTCTTCCTGAACTTCCTACCTGGGAGCAGTTTCCTTAGGCATGAAGTTCCTTTAGTGTTTCTTGGTTGAAGGCAGAGAGAGCAGGCCTCAGGCTAAGATCCTCTCCCACACATTCATATTCCGACTTACTCAAGATACTTTTGTTTTTATTGTGTTTATCGCAGTTCACTGTTTAAGAAAAAAAAGTCAGAGTATTCTTTCCTTTGAACATTTCAATGAAACACATTAGGTTGATTTAAAGAAAAATATTAAGCAAATAATTGTCCAGGTGACAGAGAAAGTCTGAGATGGAGGTATGGAGATTTTCAAAGTTTGATAATATGAGCTCATGATAGGTGAGATGCTGCAGGGTGAGAAAGAAGAAAAAAAACAGCCTTTCCATTTTTCATGGACCTTTTATCCAGAGGCAGCCAGGTCATTGGGACCAAGCCTCTGGTTGAGAGTTCCTGTAGTATGTAAAGAAGTCGCTTCTCTTCTCTCACCCCAACAAAGGGATATCACCACCGTGAGAGAAGGAAATCTTCAGCTATTACCAGAGTTTAGGTTAGCTACTATCTTAAAAAATAACTGCTATTTAGAGCAAATGCACTATGGGTCATGCAATACACTAAAGACCTCCTACTAATTGAAGGTCAAGTTTTTTGTTATTATCTATTTCTCCATTTTTCATTAATTACACAATTATTCACACTTGTTAGCTTTATTCATTTGTTCACTCAAAAAAAAAAATGGATATAGGCCCCTATTCTCTCTGATGCAGGCCTGGATTAGGTGCTGAAGGTACAGAGGGAAGCAGGGTCTCTCCTGTAACTGTTGCTTACTGTGGAAGGCAGGCATCAGTCTAATAATCACAAAAATAAATGCATACTTGCAAAATAGCAGAGGGCTGAGAAGGGAGATTGGGTCCTGAAAGGGCACCATTAGGGACCCTTGCTCAGTCTAAGGGCCAGGATCAGCTTCGGAGTCCATGACTGTCATGCTCCATTGGTCTGGGACTTCTTCCTTTGCCTCACTTGCCTTACCTGGTGACCTTTTACCCACCCTTCAGGTCCCTGCTTATTTCTTTAGAGTTTCCCTCTGACCCCTGCACCAAGTTAGAGAGTTGCACTGTTGTTTACCTGCTCCTGAGTGACTAGACTTTTCCTTTCTTAGATCTTGACATTATTGTAATTAAGTATTTATCTGTATAATCATTGTTCGGTATCTTACATCCCTCATCGGGCTGAAAGTTTTATGTCTGACATGTGCATTGCTGGGATAGTGCATAGTAGGGATAGTACTTAGTAGGCATTCAGTAATGTGAATAAATCAAAGTGAACCTCTCCTGGTCTCAGTTTTCTTAATCTGAGGATAATGATTATATTGAACTCACTAGCATTTTTTTTCCCAAACCAGAGACATGTAAGTATTTAACACTTGTAAAATACAGTGTATGTAGGTATTTTCTCACCTACTTGAAGATGCCTGTTTCTTTGACCTTTAAAACAAAATTAAGTTTCTTGCCTGTAATTTTATGACCACCTGCATTAACCAAGTCCCAGAGTCTCATATACAGTCTCTCTCTGCTTTCAAAAGTCCAACACTCTTGTCAGGTTTCCAGGTTTCCTCTGGGGTTAGGGAATACTTCTCCTGTGGGCTCAGCAAGACATTTACATAATCATGAGCAGTTTTACAACCTAATTACAGGTCACTTAAGCTAGCCCCAGCCAAAAGGGACACTCCCAAATTTACCTTTGATGGTGGGGGGGGGAAGGGTTAATTAACTCTCCTTAATAAACTCTGTTATTTCTACCAATATTAAAGCAAACGGGAATATATCATACACTTTTGGTAAAAGAAAATACACTTGTTTTAGGTCAAAGAAGGGATAGTCAGGTGTCACCATGTGGAGAATTTCAGAGCAACAGTCAGTACCTCCATTTTTAGTTAGTAAACCAAGGCCCAAGGAGCACAGCTAGTCTCTAAAAGAGCCCAAACCAGTGTCAGAACCAAGATTTTCATGATCTTGTGCTCCAGCAGCCACTGGCTTCAGTGATGTATCATTAGATTTCTTATCCCCTCTTGACCTTAATAATAATAATAATAGTAGTAATTATTATTATTATTATTATTATTATTATTATTATTATTATTTTGTGATGGTGGGGATTGAACCCAAGCACATGCTAGGCTATCTTGCCTATATTTAATAGATAAATGTTTTCTTAGGCAACTATACTGGCTCTTTACGCCATTAATGCAGCAACATTTTCTAAATCCCAACATGGATTAAATACCAACAGCAAGTCAAGGACTAGGTAAGCAAAGAAAACTAGGACAAACTAGTCATCACCTAGGGGAATTGTTGATTCTGATATGTTTACAAAAAGGAGTTGTGGGATTTGGTGATGGACCTGGTGGCACATATCTACAATCCTAGAAGTCAGGGAGACTGAGCTCCCAAGTTCAAAGGCAGTCTTAGCAACTTAGCAAGACCCTAAGCAACTTAGTGAAACCCTGTCTCAAAATAAAAAATAAAAATAAAAAGGGCTGGGCATGGAGCTCAGTTGTAAAGTACCCCTGAATTCAATCCCTAGTACCATAAATAAAACAAACAAATTAACCAACTAACTAATAAATAAAGAGTATTCTGGGTTGGGTGTTCAGATCCAAATCTCTCTAGACTTTTATTTTTTAGGTCTCATTCAGATTTAAAAGTGTGTAAAGAGGGAGGGAATACAAAGCAAAAGGAAAAGGTTATGGATTCTCTGGAAAGACTAACTTAAGTGATTTTTTTTCTTTATTTCTGTTTCTCCCCCCAAAAGTTTGGGTCCCAGAGTAAGGTCTCTTCTTGGGAAAGGAATGTGCAAGGCAAATCTATTCCTGCCTTTAGCTGCTATTGCTCCAGCTAGCAGTACCTGCATATCTCCTATTGGTGGGCTTTGGCTCCTACCTGGAAGAAGCAACCAGGCCAGTGACACAGCAATGCCGGAGCCACATTTAACCTCCAGCAATTTCTGCAAAGATCCTGATCTCAGAGAAATGGCCTTGCCCTCGGGGCATTTGGTCCTTCAGGGTTCTGACTTGCTGTGATCACCAACATATTCTTAGTTCAGCCAGTTGTATTTTAGACCTCTAAAACTAGGGCTATCCAACACAACTTTCTTAAAGATGCAATATTCTTATGATCTGTGTTGTCCAAACAGTAGACACTGAACCTACATGACATTTTAATCATTTATTATCCAAGGGGAGGCAAAAAGGATGGCCAAAGAGAGTTCTTATTTACAAATAGGCCTTTATAATTTTTAGGGAAGAGGAGCCTCAACTATGGAAATCTCATTGGCTCACTTTTTATTTTCTTTCATCATCACTTTGATTCTATTAAAAGGAATTTTTTAAAGCCCAGATAATTTAAACTATCTTTTAGAACTACGCAGAGGAACAGGAATTCCAAGATGTCTGAAGAATGAAAGCTGTGCTTACTTAAGATGCATGTTAGTATCCTGTGGCTATCTCTAGTATTGTTTGTTTCAGCTGTATCCTGGGGAACTTTGCCTCCCCAAGTCCAAACACATGGTGATGGGGGGGGTGGTATGCCAATCACAAGACTGACTCTGTGGAAGGGGGATCATGGGACACAAGCAAGGCCAATCAAGTTCCTCCCCTGAGTCTTTTCAACTAGAGATGGTTGAAACCTCTTCCTAAGGTTACAGATAGGAAGGATTTGAAGACGGAGTGGGTGGTAACCTCTTACCAGCCACCCAGAGAAAGCCTCCCTGCTGTACGAGAGGATGAGCCAAGCAGACACAAGCAAAGCAGAGATAGAGAGCTCTGGTTTTGTTTTTCATCCCTAAAAGAACACATAAAAACGAGCTCTGGAAGTCTCAGAAGGGTTAAGAAGAGTAGATCAATTAAGAAAATCCAAATGCGTGTATCTCATTGAGAGCAGTCAGCAGGGTAGGCATGCAAGCATGAGACGTTTATCCCTGCGCTCACTCCTTTCCTCTGTGACATCTGCCTTTCTTGACCTTTAATTCATCTTGGCAGGTTCCATAACTTTCTGGCCCCGCCAATCACTACACACAGCCATGTTCTTTTGGAAACCCCACTCAGTACCATGATTTTGGCATTGCTATCTACTCACGTGGCTCAAGTGGGAAGGATGAAGAGAGAGAATGGAACTTTCTTTTCTTCTCCCTCCCTCCTCTGTCTCTTGCTTGTCTACACTGGGGCAGTGGCGTTGCCAGGGAAGCAGGGGTCAACTTACATAACTCTCCTGTTGTGGGGGTGCTCTTGATGTCTCTCTAGTTCAACCTGGGGCTCTCAGAAGCTTGGGGTCTTTTCTTATAGATCCCTCTTGGTGTAGGAAATGGGTATGGATTCTTTGGGTAAAGCTTAGTTTCATCTCTATCTCCATTGCTGAACACTCTTCAGGAGTGGCCCCAACTCCTGTCAACTCTACCAGCAGTTCATGTCCCTAGTGCCCTTTCTGAGTGGAGCATTTCCTCTCTTGGTTTAGGGACATGTGGGAAACTTCAGAGTTCCTGCCTTGCCTTCTAACCTTCTATTTCCTTTTTCTGAAGTGGAGGTGACCTCTCCTTCTTCCTGGACCCTCTTCATCTAAGTCTCTTCTAAGCCTCCTACTCCAGGCAAGATGAGGATGTCCCTAGGGGTCACAAATCTTCAGGAGACATTTACAAATCCTCTGGAGCTCCAAATGCATTGCCTTCTGCCTGTTGCCAGCAATAGAAAGAGAGAGAGAGAGAGAGAGAGAGAGAGAGAGAGAGAGAGAGGAGAGGATCTTCCACTGGGGTTCTTCTGAGTTCTCCCCATGGGTGGGAGGAACAGAAAGTACTCATATCTCCCCATCCTTTGTGGGGAAGCAAGGATTCAGTCTTGCCAGGGACGATGTTCCCACCACAAAGCTACACAGATCTCTCCATTGATCCCCTCTTTTGCCCTTCTTTCACTGCTGTCTGTCTGTATTGTCCAGGAACAGGCTAGTGACTGATTGTAGAGTGGTTACTTCTGCTGTCTCTTAAGAAGCCCTGTGGGGTCGGGGGGAGGTGTCACCTTTTTAAAATGCAAGGATGATTAATACCACCTTCTTCTCATCTAAGGGTACCAATTGTCAATTCCACATGGACAAGAGGACTTGGTTAATATCCTGTTGCAATCATCTGTAAAGGGTTCTGTCAACTGTACACCAAAAGCCTCAAAGAAGACTCCATCACTCAATGGCTTGGGTTATTTTTCCTAGGGGTCTGGACTTCAGAAACTTTTTTTTTTCCTTCCATGCAGATATCTGTAGGCAGGTAGGAGAACAAGCTAGAAAAAAATGCCAAATAAGATGTTGACCCCCAGCGTGGGCACCCTACCTTCCAGCCAGTATGCAAGTGTTATTGGGGAGAGATTCCATAGGTTGGGGAAGTATCACCTCTGGCAGAGCTACCAGAGTGAAAAGATAGGCTCAATTCACCTGGACTCCCTTTTTGTCCTTTTTGTGACCCACGGCAATCACCTTTGCTTCTCTCAATATCATTTTCCTGATCTGCAAGAGGGGACACTGCTATTGACCTTGCTGTGTGGGTTAGGGATGCACCATGAAGATTTTAACAGAGGAATCTAGCAAATAGTATTAGTCTTGTTTCTTTTCCCATTCTCCATTACAAAGACCACTCTTCTCCTATTCACATGGGTGAGATCCCAGACTCACTGGTTTGCCACACAAAATGAAGGACTTTAGGAGATGTGTTCCCTGCAGGGAGGGTAGGAGTAGGATTGGTGAGGGTGAAAAATCTGCGAGCTGAAGTAGATACCACTGGTGTGACTGCCCAGGTCCCAGCAGTTCTTGTGGGGTCACGTCCTTGTCATGCTTCCATTCTCTTTGGGGGACTGTTCCTCCTATACCCAACAGCAGAAGCTCCTTGAGGTTCGTAAAGGCTGTCGTTTTGGTATCCAACATCCTTGACTGGTGGGGACAACTACAATACCTCACTCCTTGGTAATCGTGATTGGTTTTAGGATGGACAAATCAGGACCTCTTCTGGGACTTAATTGGAGTTTTCTTCTTGGATGATGGAGTTAAGAGAATGTATGTTCTCCTGGGGATCAAGATTTCAGCCTGAGGGAAGGAAATGAGGCCTTCCTGCAGAGAGCAAACAGAAGAGAAAAGGTGGGAGAATGGATTTCTGTTAGGTCCCTTGCTCCAGGGGACTTGACCTTCCTGTGGTGTCATTTTCATAGGGTAAGTTTTGCCTCTTTTTCCTAAGCTTGTTTGAATTGCGTTTCTCTCACTTATAACCAGATGACCTTGATGCAGGACTGTCCCCTGGGAAGGCCTGTGCTGCCTCCTGCCCCTTGAAATCAGATATTGACACCAAGGTTATCACTGATGGGCTTGATAATACCTTGCTGGATTAGTTGCTCTTGAGGATACTCAAATAACAGGTCAGGGGTGACCTCAAATTGGCAGTATTTCTAGAGTGTCCCTACTTGAATTGGTATGTGAATGTCCTCTTCAAATGGGTCACCTTGGATTGTCTCTTGGATACCAGGCAAATGTCTGCAGACAGGGAGTCTTGTTCTGACTCCTGGTAACCCAGGAAAGGAGAATCATCTCTTCTCTCCCCAGAGGTCCCTGAGGGACTGTAGGCTGTCCTACTCCACTATCTTTGTAGATGATACCTTAACCCCCTTCCCCTGCCTCCCCTGCCAGTGTCTATGAGGACTTCTAACTCTTTAAAGTCCATTTGGATTCCCGAAGCTTGTTCTTTAGCTCGGTATTAAAGTTGATTCTATGTATGAAATATGATCTGTCAAGAGCTTTGTAATGTTTTGAACAACTAATAATAAAAAATAAAAAAAGTAAAGTTGATTCTACCCTATGCAAATCCTTTATCTTCTCTCTCTCTCTCTCTCTCTCTCTCTCTCTCTCTCTCTCTCTCTCTTTTGTGGTGCTGGGGATCAAACCCAGGGGACCTTGTGCATGGAAGGCAAGCACTCTATCAACTGAGCTATATCCCCAGCCCCTACCTTATTTCTTGCATGAGCTCTTGGGCCTAAACTCACTAGTATTATGTTGCCTTCATGGTAGCTTCTGGTACTTGGTTGTGTCCCCTCTGCCCTATGGTTACTCTGTTCCCTGTCATTTCTATGAAGAGCAAGTTCCCTGGAACCACAAAGAACTGAGTGTGACCCCCAGATTAGTGAATTTGAGCACATACTTCATCTGGCTGAACCTTAAGATTATTCATTCATAAAATGTAAATATTAATAGTACCTATGTCATGGAATCCCCACCCTGTAATCAAGGGAACTGTGATTGCCAACTCTACCCTCTCCTGAAGCAAATTCTTGGAGTAGGAAAGGTATAATTCACTAAAGGAAGAGTAGAGTCCTGGAAAGAAAAAACACAATTGCGTTGCAATTCCAAATGTCCTTACTAATGTGAAGGCTCATGGGATTTTTTTTTCTGGAACATGCTGTCAACTTTTAGCACCTTGAAATACAATCACTCAGGCCCTGAGCAGGTGCGGCCTCTGCCTTAGGATGAGACCTAGAACCTTGGTGATTTCCAGAAGACTGAAGGCCAAATTCATCCACAAAGTTTGTCATACATGGTTGTTTTTCAGCACAAACAGTTACTCTGGTCCATCTGTAAAATGTCTGTAAGTGTTGGAGTCAATCCAATGCCCTTGAGAGAAAGAGCTATACACTTTAGGGCTGCATCCCCCCCCCTGCCCCAAAGAATCCTAGTTTAATTCAAGAATGGCCACTGTCACCAACAGTTCTGAAGCTGAATTCCCCAATATTCCTTTGCAAGTAGGCACTGTAGCAAGTACAGAATATATGCATGGAAATGAACCTTTTCTCCGACTTGATCTTTATTTTTCCAAGTTTTCAATGGAAGATAATAAGGATGTCAGTGTAAGGAGCATCTATGACAGAGGAACTCTGAGTTTGGTACAAGGAACAAAAAAATGATCAAAAGAGACAGTTTCTATCTACCCTTGATGACCTTGCATTAGACTATAGTATTATATGGTAAGTATAGCACTAGAGCTGGACAGGGAATGAGGAAGCTCAGCAAAAGAAAATGGGGTTTTCTAGGTGGATCTTACAGTGAAATCGGCCATGAACTGAGCAGACTATGCATTTCCTGCTGTTCTCAGAGCACACCCTGCATGTTTTCACCTCAGGGCCTTTGCAAAAATGATTCTACTTATCCAGATTACTTTTCTCCTCAATATCTTTAGGGACCACCCCTCACTTTACCAAACATCCATGTTGAAATGTCATTTTAGGAGAGATCTTCCCCTCCCCATCTCATCTAAAAGACAATCCCCAATGCTTAGTTTTTATTTCCAACCTGGCTCTATTTTTCTTCATTATGTTTATCACCAATGACATATTATGCATTAACTTGCCTGTTTTTAATCTGTCACCTCTACATGCACATGTTCACACTCACTCTCTAACACACACACATTAAAATCAAGAAAGCAAGGGTTCTAGAATTTTTATTTTACTTTACTTCTGTATTCCCAGTACCTGAAACAGTCCTTGCTATAAGATAGAGGCTAGTAAATTCAAATTAAATGAATGGGTGAAAGTGTTAAGATACCTCAATGGCTCAGACTTGTTTCCACACTCAAATTGTGCAGTTTGTTTGGGAATAATAGTCAAACAAAGCAGAACAAAACATGGCTGCTGCTTTAATTGAATGTGTGCAAAGTGCTAATGGAGCTTGAAGGAGGAAGCTATTAGTTCTTCCTCTTGGGGAGGGAGTGTGGAAGGAGGTGACATCTTGAAGGTCACATTTCACTTGGATCTTAAAAGATAAATAAGAGTTTGCCAGGCAACAGGGAGACGAGGAGCTGTAGCAGTTTCTGTGGGAGTACTTACCCATGTCCTTGGGATCCACCCTCCAGGACAGAGTACAGCTGCCAACTGTATGCATGTCCTTTTAGCTCGAGCTTTCTTTCCAAGACAAAGGTATTGGGCTTTGCCAGGCAAATCTGAGGAGATGGAGAGACTGGAGCAAGACATGAGGTTCAATAATAGCAAGATGGTGCTGGGATCAGCTTAGAACCATTTATCCTTCCATGGTCGTGGCTTTTAAATGTTTGAATTGGCCTTTTAGTTTTTTCTTATTCTGTTTGCCATCATTTCACTCCACATTTTTTTCTTCTCTTTCAGTCATCAGAAGAGAAATAATATTCCTATTATGAGAGTCAAATTGCGTGGAGTTGGCTTTGGGATATGACATAAGGGCTGGTGCCTGAGAGAGAAGGTGTAACATCAAAATCCACCTGGGCCACCCATCATGGTCCCACTTGCTGGTGGGTGAGCATGATGGTGGGTGATTGAGGTAAAGAGAAGGATGATATGTGCAGGAAATGGTGTGGGAGAGACTCTTGTTCCTTTACGTTGCACATTCAAGTCAAACATCATCATCATTTCAGTGAAGTCTCCTTGACTGAGTGGTCAATTGTTCTGAGAGATAATTAAATAGTATCCAAAGCATGAACGATCAATACAAGGGTTGCCACTGAATAGAGGTGACAAGAATAGCAAGTGTTCGGAGATATAAATCCATTCTCAAGGGGGCCGTAAATCTTGCAAAGAAAAAGATGCTGGGACCTGGTGGTATGGGTCCTAATGGCTCCAATGTGCCTTCTTAGATAAGTGACCAGTGGACCTTTGGTCTCATCCAGTAGGCTGAGAGGAAATTGAGCTGCCAAGCTATATGAAACTCCTGCTAGAGATTTGGAGGAAGATGAATGGTACTTAAGTAACAAGAAGACCGTGAAATCAAACCATTAAAAAACAATTTCAAGACCAGTCAACTTCTCTCACCTTCTTTTCACCGTGCAAAGCCCCCCTAGAGTCGTGGGATGATTCCTTTGATCTTGTTCAGGTTGGTGTATTGACTTTCTCACCACTTTCTACAGGGGCAGAGAGGTGCTGCTGGTATTGGGAAATGATGTCCCTGGGAGAGGATGAGGATGGGGAAGCTCCACTCCCTTCCTCCTATTTTCTTCCAGTTTCTGAGGCTGGGATTCTGGGGTTGAAGTCATAAGGTAGCTTGCAAGTGTGCCTAGGAGAGAGAGTCTCACTGGGCCCACTTTTTTTCTGATTTCTAAAAAGTTTTTTTTTTTTTTCCCCATCCAATACAACTCTCTATCACTTTCTAAGCTACCTCATGGCAGAATGAACTGGTGTAGGTTTGGGACCCCATACAGGGTGCCTTCACTTCTGGTGCTGACATGGTGAGGGTAAGATGAGGTTCACCTAGGGCGTCCTAAGTTTCTCCTTCTGCCTCAAGTCCCACCTTCCCATGTTTTATATGTTTAGTCTAAAATTTAATTTTTATGATGCAAATTATGGAGAAATGTATTCTCCTTGTGAAAAATCACAATACTTTGGAAAAAGTTAAAGGGCACTTTTATCAATAGTTCTTACCAGAGGTAATTGCTACTGTGGGGATAGATGCCTCTAGTTTATTCATGAACATGTATGCTATGTATTTATCTCCTTAGAGAAAAAAATGTTGTTTAAATTAACTACATATGATTTTTCAACTTGTTTTTCCATTCAAGAGTCCTTTGGTGGGTAGGACTAGATTCAGAACTAGGCTCTAGTCACACGGCGGGAAGAGTATGTGGAGGTGGAAACTCAGTCCATCTCTGCTATCTCAGCTCAGAGAAAGGGGTGTCTCTCTAATTGGCTCACACAGATGGGACTATCCTTTTTGAATTCATACAAAGACATGGTATAAGCTGTGGTGGTCCTGGTTGGATCTTCATGCTCTATTGAATTCCTTTGTACTATTCCATAGTGTGAATATATTACATTTTCTGTATCCATCCCTATGATTGGATACATAAGTTGTTTCTAATGTGTCATGATTCTAGGCAATGCTTTAATAAACAGCCTGTAACACATCTCACTGTGCACATATGCAAATGCTTCTCTAGGGAAGTTGTGGGTTTGCTGGGTCGTAGAGATGCACATTTTAAATTCTACTAGACAATGCTGAATTGCCCTCCGAAGGGCTCTTTTAACATGCAGTCCCACCACTACTGTACGAGAGTGCTCATTTCCATCTTCCTCGCCAATACCCGATGCTGCCAGTCTTCCATTTTTTCTTAATTGCCTTCTGTCTCAGTTCATTTGGGCTGCTGGCACAAAAGAACACAAACTAGGTGGCTTATAAACAACAGAAATTTATTCCTCACGGTTCTGGAGGCTGGAAATTCCAAGATCAAGATGGCAGAAGATGCTGTGTCTGGGAAGGTCTCCCTTACTGGTTCAGAGATAGTAAGTTCTCACTATGCTCTCACATGGTGGAAGGGATCACCTGCTCTCATTCTAGGCTGAATTCTGGGTGACAATGAGCAGGAGAACAATAAACCCTGTTTTTACCTGGTTGTGTGGCCAAGGATCAGTTACTGGTATGAGCCTCAGTTTTCCCATCTGTATGTTCCTATACAGTAACCCTAAGATCCTAGGTCTAAATGTCCAGCCTGAGTAGGAGTAAAACATTGCATTTTAGGAAGACACTCTTTCCTTCGTCAATGCTTTCCTTCTTGCTGATTGAGATGTTCTGTAGTCTGTGCAATCAGGCTACAGAACCCTAGGACAGATGGGGACACTATCCCCAAAGTCTTTGCTCTTTCCTGGAGAGGCAGAGCTGGGAGGATCTCAAATCTGTGATTCCTGGCCTCTACTCAAATATGACGTCTGAGTGATGAATCACCCACAGTTATTAACTGAGCACCTATGTGGTTCTCAGCACCTGTGCAATTACATACATGCAGGAGTCATCTGAAGAGGTAATGCGTAGCTATGGACTTTTATTGCTCCTATAAATTATATTGTCATTCATTCCTGTGTTTTCCTGGGCAGGGATGGGTGCCGGAGGAAGGACCTTTTGGTCTACACAACCTCTCAACAAGGTAGTAGTGAACATTTCTTGAAGAAATCAGCCCTGCTTCTACTTCTGTGGCCTCCTCCTCTTGACTTCAGGCCACACTTTCTCCTTTCATTCAGCAAATATTTATCGAACACCTACAATGGCTCATCCTGCATGTCCTCTTATGGAAGCAGAGAGAGTAGAAGGTGAAGGAGAGATACGGTGTGGTGGAAGGTACATTTATGAGCTGCCAGATCTCATGGTTTAGTTCGGTGCTAATAGATCTGACCAGAGATGGCAATGTTCTGGAAAATCTGTTCTGCTCAATTTAGACAAACTGCAAGCGGCCACCGAGCAGTCACTTGGTGTGGTTTGGAAACCCTGTGCTAGTGTATAATAGATATGAGGAAGCAAATACAGTGCTGGGGGGCTCTGCAGCAGGTGTCTCGTGGTCTGGATGATCAAAGCACATAGTCTAGGTCTGCTTACATAGTGTTGGTGTTTACACATGCCGAGGTCTTCGGAGGTGCTCAGTCAGGAGAACCTTTCCCTCTCCTGCATTGGTTCTCAGGGCTCCTGCATGCTCAAGACAAAGAAGCAGGTTCAGCCTGGAGAAGCCTGGAGAAGGCGGGGCTCTGAGCTATGCTTCTGGGAGGGGCAGCCTGACAACGCCTCCTCCTCCTGCCAAGGTGTTCAGGGCCTCAGACTCTGATTCACTCAGGCGAGTTGCACAACTTTATGGACACCACAAATCGCATCACTCACATTCTGGGGATTTTCAAGGCTGGGAATTTGCCTCCCCCACTACCCGCCTACCTGAACAGGTGCTGAGAACCACATAGGTGCTCAGTTAATAACTGCGGGTGATTCATCACTCAGACGTCATATTTGAGTAGAGGCCAGGAGTCACCGATTTGAGACCCTCCCAGCTCTGCCTCTCCAGGAAAAAAGCAAAGACTTTGGGGATAGTGTCCCCCATCTGTCCCTGGGTTCTGTAGCCTGAATGCATGGACTCCTTTGCTGAGCAGGTCCGGAGATGGGGGAATAAGTTTGAAACATATCTTTTTCCTCAGGCTGGGCTTTGTCTAGGCTGGACATTCACCCTCCACCCCCTCCCTCCCTGCACACAGCCGGAGCCTTGCTGTTGGCTTCCTGAGGCTCCAGCGCTGGCGGGATCTCTCCTTCCCTTCCCTGACCTCACCCAGCAAGCACTCCAGAGGCGGTCAAAGCAAACAGGACTTGAGCAACCTGGCCAGGAAACTCAGAACAAAAGAGGGCTTCTTTGATCAGCTGTTTCCTTTTGTCAAAAGATAAATTGTGAGAGTGCTAATGTTTAAAAAAAAAAAAAGGAAGAAAAAACTAGAACAGAAGAAAAATAAATTAGATAACATTTTTAATGAATTTGAGGCATTCATTTATTTTGTATTCAAGTCGTGTGTGATTATTTTGTGCTGGGTATGTTGAGTTGTGACTGTTTAGTGGCATGTAGGACATAAAGGCTGACATAGAGGAGTTCACAGTTTACCAAAGGAGATCAGAAATAAGATCCCAGACAAATTATATGATAGCATGTCTAGATGGTCACATGACTGCTGTGTTCCCTGCTGCATACCTTTATGCTGGCTTGTCGTCGTTAGTGCTTAGTAATTATTTATTGAGTGAATGGATAGGATCTTGGAAAGTCCAATATTGAGGGGTCAGTCAAGGCCACTTTGATAATGATTGGGAGACTTGAAGTCTTAATGAGGGAGGGAGATAGAAGAAGGAGGCAAGATGGGATTGAGTGGAGTTGGGATTTGCAGGTAGAGAGAACAGCACATAGCTGAGGATGAGGACCTGGGTAGGTTCAACCAGGTAAAGATGCTAATAACTAACCATTGGACTAACAAGAGCAGCAATTTCTTTTAACCCAATAATTAAAATATCTCTAAAGGAACAGGATCCTATGGGACCTTGTGAACAAAGAAAGGTGCATTTTATCCTGAGAATACAAAGAGAAAAAGAACTTTTTGTTTTTCCCTTGAAAGAAAGGAAAGGAAAGGAAAGGAAAGAAAGAAAGAAAGAAAGAAAGAAAGAAAGAAAGAAAGAAAGAAACTAGCTTAATTTTATACGGCTATACAACTAACATATGCCATTATTTTAAAATTCAGGTTTTAACAAAGGTTTAGAAAAAAAAAAAAGGATAAAAATCACCTTTGAACTTACCACCCAGATGACCACTGTCAATAATTTGGGATCCCCTTGCTAGACTTTTTCCCCTCAAATTTTGTGTGTGAAGACAAGTAGGACATGAAGTTGCTATATGGAAGTTGCCAGCAGTCTCTGTGTTTAACAGGAGAGGCTACAGGTTTCCATGGGAAAATTTGTTTTTGTTTTGTAAGTGATCGGAGTGAGAGAAAGATGCTGCAGGATCTTTTCTGGATTAATTGTTGCATTTCATCTATGTGTCCTTATGTGAGGTTGCTCGGGACAAGGTGGGCACATTTATGCAAAGGTCAAGGAGCTTCCTAAGAGGTGGGATATTGAGACCTAACACCTTCTCTAACACTAAAACAAAACCTGAACCAAGAGTTCCTGACACACAGAATCCCATTATTGACATTTTTGGTATGGTTGCCCATTTTTTCCTGTTAGGTTCACATATGTAGTAATAAATTAGACTGGATCAACGCTCAGCAAATATTCACTCTGTTCCCCGATCCCCTTGGTGTCTATATGTACGTACACACAGAGAAAATAAGTAGTAAAACCTTGTGTCCCTTCTCCTTTTGCCATTTCATTTGAATCCCAGCTTGGAGTTAATATCCCTAATGAAGTTTCTGAAGGGAGTTTTTATCCTGAATTGATCCTTCATAACTCTTTGATGTTACGCCCTCAACTCTAAGAATTTCTTTCTTTCTCTGTATTGCTGGACTAGAGCTACTATTGGAATCTCTTTAAAATCATGGAACCCTCCTCGTTATAATATCATGGTGGTAATTTTTTTTTTTTTGACAAGAAGTTAAGTTCCACTGTGACCCAGATTTGCTCCCTGGTCCCCAGTGTCCCGGTGGGTTTCCTTGTAGCCCCTCATTGTGTTCCTTTTTCTGTACTCTGGGGCTTCTCCTCTTCCTACACATGTTCTCACATTCATTTTATTAACCAGAGAGATTATGGATTCTCTTTGGTCTAGCACTTAGAATTTGAGCCTTGAAAACAACACTTTTTTTTTTTTTTTTTTTTTTTTACTGTTTGTTCCGTTAGTATTTTCTATAATGAACTGTCCAGGTTCATGATCAAATATCATTTTATTCTTCATGTGATATAAATTAATAATCCCCCCAAATAGTAATGAAACATAATAATAACTGCTTACATTTACTGTTTGCTTATCATGCACCAAGCACTATTTCATGAACTTTATGCAGCTGATCCCTCTCTCTCTCTCTCTCTCTCTTTTTTTTTTTTTCCTCATATTACTCTGGTAATACTATTCTCTACTACACAGATAAGAAAAGTTAGGCACAAAAAATTTGAGTAACCCAAGTAGTAGAGCTGATATTCAAACCCCATCAGTAGGCCAGATTAAGAGCCACTGGAATTCACTGTGCGCAGAAACGTGACCTGTGAATCCCACTGGCCCACTTCCCAAAGCCTGCTTGCGTAGTCTCAGGCATCCAGACACTGAAGCTCTGCTTGTGTGGAGGACACGGGTGATCTCAGATGCTCTCTTGAAGGTTCTGCATCAAGACTCTTTTTTTCTTTTTTCTTTTTTTTTGGTTGTTGCTGTCTACAGGTGGCGGCAGCTATTCTTATAAGGGCTCAGAGACGCTCTTTACCAGGATTCAGATATCCTTCCTCCAGGCTGGAGCTACACTCTCTGAGAGAAGCATCTGATGGCAGCCCATCCCATTGTGCTCTTGAGGCCTTGGCCCAGCCTGTGAATGATTCAGTGAGGGACTCAGGGGCGGGACTGGAGGGGAGCACTTCTTGCACCAGCCAAGGGCTGGCTTCTGCTTCAAAATCTGCATCTGCAAGGCAGGCAGAGCTATCAGCCTCCAGACACCTGGGGCAGCTATGACAATCCATGTGACTTGGTATACTGATAGGCACTGCCACATGCCTATGAACATGTCTTGACCCTTGACTCTCCTCCAGGTACTCCCTGAATCATTCTGCCTGGATTCCCTACATCTTTTTAGGTCTAAATGACATCAGGGGCATTTCTGAGAGTAGACTGCTGGGCTCAGTCTCCCTGTATGGTTTTATTTATAATTTCATGGTCATTTGAACTGATGACTTGACAGTGGTAGCAAAAATGATCCTATCTGTGAATGGATAGAGGTGAGTTGGCTCCATTGGTAAAACTGTAACCACTATAGGTGTGAGACTTCAGTAGAATTGACACACCACACCCCCTTCAACCTCCTATACCTCCTGGGAACAGAAAACTATATGCAGTAATAGTATGACCAGGGATGTCTTTGCTCCGGACCATCTCCTTCCCTCTGTCTAATACCCAGAGGTTAGAAGAAAATGGTCTCCCACCTGCCAAAAGGGAGACCTGGAGACCAGGAGGCAGAGGGTGAGGAGCTGATGTGGGGAGCATGGGTCAGGGGTCCCTCAGGGGTGTGAGGGACCCCTGACCCATCATTAGCAGCAGCACCGACATATCAGAGGGTCAGAGGGAGAGCTGGAGCTGAGGTCCTGGGATGCAGACAACAGCTAATGGGTTAAGTAAGGAGACACTCAAAGGGTCAGATAACTTGAGGAAATGCCTCACTTCACTTCAGATTTTTACAATCATTTGCAAAGATGAAAATAACTAAAAAAAATTGTGCATTGGTGTGTACATAGAGAAAATGGCACTCTTGTGTACTAACACTGATTCACAACCCTTTATCTGAAATCCTTGGAGCCAGAAGTATGTGGGAATTTGAATTTTTTATTTTCAGATTCTGGATACAGCAATATGTACTATATTTTATATAACACTCCTCACAGGGATGAGGGCGATATCCACGATCAAATATATTTATATGTCTATAGTGAAATGTCCAAATACTTGGTACTAAATGGGATAATTAAAGGCTGTAAATCGCCTTGTGTTCATTCAGGTCAGGGGTTCCCACCACATAATTTTATATACTAAATTTAAGAAGGCGTTTTCAATTTTCAGAGTGTTGTGGGGATAAGGGATCGTAGACCTTGCAATCTTTCTAGAAGACAATTTGACAGTATCTATTAAGACTCTTAAATGTGCACACCCTTTGCTCTAATTCTACTTCTAGATTAATTCTATGAAAATAATTATAATTACATGCCATAATCTAGCAACAAGGAAGTTCATCAGTGCATTATTTTTGTTTAAAAACAAAACAAACGACAACAACAACAACAAAAACAGAAATAAACTTATGCCCACCCATAGCAGATTGATTCCAGAAGTATAATGCATTCGTACAACAGAATAAGAGGTGGTTCTTAAAAACATAATGTTTACTTACTGACTTGGAAAGATGTGCATGATATGTTATACTATTTAATGGACCAGATCTAAGCTATGAATATCTTAAACATGAATCTTATTTGCATAACAAAACTTGGGAAGGTAGACACCAGTTAGGGTTCATCTCCAGGATGAAGATGTGGGGTTTTAATTTATTCATTGCTAATGTGGATTTTCTCATTTTCTTTAGCCTAAGTTTGAAAAGTAAAACTTTCTTATCAATAATTTTAAAGCATTCAGATGCAGATAAGCTAAAGCAAGCGTTTCCACCCCTTTTTCTCTCTCCACCCTCTCCTTAACAAAAGTAACATATATCAATTTGGTGTGCTTCTTTTGAGCCCTTTATTGTTTGTAAAAGCATATAGAGTTTAAAAGCCATTTTTTTCTATTCATGGAATCAGACTGCATATATTCTTCTATATCTTCATCTTTTACTTCACTCTATCATTAACCTCTTTCTACCCTACAAAAGGTGTGCCTTAATTTACTGAACCCTTTCCACATAGTTAGACATTTAAACAGTTTATATTTATTCACTATCTCAAACAATATTGTAATGAACATCCTTATACATGTGACTCTGTGGACATGTGCCCACATTTACATAGAGTTCTCAATTTTGATTTTTCCATAATGAACATATGCAACTTCTTATAAATAAATACCACGTATTTTTCAATTACACCTTTTTTTTTTTTAACCTATTCTCCCTCCCTGAAGAACATCTGGCCCAGGGCAGCTCACAAGACTCAGTGCCTCCCCCTGAAGGAGGTGGCTGCAGTTTCCAAAGCTAGAAGGCAAGCTAGGTGGATTGTCCTTGGATGGCTCTGAGTGCCCAAATTTATCACAGGTTGACTGGTAACCTGAGGGCCTTATCCTTGGTGAGTGGTAGTGGCTGACCCCTCCTGGAAAGGCCTCC
Source organism: Ictidomys tridecemlineatus (assembly GCF_052094955.1). NCBI lineage: Eukaryota > Metazoa > Chordata > Mammalia > Rodentia > Sciuridae > Ictidomys > Ictidomys tridecemlineatus. Next base: position 21,755,244 of record NC_135478.1, read on the forward strand.
ATCACTGCTACAAGGGCCCTGTACAAGGGGCCCTCCATCACTCCTACAATGGCCCTGGCAGGAGGGGTCCAGGTAGCTTCTCTGAAGCTTGGGCCTGATGGGTTTTCTGGAGGTCCAAGGTGCTGCTGGCTCCAGAAGGAGGGAATCTTCTGGAATAGGGAGGCAGCATGGGTCCTTGGCTTAGGCCCAATCTCTGGGCCTCCAAGCCTTACAGCTTTTACCTTCCTTTTGTGCTTGCAAAATAACACATTTCCTCAACTTCTCTTTTACAGTGTAATGTCCCTGACATGGGAAATGGGCATTGAATGTGTGAGGGTTCCTCCTCTTGCTCTTCTTGAACCCAATTATTAAACAGAAGGAGTGTCATATGGCTGAGGGGGGGGGGTCCTAGAATTAGGAAATACATGTTCCTCTCTTCCTTTCTTTCATTCCCAGCCCCATTTCATATGCAGTTCCAGTTAGCCCACCACATCAGGGACTGGAAATTTCCACCCTTTTATGTGCACAGAAAGAAAAGATTCAAAATCTTTTTTTTTTTTTTTTTTTGCAATTCAGACTGGACTCAAGTGTGAGGCCCAAGCTGAGCTCATCATTCCTTTTCCTGGTTGTTCCATGCCCATCCCTTCCAATAATGCTGATGATCCCTTCTGTATAATTAGTGGGGACATAATTAATACATGAGAGGAGTCTTTCTAACAGATCTGAGCAAGTACATTCTTTTAAAAATGGGATGGGAGGCAGAACCTTAACAGGCTTCTACATGCCAGCCAGAAAAGTCCAGGCACATAGTCAGCTTTACCTCTTCGGCCATGAACATTTATACGCTTTTGTGGATGGACCCAGCCCCAGGGAGGAAAGTGAAGGGGTTAGGAAGAGTTCTGAGCAATAACCTGGGAACTGGAGAAGGGCCAGCTTAAATGGGGAAACTGTGGATGGAGTCGCAGTAAGAGCAGCTTTGGAAGGCAGAGGTCCATTGGGTCGTGAGGCGGAGAGTGGGTGACATAATGGAATTAATGTTTATGAAGCACTGAATGCTGTCTCATTTGGTGTCTGGGGTAAATGATCAAATCTCCCCATTTACAGATGATCTGAGCACCCCAGAGTGGTGATTTGTCTAGCTGAAACCACACTGAGGGATCAGCCTCAGGTTTATCTCAATCTTGAGGCTTAAAAAGAAAAAAATCATTCTTACCATAACTGAAATTTCTTTGTTCCTTCATTTGTTTTCCTCGGCCTTTTTCCACCAGTCCCATCCAACACACCCAGGTTGAGCCATTGCTAGGCTCAACCTCTTAGAACCCTGGTTGGGATCACCAACTAGCTCCTCCCTTCCCCTGTAGCCTCATCCTCTGTGGGTGGAAGAGTGCTCCCCTCTCATGGTCTTGCTTAGGGGACAGGAAGGTGTTGGTCTAGATGTCCTCTTCCAGGCCCAGTGGTCATGGTTTTATGGTTGAAGGGCCAACTCTTTCACAAACATTTTACTAATGAATTTTATGAGTTTCTTGTTGTCATTAGGCATAAAGCAGCTTCCTGGTCCCCAACCAAACTTGCTTTTCTCCTTCTCTTTTGTTTATCAGATATACAGCAGGACTGGGGGTCCCAATCTTGGTGCTTCACTTTGTCTTGACCCAGCCTTACCCAGCCAACCACTGATCATTCACACTGTTTGAATCTCTCTCTAACCCATCTTTCACTTATTTCTACTGCTACAGATCTCATCCACCACTGACTTGCAGAGTTTCCCATCTTTTATTTCTGCCCCTATTATTGTTACCCCTTATAACATCCATTCTCTGCATTGCACCTGAATGATCTCTCTAGAACACAAAGCTGACCACACCACTCTGCTATTTTAAATCCCTCATCTACTTAAATCACCCCAGGCAGCAAGTGTCAGTCCCCATCCATCCTTGGGTATTTCTCTTCCTATCTGGGGATTCTATCACCCATTCTCAGAATTTCAAATACAGATCAGATTGTTACTGAACTATAGTTATACCTGTCTTTTAGCCCCCATCTTCTCCCTTTGGACAAGAGAAAGTTCTTCATAATGACTAATGTAAAAAAAAATGGATAGCATACATTCTCTTTCCAACTTGTGGCATAAATTTATCCGCTCCTTTTCAGGGCTCTTAGATTTTTGGAAATTAGAATATTTTGAAGAACATCTAGTTCTTCAATGGAAAACTTGACTCTCAAGACTAAGTCCCTGTGATGCATTTATATATTTGCTAATGTTCATGGAGCACATAGTATGTTCCAGGTACTGTTCAAGGCACAGTGAACCAAACAGACAAAAACTCTATCTTTCCCTTTATTTTATCTAGGGGGAAAGATAGATAGTATACAAGTTAAATGAAATGTGTGTCAGATGGTGAAAACTGTCAAAGAGAAAATAAAACAGAGAAGAGGGACAGAAAGTATTTGGGCAGAGAGGTCAGAGAAATCACTGAGAAGAGATATGTCAGTGAAAGAAGTAAGGAGGGAAACAGCCGTATAAACTGTTGGGAAAGAGCTTTCCAGGTGAGGGTATGCCAACAGCCCAAACCCTGAGGTTTTAGTGGAATTCATGTGTTTATGGTACATCAACTTGTGTGTGTGTGTGTGTGTGTGTGTGTGTGTGTGTGTGTGTGTGTGTGTGTTTTAGTTAGCTATGTTACTCCAACAAATTGTAACAAATGCTTGAAATGATCAACTTTTCTTTTCTTTCTTTCTTTTTTTTTTTTTTTTGCCTCATGGTTTCTTAGGCTTCAGTCCATAGTGCTTGACCCTGTAGCCTTTGAGCCTGTGGTGGGGCAGCACATCATGGTGGGGAGCACATGATGGAGCAAGTGGCTCACCTTGTAGTCGCTGGGAGGCAAAGAGAGTAAGAGGAAGGGGCCCACTGTTCCCTTCAAAAGCCTACCCTGATGTCTAGAAGACTTCCTGCTAGGACCCACTTCCCAACAGGGCTAACCTGGGGGCTAATCCTTCAATGCACAGGCCTTTGGGGGGACATTCCAACTCAAAACTACAGCAGTGTGGTTGCCTGGGTGTGAGCAAATCAGAAGTCTATGAGATGGGAGGGACGGTGGAGGAGAGCACGTGATGCAGAACATCATGGATCATTGTGAGACTTGGGATTTTACTCAGAAGACCAAGCCTTCGGATGGTATTGAGTAGAGAAGGAGCATGATCTGACAAGTTTTAACAGGAGCTGGCTCCTGTAAGGGTGAGGGATGAAAGGAAACAAAGGCAGATAAAAGGAGACAATGAAGAGGTTACTGAAGTAAACTAGGCCAGAGGTGATCGTAACAAATGGTTCGTTCCTGGATAGGTTTTGGAGATGGAGCCAATAGGGATTTGCTAGTGGATCCGACATAGATGGAGAAAGGTGGGGAGTCTGCAATGGTTCTGAGGGTTAGGCCTGAGCTGCTGCCATTCTTTTTGGAGTTGGGGAAGACTGCAGGAGCACCCTGGGTTTGCACCTGTATTTGAGATGCCTAGCAGGTGTCCGTGTGGAGATAGGTAGGCAATGGGATACACGGCTGCAGGGAAGAAGCTGGCTGGGAGTTGCAACACAGGAGTCACCAGCATTCCGTTGGTATGTCCAGCCCAACGCAGAGGAGAGAATGGAAGAGAGAAGTCCAAGGACTGAAGACTGGATCCGATCTCTCAGATTGGAGAGAGGAGGAGACCACAATGATCCAAGCAAGAAGCAGTCAGCAAGATGGCAGAAAACCCAAGGGGTATGTGAAGGAAAACAGTTTCAAGGAGGAAACATGGAACAGGTGTGAGAAATAAAAACAAAGGTTTAGAAAAGTCCCCATGCATCTCCATTGACTTATTTCTTCTAGTGCATCTGTGCTTGCTCTGAGTATAGTGTGCTGTGATGGGGCAGGGCTTAGATGGGAAGGTTTTCTTCCAGGCTCATCTGAACCTTCTCTAACTCTGAACCTTTGCACATGTGTTTCTCTAAACCTTGCACCTTCTTTTGCCCCTTCTGGTTGGTGAATTTCTACTTGTGGTTCAGGTCCCTTAGAAACATCTCTTCCCAGATGCCTTTTGACCCCAAGTTGGAGTCGTGAACCCTTCCTGTACCTTCCTGTTAGCAGAATGATCTAGATCATCACAGGGTTGCTTTGTGGTGTCCATGACTGTACCGTACGTGAAAGTGATTTTCAACTGGAAAGAGTCATTCAAGCCTTTCTTCTTCATTGACCCCCTTTCTTCTTGCTGTCTCTTATTTTCACCCCTCTTCCTCCTTCTCATTTGGCAGAGGTCTTTAATCGGAGGACCAGTGGTAGGATAGGCACCATTTCACATGTGCATTCTGGGGAGAGGCCCAAAGCTTTCATTAGTGTCTGGGAATACTTGACCCCAAAACAATAAAGAATAGCTACACATGTTCTTGAACCAAAAGGGTAGTTTAATGAAATAGGCTTTGCTCCTTTGCCTGTTGTCATTCTCTCCACTCTGCTTTGTCCTTCGAGAACATAGACAAAGACTTAAAATGTTAAGGGAAACTTCAAGACTTTCAGAAAGGAAACGATTCTTTTTTTTTTTTTTTAATACTGGGATTTGAACTCAGGGGCATGAACCCCTGAGCCACATCCCCAGCCCTTTTTTCTGTTTTATTTAGAGACAGGGTCTCACTGAATGGCTTCATGCCTTGCTAAATTGCTGAGGCTGGCTTTGAACTCACGATCCTCCTGCCTCAGCCTCCCAAGCCTCTGGGATTACAGGTGTGTAGAAATGAAACAATTCTGAAACGCTGAAATTTAATCTCAAAAACAATGTCTTGCTTCAAAGATGTTTTGCTCCCAGGGAGGCAGCTCCAATAAATAGGGCTTCCTGTGAACATTGTGGAGAGTGTGAGTTAAATCCAGTTCCTCTGTGTGGCCAGATTTTTCTGGGGAGCAATCGAGGTAAGCAGATGTGGAGCAGGATTTGCACCAAGGACTGGAAGCACTGCCCAAGGCTCCCTGGCAGAGCTGCCTTCCTCCCTATGGGCCACTGTGCCCAGCACTGCCAGCGGCTTCCTCCCTCTGAACTTGTGAAAAGCCATTACTATCACTCAGTTTAATTCCCATTTAATATAGTGTCGAGATAAAGACTGAGGATTCATGGGTTCGGCCTGTGAAGGTGCAGTGCAAATGTGGGAAAATAAAACATCCTCCGACCTCGCCATCAGAGACGCAGATTTTATTTATTTTCTTGGGAGTGGAATGTCTAGTGAGGTGAGGTTTTTTTTTTCCCCCTTTTGGTTGTTGTTGTTGTAGCTCAGTGGGGTATTAAATTTAGGGAGCAGTCGGATCTGTCATAGCCAGAGCCAGCAGGATTGTGAGATGATGTGACCTGGAGATACAGGCCTTTGAGTTTTGTAATAAATCCCCTGGTCTGTGGCACAGGCCCTGAGGGAAGGCTCCAGCTTTGGCCGCCCTGAGCACTAGTGTGGAGTCATAGCAACAGGATCATGATAACACGACCAGAGTGCATTTTGAGGCATTGTCTTAGGGGGGAATCTCTGCCAGGCAGATCCCCAGAAGCCCACAGGAATTTAGGGAGGTGAGAAGGGGAAGGAAAAGAAGCCCATCCAGGGTGAACTAATGAATAGGTCACTGTTCTGGGCAGGTGGGGCTCCACTTTCTGGAATCTCTTGAGACACTGTCCCTATGCAGAATAAGGATGTTGAAATATTATTCATGAATTCCCGTCTCCCATTGGAGTGGGATTGCTCTCTGGGGGAGATTTTGTTGTTGTTGTTTTCCTTTAACAAAACATTGCTGGCTTTCTTTCCTATATCTCCATTGATTTCTTTCCTTCCTTCCTTCCTTCCTTCCTTCCTTCCTTCCTTCCTTCCTTCCTTCCTTCCTTCCTTCCTTCCTTCCTTATGGTGCTGAGGATTGAACCCAGGGCCTTGTGTATGTGAGGCAAGCACTCTACCAACTGAGCTATACCCCCAGCCCTCTCCATTGGTTTTCAATCTATTTTTTGGGATCTTCCTACTTCAACAGCATCATTAACAGTGGGATCTATGAGGGCTCGGTTTCTTTCTGTTTTTCTTAGTTATCTATTTTGTCATCTTACATTACTTTATCTGCATCTTTGTCTTTTAGATGCATGTTTGATTAGGACTCTTAACTGCCTGCGTGGGCAGACTACTAGTTGCCCTGTTAGTTTTATTGTTCCCTTCTTCCACAGTAGTAGAGTCAGCCAGACCCTGCGTTTCTCCACTCCTCAGCTTCTCTTACGACTAGGTGAGGCCAGCTTTGAGACTTGGCCAAATTTCAACCAACTGGATATGAGCACAATTGTGTGCAACTTTTGGTTAATCTCCGATTTAAAGACCAGCCATTTGCCTTGGATTCTGTCTCCTCCTTCCTTCCCACAGGCTGGGATATAGACCAAGTGGTAACTGCCAATTTCAGTGGGGACACGTTCTGGGGTTGATGGAGGAAAATGATGAAATAATCCTGGGGTCCTGAATTATTTCATGGAGCTAGAATTACACAACAGTAAAATTCTACTTTATTAAGTGTCTGTATTTGGAGTTTCTTTGTTATATCAGCCTGAGAGTTAAGTAATATAAACCATCTCTTCTGAGATCCTGGCCCATTTATTCAAATCCAACATTGTATTTCTGCTTGCATGACTCTCAGGTCCTTGATTAAAATTAACCTCTTAATTTTCACTTCCTCCTTCCCCTAGTACAGTTCTCCAATATTCTCCTTTTTCATAAATGTCATCTTTGTCAAATCATTTTACCACTAGTATGCTAGGCTTTGTTTTTAATACCTCCCTTTATCTTATCTCCACATCCAACTCAATCACCAATTCACATTGATTCCATTTTTTTAAATTTATCACATATCCATACACTTAGTTTTCCTTTTTGAACTTTTAGATGGAGTTCATCATGTGCTTCTCATTGTATTGTAAGTTGAGGTAGAGCTCCTTTTTCTTTTCTTTTGTTTTGTTTATTTATTTTTCACTTTTTCTTGTCTCTATTCTTTATGCAGACTCCCATATCTCAACTCTCTATGGGTTCCCATTGATGTGTTTGGCATGTGTCTTAAGTATATATCTTTGGAAAATGCACATTTGTGTATGAATATGCTTTCATTTTTGACCTGGTAGTATAACAGAGAGTTCATTCTAAATTTTGTAACCAACAAAATGCTTTTAGGGACTTATCAGTATTGCTTTATGAACCTCTAACTCATTACTTCTGTTTGCCCCTTGTGTTCTACAGTGGGCTGGTATCATTTTTTGCTTATCCATTCCCCTATTAATGGACAGCTCATTTAACACAAAATCTCTGCATATATATATATATATATATATATATATATATATATGGAGATGATGCAAAAATAATTCCCTTTCATATATTCCTTCAAGTACCTGAGCATATGATCTTCTTGGATGTATATCCAGGGATGGGACTTCCAGACCACAGAATGTAGACATACTTAATTTCACTAAGTAAGGTTAGGTTGATTTCCACTGGCTACACACATAGTCTTCTCTCCCATAATTAGTATATAAAGGTTTTCCTCCCAAATGCTTGCCCATGATGATCAAGATATTGGTACTATCTGACTTTTCTAATTTTGCCAATTGTATGGGTATAAAACAGTGTCTCATAATTATTGTGACTAGTCATTGAATTCATTGTGTCAGTGTGAGTATCAGTTCTCAGGCTTGTTAGCCATTCTGCCTCCACATTTAAAAATTATCTGTTCATATTCTTTGCACAGGTCTTTTTTTTCCCCCTGATGGATTTCCTGACTTGTTCTTGTTGATCTGCAGGGAGGATCTTGTTTCTTTCATTAGAACTATCTTAACCAAGTACTATTCCTGTTTACATTTATATTGATGAGCATGTTGGTTCCAAGGAAAGCTTAAATGAATCCATGGGAACAAAGGATTCCCAGCAGTTCATATGGAGGAAGTAGGTGGGAGGACTAGTTATCACCTGCACACAGTGGTATATACATGTGGCCCTCCAAAGAGCCTGCATTGTGGCGGTTGGAACCGCACATGCAGCAGTGCTGTGCATGAACCATCTCTTTGTACAAACCAACCTTCCACAGTTCATTAACAATAAGGGTATTAGTAATTATGCACTAAAGAAGTTTTCATTAAATGGTGCTTTAAAATTTTCAGTACTCTATTTTGGAGTGCACCATTAAATTGATTGGCCCATTAAAATCAGTGGTTAAAAATGAGTTCATTGTTAAAAAGGAAAAATAATGATAATGATACTGACAGAGACTGAAACAATGGGCCATCCCGCTCAAAATCAAAAGAATCAGGCCATTAACATGTGAAATGTAAAACGAGCAAATGAATTTTCCTACTATTAGGCCCCCACCATTGGTGATTTACTTTGAACGAAACAAATCATTAACCATGCCAAAGAAATGTTGGTTTGAAATTCATTCATTTTAGAGTTTTTGCCTGTGTTTAATTTGCAAATTAATTTTTATCTTTTTTAAAGACTTTGTTACCATGAGAACTTTATAGCTATTTTTATGTTTCTGCGTTTTAAATAACATTATAATAAAAACAATTTTGACAAATAGGGAGTCTGAAATGATTTTTACATGAATGTTTGCAAAATACTGCCTCAGCATTCAGAAACATCTATTTGAAGATTCTGGACTATTAACTATATGGCAGAGTTGGGGTGAATAGTGATCACTAAGATGAAAATTTTTCCTTTTTCTTGTTTATTCTTATTCCCGTATCTCTCTCTCTCTCTCTCTCTCTCTCTCTCTCTCTCTCTCTCTCTCTCTCTCTCTTGCCACAGTGAAGTGAAGAAGCAAGGCTAACACTTCTGAGCAGACTCAACATCCATTCTACCCTTCCTTTAGTGTGCAAAGATTAGAAAGTCAAGAACTACATTTCCCAGACTTCCTTGCAGATCAAGTTCTGGGTAGAAGTTGGAGTCAGCCTTTCAAGTGCACTCACATGAGTATGGAAGGGCTAAGTGAGCAGACATTTAGCTTCACATGCTTGTGATTCTATCTCCAGTGGCCTCTGACCTGTAGGAGAAGCAGCTGTTCTTTGGGTAGCTCATCTTTTCCTGGGGCTTTGGGAATCATTTCAGAAAATTAACGTGTTTATTGAGTGCTTCTAGAGATCAAATAAGCTGAAAATACCCTGTAATAATTTGCTCTTGCCTTGCCTGATTAGAATAGAGTCTATTCTCTGCAAGCAAAGCCTAATTAACATGAATTGAAAGTGAGACCTTTTTTGGGGGGGGTAGGGGTGATATTGAGGATTGAATTCAGGGGCACTAGAACACTGAGCCACATTATTACTAGAGAAAAGGTCTTACTGAATTGCTTAGCACCTTGCTTTTGCTGAGACTGGCTTTGAACTCACTGTCCTCCTTCCTGCCTCAGCCTCCCGAACCTCTGGGATTACAGGCATGAGCCACTGTGCCTGGATCAGAGTGCGACTTTTTGACTACCAAATTTTCCATAAGGTTCGATCATATTTTGTGTTCCTGGTTCTTGCTAAGGCCTTAGGGGGTGTCATTTTGGTCTTTGCCATTAGGGAGCCCAGGGTCAATACTGTGGGTGAGTAACACAGGTTGCTGTCCTTCAGGGATGGGAGAAGGGTGAGGTGGAGGGAAATACCACTGGATGTGGCTGCCCAGGGAAACCTCATGGAAAAGGTGGCATCTGAGCTAAATTAATGGCTGAGGCAGGGAAATGATCGGAAGGAGGAGGGAGGACATTGGAAGTGGGTAAAATGGCATGGATAGCATGCAGAGATGGAGAAATAAATTCTGGCTGGATCCCAGAAAGCCTTAAACACTGGGGAAAAGACATACCTCCTTTACGCAATGGAGAGCCATTGCCAGTCTCGAGGAGGTGGTGTGATAAAAGCATTGCTTTTTTTTTCCTTTCCCTCCCTATTTCTTGGGGATACGTGTGTTCGTTAGCTTTTCAGCAAGGTGACAAAAACACCTGACAAGGACAACTTAGAGGGGGAAGTTTGTTTTGAGCCCCGGGTTTCAGAGATTTAGTCCATGGTTGGTTGACTCCATGGCTCTGGGACCATGGTGAGGTAGAACATCAGGGCAGAAGAGTGTGGCAGAGGGAGAATGCCCTGCTCATGGGGTCCAGAAAGCAGAGCAAGGAAGGGAAAGGGCCATAGGGAAGAGGAACCTTCCAGGGCACATCCCCAGTGACCCGTTCCCTCTGGTCACACCCCACTTGCTTACAGTTACCTCCCAGTCAGTTGATCAGGTTGAGGCTCTGGGAATCCCATCATTTAAGCTCCTCAGATCTAAACCCTAACAATAAGGAAAATAGCATTTACATGATTGATGAGCTCTTGGGGTGCCGGGGGTCATTTTGTGGTGTATGACCGAAACGGAGATATGCTTATGTGGACTGTTTATTTGGAATGTGGGCAAGTCGAAGTCATGGAGTATTCAGCACGAGATGAATCTTTCCTGAAGGACATCAGTAGGGGCTCACCAGTTCCACCAAGAAGCCACCCTGTGCGGTTGCTATTGAAGAAGAAACCAAGATTCCATCCTGGTTCCTGAGAGTGATCCCTCAGCTGCGGCCCAACACAAGGAAACAAAATTAGCAAAGGCTATTCTGAGACATGGAATTCTTTAAGCAGAAAGGTGGGGGAGATTTGATTTCAGATTTTACTTTCTCTCAGGCGACAGTGGAAAGCTGATTGCAATGTTGGAACTTTGATATTCTCTAAGAATTGTAATTTTTGTGTGGAATCTTTATAATGGTGGGAGGAGTCTTCATTTTATTTTTATCTTGGATTTGGGTTGAGTTCTTTGCGTAAACTTCTCTGGTGAGCTAAGCTGGGAATGGGTACTGTCTTAATTCATTTCATGTTGCTATAACATAATAACCGAGGCTGGGTACTTTGTATAAAAAAAAAAAAGAGATTTACTTGGTTCATGATTCTGGTGGCTGGAAACGATAGAAGCATGGTGCTGGTGTCCTGATGAGGATCCCCAGCTGCATTACAAAATGTGGAGAAACAGAAACAGAACCATATGTAGAAGGGACATAAATGCAAGCAAGGAAACAAGGGGTCGGAGAGGTGGTAAGCTTGCTCTTCTTACAACAACTGCTTTTGTGGGAACTAATTCACTCCTATGAGACCAGCATTAATCCTTTCCAAAGATGGACCCCCCCATGACCTAATTACTTCTCACCAAGCCCCCCCCCAACTGAGGACCATGCTTCAGACACATAGACTTTTGGGGAAAGCATTCAAACCACATCTAAACCATAACAGGAGCATCAGGGAGCGGGCTGTGGAACCAAAGTGGCTCTTCTTTACCCATTTCAGAGATTTCTGAAAGCAAAATCAAAGAAACAGTGCGTTGGGTGTAAAAGATTCCAAAGAGGAACCCTAAGAAGAAGAATTAGGTGCCCACGATGCTCTGTGGCTTCTTCTGGGAGCCTGATGTTTAGCAAAAGCATGAGAAAACAGGCTCTAAGGAGAGAAAGGTGCTGATGGTCTAGCTTCTTGCCCATTTTCATTCCTTCCCAACTGAGTGTTTCTTTAAACTAAATTAATTAGACTTCAGAATGCTGCCCAGGTCCTGTTCACTTATGGACAAGTACTACTTCCGTGTCATTCGATGCAGACGTAGAAATGCACAGTGGCACACTAAGGCAGAGCCCTTTCTTTGACCTTGACATCAGGTAGCCAGAAGGAACAGTAGGATGGGTTTGGGTGACCAGCAGGCTGTCAGCATCACTGCAGTTTCTAGTCGACGCAGAAGCAGAGCTAAGGGAGCTAACTGCAAGTTGTCCAGGCTAAGATCCAACTCTCACATGACCCTGACAATCCCTTAAAGGCAAAGCAATGTAGATCAGGGGACATTAATTTCCCTGATCCCACTTTGGTATCTTTGGGTCATCTTTGAGGCCATATGAGCCACATTGGACTGTCCCACTTCCATGTTCAAACTCGGCTATGCATCCCCCTTCTGGAATTATCATGTCCTTATAATACAGGGTGGAGTTTGACTTCCTAGGTATTTTGTTTAGTGTCTGTGCTGTCTTTTCTTGGTGACCACCTGATTATAACCAATTTTTTTAAGGCATATATGAACAACATTACACTTCTGTGATCAGAAACATATGAACTAAGACTTTCTTTTTTTTTCTTAGAGATGCTAAATCGAACAACTTATTTTATCACTATGCTTGCAACTTTGTTCCTTGTAATTTTGTTTTGTTCTATTTGTTTCCAAAATGCCTTTGTAAACTGGACATACAAATGCGTTTTATGGTCATTTTTCTTTTTCTCATTAGACTCTCCACCTCCTGCTTGGGAGTGGGCCCAATTATATCATTTCTTCCCTGGGACTCTGCTTCCTTCTTCCTTTTGTTTTGAGGCAGCTGGACCACTAAGCACATGTGTTCCTCCATTCTTCAGTCATGAGCACTTGGGTACTGTCTTGGGTGCTGGACTATGGAGAGCTTTGTCTTCAGTTGTGGGGGAGAGAGACACCTTTCTTCTCTTAGGCACTCGACCATACTTTCTAGTCACTTTGCCAGAAGGTTTTTCGTTGGACTTTTAAGTCTGAAAATACCAAAACCGTGCCCTGTTTCCCACATTTCCCTTTGTACAATGGCAAATGCATCTTAGCAAACTCATTGGGAGGAAGGTAGAATTTGGCGTTTTGGGATTCTCTGTCAAGATGTCCTTCAAATCCCAACACTGTGTCTGACATAAGGTATTCCTAGCAATGAACCAAGAATGGATTGTGGTAGCAAGCAACAGGTGATTCTAGGCAGTCACATGCAGAGTTGAGGGTCTGAGGTGAGAAATGGCAAAGAGGAGGCGAATGGACACAGGGCTTCAGATTGACGATAAAAATCAGTCGTAGGAGGGATGTGCAAGCTGGAGGGGGCCAAGGGATAACTGAAAAGATGAATGATAAGGACAACAAAGAAAGAAAAGAATGAAAATCAAACTATTGTTAGAGGAAAACAAGAATTCAAAAAAAAAAAGTAAGAAGATGTAGATAAGATGTGAAAACTCTACTTGTTATCATTTTCCTTACTTGGGTACTGTGCATGGCTCTCTGGAAGCTGATACATGTTTAGGGAAATCAATACTGGTTAGTCCAAATGGGGGAGGCCTTTGAAAGGAGCCGAGCCTCATGTTTTTCAGAAGTTTTAGTGACTGACCAGGTTGACTGCTCTGAGATCTTATGGTTCCTGGATCTTCGTGCTCTCTGCTATTTGGAAGCAATGAAGCAGCTTGCACCTTGCCTTTTTTCTCACTCTTACCAACTTGTTTTGGGTTGCTCTGAAAAAAAAAATCCTGGGATAAAGGCTCATGTAGTTATTTCTGGAAGTGAGACTGAGGGTCTGAGAGAGTGGAGGAGGAAAAGTTGGTGAACAGGTGTTTACGGAGGTTGCTTCCATGAAGAGTATGTGAGTTTCCTCAGACTGTGGTGAAGGCCAGCAGGCCTTCCAGGGTTCCCTGTTGAAAAAGAGGAGCCTGAAGTGTCTTCCAGCACTCCCCTCCTTATCTCTGCTCCACTGGTTGCAGATTGCCACACAAAGAGCAATTGCCCTCCCTGTTGGGCTGAGCTAGAGTGGGCCAAGTGCAGGAATGTGGAGAGACAGAGAGCGTGACTTAGGACATGTCAGCTGGAGAATGTCCAAGCTTGTGGAGCTAACTCCCCATTATACCTGGAGCAGAATTCACAGGTGGAATGAGGTGTCCAAGCATCTGCACGACTCATGACCCCTTCTCTGTGCCCCCTCTGGTGTATACTTCCTATCCTGCTTATTATTATTATTATTATTTACCAGAGTTCATATTGAGCTCATGGATTCCAGTTGTTCAACACAGAACTGAAAATCCCATTTTTATACCTCCATACCACCCTTCAGCCTCTGCTTTGAACCTCTGGATGGCCCCACCCCATAATCCAGCAACTAAAGGGTTAATTCAAACCCAGCAGGTCCCTGCTGAAACTTGAAGTCTATGCTGATTGGCCAAACAGATGCCTTTGCCCCATCAGTTATGACATAGTTTGAATATTGTCTGGAACTATAATCGTCTGTCCACATGTCTGTTTATTCTACAGTGTGCCCAGACTAGTGTGTGCTAGCTACAGTTAGCAACTCAATACCAGAAACCAAAGTGGTGCCCACGTGAAATATTCGTTCCATGCCAAGGTTAACCAAAGTATGGCTACATCAGTACAGACTATCATAAACATGGCTAAGATGGAATTGAACAGTGAATATTTCAAGGCTTACTTTAACCTTGGGCATAATCTTTTTCTAAACTGTAACCTAAATCCATTATAAAAGGTGGTTTCTGAAGATAAATATCTTGCAAAGTTCCGTTCTCTGAGAGTATATTTGATGTCTAGAAATGCCCTAGATTTGTTCATAGATATGTCTGACGAAGTCTAGTAGTTTTTCAAAGTGAGAAATACCATTTTGGATCATAAATAAAGTGTATGATTCTGAGATAATGAGTTTTTTTTTTCCTTTTGTTGTTCCAAGATGAACTGGAAGGCAGTTCTAAAGGATGAAGTATGAATACATTTTGAGCTAGGGAAGACTTGTTAAAATAAACGTACAGCCTCCCAAGGTGACTACTTGAAAAGGAAGCCCTTGTTTGGGTATTTAACTAATGTTTAACATGACCATCCATTGAAATTATGGCCATAATTCACCTATAGGTGGATGTATACAACATTCCCAAATGTTGAGACACATCACTGTCTTCTCTCATCCATTAAATAGATTCTATGATTAAGAAGCCACAGACTAGTAGGTAGAGAACACAGATCGCTATGGAAACACAATCCACTATCCATTTTCTCACTTTTAAAGTTACCGTCACCTCTTCCCCCAGAAGATGGCTGGCTATCTTCTCCGGTCCAAGAATGTCATACATCATTGGGTCACTGGGAAAGCCATGATGTAGCATGACTCAGGAACTCTAACCAGAACAGGCTACTAAAAAGGGAAAGAAAAGAGCTAGTTGTATTTCCTGGGGACAAAAACCTACCATCCAAAATTCTGTTTTCAATATGAGTTAAAGATGTTGGGTCACGTGAAAGATGGGAGAGTCACGGCTCCTTTCTGTTCTACTCTCTTGGCCGGAGACTCTTGTCATTGTATGGCAGGATTTTTCAAGATCAGCACTATTGACAATTTGGGTGGGACAATTCTTTGTTGTTGAGGCTGTCCTGCACACTGTAAAATGTTTAACAACATCCCTAGCTTCTATTCACTAGATTCCAGTAGCAAGACCCTCCTGCCCCTTGTGACAACTAAAATGTCTCTAGAATGTTGCTTAATGTCCCCTGATGGTGGTAGGAACAGGACCTCACCTGCCATCCTCATTGAGAACCATTGATTTAAATGAGCAACGGAGTCCTTCCCATCGCTCCCAAGAATAGCATGACTTGAATGCTAGAGAACCTTGCCACATCTTCCACTGGAGTCCAGAGGCTTCTACAAGTGATACGGTTTTGTGAGGTATCAGAGGGAAACCTAAGCGTTTGTACCCAACATTCTAATTTCCCTCCCAAGCATGATTTGTGGCAAGAGGCATAGTTTGAGTTTCCTAGTCTTCTGTCACTTTATTTTGGTTTAAAGAAGGAGCAGAGCCCTAGAATAATATAATTCTGGGCTCTGACTCTTTTCTGTGGGTAAATTACTTAACCTTTCCAAGAATGGGGTTTCTCTCAGCAACATAGAGATTCTAAGACCTATCCAGCTGTGACAATGGAATGAAATAATACATGAGGATTTGTCAATGACGAATTCTCACTTCTACCTCCTCTTTTCAAGGCACCTAAGTCAGTTGTCACAGATGGAGTCGGTCCTCTGCTCAGATCCCCCTGAGTCTCTTACATTTCAGTGCACCTTCTCTCCCACATCTGTGGGCTTTCCATTTCAGGGTAGCACTGATGACTCTTTTTAGAGGTCTGCCCTTGGAGCTACTGGAGCTAAGTTGCCCATGTGTAGAAAAGTGGAAAATGTGCATGTCCCCAGGGTCCTCTACTGGCCACCAGTTTCTGACCCATGTAAGATTATGAAGTTGGGTCTTACCCTAAGGTACAGTTTACATTCCACGGCTCATCTTTGCAATCAGGTTGAGGCTGGAATTTTGTCCAAGATGGCCCCATTGTTGGATTTCTTCCTTTCTCTGACCTGCTTCCCTTGCCCTCTCACCTATTTTCTCCTATATAAATCACTTGCACATCAACTGTCATTTTAAAGCTGATATCAGGGGTAGTCTTCAAAAATGACCTCTATCAATTCCTTCCTTCTCTGTATGAGCATGTTTTTTCCTCCCACAGGAGGAACATTCTAATTTCCCTCCCTTGAATCTGGGTTGGGCTTAGTCACTTGCTTAACAACTAGAATGCAGCCAAGTACTATTCTGAAATGTTTTAAGGTTAGGTTATAAAAGTCCAGCAGCTTCTTCCTGGGTCTCTTGGAATGTTCCATCTTGAAACCTAGACTGTAGGTGGTAAAAAGTCCACGGCACATGGAGAGGACACTTACAGGTCCTCCAATCTGCATTCCCAGCTGAGCTCCCAGCCTACATTTCTTGCCAGCTGTTTGAATGAAATATCTTGAATGTTGTTATGGACTGAATGTTTGAGTGCCCCCTACCCCATTCATACTTTGAAATCGTACTTCCCACTGCGAAGGTGTTTGGAGATGGAGGCTTTTAGAGGCAATTTTGGTTTTAACACTGTAATCATCATAAGAGGATGTATCCTTCAAAGAAGAGACAGAAGATAACCTACTGCTTCTTTCTCCCTATCACGTGAGAATACAAGATGTCAACTGTCTGCAAAACTAAGAGGGGGGGCTCCTGGTTTTATTATACCACATTGTCCTGTAGTAAGAGATGTCAAAAAAGGTTTGTCCCCGCATGCACATTCTTTCTCTGTGTCTGTTTGAGTTCTTGGATAAGAAGCAATAGGAATTGACATGTTAATTTAGTTAATTTTTTTTTTTTTTGGTACCAGGGATTAAACCCGGGGGTGCTTAACCACTAAGCCACATCCCCAACCCTTTTTGTATTTTATTTTGAGACAGAGTCTCTGCTAAGTTGCTGAGGCTGTCTTTGAACTTGCGATCCTCCTGCCTCAGCTTCCTGAGTTGCTGGGATTACAGGCCTGTGCCACCAAGCCTGGGCATGTTAATTTAGTTTACAAAAGAATTTGTTGCAAGGGTGGTTTATAGAAAAAAACTGATTGATCAGACTGTGGGAACCAAGGGATTCATGAGAATCTTAATCCAAATCTCATGAGCTATCTTGTCTTGGGTCTTTTCATCAGATGACTTTAGCTTTATGTCTTTTCATTTAAAGTTCTAATTTCCAGAAGAATCTCAAGATTTCAGTTGATCCATGTTTCCATACCTTGGCGCAAAGGAAAGGGGGGATATCTTGACCCATGAGGACCTCTCTCCCCAAAATTGAATTCTAGCAAAGAAAGAGAAAGGAGTTAGGAAGGCATAAACAGCAGGTGCCAATAACACCCTATGAAGGTCTTCCCATATGTAACTATACAATTATTTCCCTTTTGGCTTGTTTTAGCAGACTTGTTGGTAGGATTATATTTTATCTGCAGATGGGGAACTTAAGTCATTGAGATGTTAATGGAACTCAATCAAAGATTCGGGGGAATTCTTGATTGACAGCACTATAGTGGAACATAAGTTTCTTGACTCTTCTCTGCAGCCTTTGGAAATAAGTCTTTAGCAGGTCGAGGTAGCACCAGTCACTCCATTTGGAAGCTGTGCTTTACCTTCTCGAGATGCTGATAGGGAAGTGTTGATTTTGAGCCTGTAGATGTTTCCTAGAACCTGTGCTACACCCACAACAGGGTTGTGTGTTTCTAGGAGTGAGTCATTAGGTGGTAGACCCAGGTGATTCCTAAGTGGGGCTGATTTGAATGGGATAATCCTTGAGATGAGAAAAATGGAAACACACATTTTCAAGGATAGTTTTATCTATAATGTTGGGTTTTTGGCTTCCCTCACCATTTACAACTAGAGCTTTATGACTAATTTTCTTTTCTTTTTTTGCTTAGATTGCTACAGTGTCTTGAATTATAGCAACTGTGTAGGACTTAGTTGACCTTCCTTACCCAGCCCACATACCTATTCTAATTTCTATTTTTTTCTTGTTTCTGCTGAATATGGCACTTTTATATTATATATAGTTATTATTAGCAGCTCCATTTCCTTTGAGAGAAAACCCTGGGTGGAAATGAAATGGCTTCTCCGCTAATGGTTATTGGCTGTGTGTTCCCAGAAAGACATTCAGTGTCTGGGTGCCTCATTTTTCTATAAGATGCTCTGCCGACTTCACTTGGTAGTTTTAAGGGTCAAGTGAATTAATGTGCATGAGAGGGATTTGTACAGCAAAATAATCACAGAGAGCATTATTACACATTGCAGCAGCAACACAATTAAGAGTAGTTATTGGATGAGGCATGCGCAGATTTTATTCTATATTCTGAAATTCAGTCAAGCAAAAGGAAAGAAAAAACCAGAAGGCAGAGGTGGTGTTTTCAAACTGGGGACAGAGGGACCTTTAGCTTTGGGTCCTTCTGATTGGTTCTGGTTGCTGCAAAAGTACTTTTGCTCAGACTTTGCATGGCAATATGAACACCTTCACCTCTACTTCAAGAGGAGGCCTGAGGGATGGACCCCTGGGCTCCTCTGCACATTGAGTGCAAGCTGGAGGAGGCTAAGTCATGCTTCTGGGGCTTTGTCTGCCTCCTTTGTTACCAGGTGTCCCGTCAGAAATCTGAATACCTGAAAAAAGCAATTTTAAGGGGGTCTTTGCTTACCTAGAGTCTGTTCTATTTCATCTAAGTATTTCATATTATTATTAAGTAATAAAATCACTGAGAAAGATATCTTTGCCTATAAAAATCATTTGCATGTCCCCAGAGATGTTTGTCTTATTTATTTATTTAGTTAGTTAGTTAGTTGTAGTTGGACACAATACCTTTATCTTATTTATTTATATGTGGTGCTGAGGATCGAACCCAGGACCTTGCACATGCTAGGCGAGTGCTCTACCGCTGAGCCACAACCCCAGCCCCCACCCCATGTTTGTCTTTTAAATAACTTTAGGGGAGTTCTTTTTTCTTTTTTTTTTCTTTTGAGGGAGTACCAGGGATTGAACTCAGGGAAACAACCACTGAGCCACATCTCCAGTTATATTTTTGAATTTTATTTAGAGACAGGGTCTCACTGAGTTGGTTAGCACTTCCCTTTTGCTGAGGCTGACTTTGAACTCAAGATTCTTCTGCCTCAGCCTCCCAAGCAACTGGGATTACAGGCGTGCACCACCATGCCTGCCTGAGAGTTGATTCATTTATTTTTCTTTTCTTTAGTCAGTTTTGACACAGTTGTCTCTGGCTTTGGAGATGTGTTCCCACCAGTGTGGACACTCCCTGAAAGTCCTCTGTGTCTAAGACCAGCAAAATACATCTAAGGAGATGAGGGAAGTCCAAGAAGAACCAGGGTGCGCTAGCCAGGGCCAGCAGTTCACTAGGGAGGAAAGTACAGTTTCTCCCAATGATAAACCACAACTCTTCATCATTTTCTCCAAAATTCAGCTCTTGCCGTTCGAGCACATGTAGTCTTTGCTGGCCAAACTGGAATAGGATTGGTGGGATCCTGATTAGCAACCCCCAAGAGAAACTATCTTCAGAATATGTTCAACATGAGCATGGAGCAGGTGGGAAGAGGTTGATTTCCTAATAATAAACATTCTATGTAAAAAATACATTTACTTATTCATTTCTACTGAATCAATAGTTTGAAGAAATTCAGCAAAATATTTCCCGATTTTTTGATGACTCTTCTTAAAGAAATTAAATTTTCTCACAAAGTAAATTCTGCACATTAAAATCCTATATGACTATAAAGACTTATAAGAATTCCTTCTATAGTCCCCTTGTCTTATCTTCAAATACCCAAATGCAAACACATTTATCTCTTGTTTCCTTCCCCTAAATAATATGCATATTGTATTATGTTATTCTTGAATTATATGCTCTTTCTTAAAGTGTCAATGTGTATGCAATTTATTAACTTCTTTTAAAATAGCATCCAGTGACCACTTACACTGTCACTCCCCATCAATCCCCTATGATTAGGGGAATTATCTCCTCTTGTACATCTGCAGATGACCTGTTGGTTTTGTTTCTCTGGAGAACTCTGACTAACACAGTATATCCGGTAGTGTTAGTATCGTGTAAGGATTGATGTGTATGTACCGAGTTGCAGTGCAATAGGAGAAGCATTATTACAAAGTAATAATGCTTGGTAAAAAAAAAAAAATTCACACAGCACTATAGACTACTTCATTTTCTTATCCTTGCTATTCTATTATCTAATTCTTTGCCTTCTTGTTTTACTTTCTTCCAACCCTTCTACTGAATTAAAAAAATTGGGAGATTAAGTTTCTAATTCCTAGGAGCTCTGCTTGCTGAGTGTTCCTTTTCCATAGTGTTATGTTGTCTCATAGATAGAAAATCTTCTCTTGTGACTATGAGAACATTTATTTCAGGGTTTAAAACATTTTCCCCCTCTTTGCTTCTTGCATTTTTTAAAAATTTCTGATTCCTTTTTCTTTCCATTCTTTCTTTTTCCCCTCACTCAGATTGGTCTTTTTCTTTCATGTCCTTTCTTCAAACATCTATGGTTGTTGGCTATTGTTTCCAAGGTAAGAATGAGGCACTAAAAATTAGCTGATCTGAAGCTGTGTGGCTGTCACTGTGTGTGCACATGTGTCCAGGGCCATTCACTAACGTGAGGAGGACTGAGGGAGGAGTTACTTTACGTGGGATAAAGAGATTGAGAATTCTTTCAGGAACTTCTAGAACAGTGCCTTCCAATAGAAATGCAATTTTAAATGCTGCAGTAGTCATATTTTAAAAAGTAAAAAGAACCAGGTGAAATTAATAATATATTTGAGTTAGATCACTGATTTTAACACTCAATCAACATGAAAATTATTAATGGGATCTTACATCCTTTACCTTTATGCCAAACCTTAAAAAACTTGTATGTACTTTATACTTGCAGCACATTCAAACGTGGCCTAGCCATATCCCAAGTGCCTTACTTGGGTCCCCAAGTTGAAACCTTCTAGGTTTAACGGTTCTCTGTGAGGAAGAGCCACATAGATACTCTATTGAGCAGCTCAGATCTAGAGCTTCTAAGGGCCAGGGCCCAGCAGAATATGTGATTTATGAACCAGACTCAATGGAAATTATTTTTAATTAGCGCATTTTAATTATACAGAACAAAGGGGTTCCTTGTGGCATATCTACACATGCAAATAACATACTTTGATGATACCCACCCTGGTTACTCCCCTCTCCTGATCCCCTTCCTTATTAATCTCCTTGTTACTTTCATATCACTTTTCACCCCTAGCACATATAAGGGGGAACACAGAATAATTGTCTGAGTCTGTGCCTCAGTTTCTTCATCTGTTAAGTGGAGAAAATAATAGTATCAACTCATGAAGATATTAAAAAGATTTCCTTTGAAAAATACACATTAGAAAACTTAGAACAAGGTGAGGCAGATAATAACTGCTCAATAAATGGTAGCTAATATCTGCCTTCAGGGTTTCCTCGTTCATTCCATGTCCCATTCTTTGGCTGCCAATTTCCTCATTCTGGCCAAGTGCTCAAATAACAAGAATTTGGAATATTGGATCAGAGAGTTGGAGCCACTTATGAACTGTGCAATGGTGGACGAGTCACACGATTTCCTTCTCCAGATAACAGAACTTTCCTCCCCTGCCTATGGAAGATCTGGTTCTTGAGGGAATAGATCAAGTTATTTATAACCACCTCTGCTGGGGTGTTGTTCACATGGAGAGGCCTGTGGCAGAGGCTGGGAACCCCTGCTCATACTCATGGCCCTCACCACCCCAGGGTGTTGCTGGTCTGACTTCCATCTGCCAGAGCCTGCATTTCTTTTCCTGAACGCTTCCTCTGGTCACTGAAGCCCATTTGACCCATCCACGTGAAAGGCTGTACATGCCTGGGAATGAACATCCCTCTTCCCTTCCCATGCTCCCTGCATATCCTCAACCAAAGACTGTGGAAGTTGGTATGAAAATACCCCAGCTGAGCTGAGAATAATATGAGGTCTGTGTTCTACAAGGCTCCCAATTCTCCCAGGGCATTAAACTCCAGTGACCCATATTGGTAAATGGTCAACAAAGTACCCGTTATTGGTGGCTCTCCCCTTCTTGCCCAACTTCCTCACTTCCCTTTATTCCAGAAAGAATCCACTTTGCGCTTGAATCCCTGTCTTAGGGTCTGCTTCTTGGAGATTCATGTCTGGCAGATGAGTCTACTAGGGAATGTTACTAAGGGATGTTTCTCAAGTTCTCAGAGGAACTTGCATTATAAATGGTGGCTTTAAGGAAGCTCTGCCACTTTGGAAAAAAAAAAAAATCTGCTCCATCCCTGAGGAGCAGTTGGATTTCAGGGTGGAACCTACTGCCTGGGGATTTCTGATAAAAGCCAAATATGGCCTCTTGTGGGGAGGTGAAGATGACAGCTTCTTTCAGGCAGACATGAGGCCTGGACCCTACGAAGGGCCTTGTTGCAAGTGATGATGATGCTTGACAAAGTTTGATTCACCCCAAAGTGTCCTCACCTTCTGTCAGGGACCCTCCTTGGCACCCTTCATGCCCACCTGTCCGTTGAGAAATCCCTGAAGGCAGATGAGTTCCCCTGGATCTGAGACCCTCAACTTTTCAGCCACAGTGAACCCCTCACAGAGGCCTTGAGGAACAAGACAGTCCAGGCTTGAAAGTGGGAGACCATCATTAAATAATTAATCATGGGCTCATTCTTTATTGACCCCTTCAGGGTTAATCATGGGAATTAACAAGGGGCGTGTGTGGCTGAGAGCCCTGCTGTTTATTTTAATAGCTGTCTTACCTCTTGAGGGGAAAAACAGAGAAAGGGCTGAGCTGGGTTGGAATAAACCCAAGTTTAATTTTCAGCCAAGGGCAGCAGGCGGCATTCTGGGAGCTTGGTTGGCAGCATAGAGGAGGCCTGGAGTGCAGGAAGAAGGAGTCCCAGGTGAGGGGTATTGGGGGGTGGTTGCTGCCCACCAAGATGGCGCACGTCAAGGAATGCCTCCCCTGAGTGCACTATTGCTGGTCGGCCTACCTAATAAATATTGACCACCATATTTCTTTTGAGTACTTTGTTCTTTTCTCTTTCCCTTCATTTCCATTTCTTTCTCTCAGTATAGAAATAAATGATAAGGGGGGATAGTAGAGGATAGGAAAGGCAGCAGAATACAACAGACATGAGTATGTCAATAAGTAAATCAATGGAAGTGTAACTGATGTGATTCTGCAATCTGTATACGGGGTAAAAATGGGAGTTCATAACCCACTTGAATCAAAGTGTGAAATATGATATATCAAGAACTATGTAATGTTTTGAACAACCAATAAAAAAAAAAGAAAAAAAAGAAATAAATGATAAATAATTCCTTAATTCTAATATATAAGCAGCCTGCCTTTTGAAGAGTACTGTTTTCCTGTGATCTGTGTAGCTGGGTTAGTGTGGTTCTCAGCTCAGTGGCCAGATGACAGCCAATTCCTGGAAAAACCAGGGGAGACAGAGCTGGGGAAAGGGCACTGAAGGCCATTTCCTTTGTGTCCAGGGCAAGAAGCCACTTCCTGAGAGCAAAGATAAGCTGTGACCTTGGGAGTAAACCTATATCCTCAGTCAAGTAAAGACAGGGCCTCCCAGCCAGTGACCCGTTCTAAATTCTGACAAGAACACAGAACAGAGTAAACATCTAGCTTCTCTCCCATAGCATCTGAGTGAGGGTTAGGGATGCCTTTTGAAGCAAGGACTGAGACTCTCATGTGAGGGGACAAACACAGCACAAAATTGCCACCATCTTCATGGAGAAACACACCCTGACACCATTCAGAACCACCAATCTCACTTTGCACTGAGCATTCATCTCACTTTGCACCGAGCATTATGGGTTCCCCAGCCTTGACCTTGGGCTCTGCCTTTGAGGGGCCCAAGCATAGGGAATGGACTGTGAGGACCTCAAACATCAAGCAAAGCTACTTATGCTGTGAGGTAACCTGAAATTTAGCCACTATCTCATCTCCTGGGAGTCTCGCCCCTCTTGTTCCCAGCCTCTGGGAGGCACCTACAACTCCGGCTCAGAAGACTCTGTGGCTGGTACTCACCGAGAAGGCCTCCAGACATATTCTCATGCTCCCTCCTGCCTCACCCTTGCTAGCCCTCGGGCCATCCATCTCCTCCTCCTATCCTTTCTATGACAGTCCTTTGAGATGTATTTCTCCAGTGTGCTGACTTCAACCCAGCCTGTCTGACTCCCAGGGATGCATGTCCTATAACTTGAGCCTCAGGAGCCTGCTGACCATCCCTCAGGGAGAAGGTGTTAATAAGATTTGTGCAGGGAGATCACTGAGCTGCTTCTGCCTCCACTGTCCCAGCAGCTCCCCACATACTGAGGAGCTCCCCACTGGACTTGCCTGTGCTCTGCTTCCTCATTCTTACAAAGGAATCCCTTTCCTTTGAGTAGGGGAGGGGTCCATATTCTCTCTTTTAGGAGGAGAGAACTTTTGGTGTTATTTATGACCATCCTTTTTCTTTTTTTTTTGGGGGGTGGGATACAGTGGATTGAACTCAGGGGCACTCAACCACTAAGTCCCATCCCCAGCTTTATGTATTTTTTTTTATTTTTAAAAATTTTTTAAATTTGTTTTAATTACTTACACATGACAGTACAATGACTTGACATACCATACATTCAAATCAGATGGGTATAATTTCTTATTTTTCTAAGTGTACAGGTTGCAGAATCACATTGGTCATGCAGTGACATATATACATACAGCAATAATAATGTCTATTTTATTCTACTGTCTTTCCTTTCCCCCCTTCTCCTCCCCTCCCCTCCCATCACTTCTCTCTACCCAATCTAAGGTGACACAATTCTTTTTTTTCCTCACATCATCATACATGTATTCTGTATAACGATCCTCATCGTTATAAGATCCTCATCGTTATACATCGTTATACATCTCCTTCCATCTTCCATGCAACTCTCCTTCTCCCTCCCATTCCCTCCCATCTCTCTTCCCTATCTAGAGGTAATCTTCTTCCTCCCTACCCCATTTTGAGTCACCCCCCTTATATCAGAGAAGACATTCGGCATTTGATTTTTTGGGATTGGCTAACTTCACTTAGCATAATCTACTCTAATGGCATCCATTTCCCTGCAAATGCCATGATCTTGTTATTTTTTAGTACCCCAGCTTTATTTTGTATCTTATTTATAGACAGGGTCTCACAGAGCTGCATAGCACCTTGCTTTTGCTGAGGCTGGCTTCGAACTCATGATCCTTCTGCCTCAGCCTCCTGAGTCACTGGGATTACAGGCGTGTGCCACCATTCCTGGCGTGACCATTCTTCTTTAAAACAAGGATCCACATCTTTGCATTTGCCCAGTGTTCATCCCTGAGCCTGAAGATATAGAATAGAGAGATATATACAATAGAGATATACAATATAGAGAGATATAGAATAGAGAGAGATTAGAATAGAGAGAAATAGAAGTCTTGCCCTCCCTATCAGTTGTCCAGCCTGTGTGACTAACACTGCCAGATCTTGGTGGCTTTAAACAATGGCCATCTATTTAACTCACAGCACTGTGAGGCAGCTGTTTTGGCTGGACACGGCCAGGTGGTTCTGGTCTGGGTGAGGCTCATTCACAAGTCTGCAGTCAGCTAGCAGGTTCATGCAGGTATTGTTCCTTTCCCGTGTCTAATGAGTGGCTGACTGTTGGCTTGTCTCTGTGCCATGGGACCTCTGCATCTTCCAGCAGGCTAGCTTAGGGTTCTTTACCTCGACAGGGTTCAAGCAGAATGAGCAGAAATAGGCAAGACCTCTTTTGGTTCAGTGTCACTTCTGTCTGTTGCTCAAAGTAAGTGCAAGACCAATACAGATGCAAGGGGGAGGGGAAGAGGGTTCAGAAAGGTACATTGCAAAGAGGTCTAAACAAGAGACAGGAGGAGGATTGTGCTCCGTTTTGCAAATAAACTACCCATCCCACCAACTCTGCACTGTCTTTTCTCTTCATCAAAGGTGTGATATTCAAACAACATTGTTCTCAAGTACAGAGTTTTCTCCACAGACTCTCTTCTTATTTCTAAGCAATGGTCCTCAGAATGTAAGGGGTGGGAGATGGGGGAGCAGGTGATAGGGGAGCTCCTGTATACCAGCACCACAGGACCCCAGAGTGAACGGACCATCCCTGGAGAGGCCTCAGGCTTGTGGGGATAGAGATAAACTAGAAAAATATTTCAGATCCACTCCCTGGGGGTTTTGATACTGAAAGATGAGGAAAGATCACAGGATTCCCCCCACCCCATACATTTTTTGGATTTGATGTTTTGAAATGACTTTAAATTTACAAAAACATGTTCAAAATAGTACCCTGTGTACTGGTCACATGACTCTCTTAATGTTAACATCTTTCAATGAGTAAAAACCAAGAAATGAACAATGAGATAACTCTCCTAGCTGACCTACAGACTTCATTCTTATTTTGCTGATTATTTGACTAATGTCTGCTTTTTTGGGGGGCCCAGAATTCAATCCAGGATCCCACATTGCAGTTGGTTGTCATGCCTCCTGAGCCTTTTATAATTATGACACTTTTGAAAAATGCTAGGCAGTCATTTTGTAGAACCCTCTTACTATGGGCTTGTAAGACATGATGGCAACATGTCTTCTTGTTGGTGCTATTGATCACCTGGTTAAGGTGCATCTGTCAAGTTTCCACACTAAAAATTCCTGCTCTTCCTTTGTAAAGAAGAGGTATCTTGGGAGATATTTTGAGGTTATGCAAATATCTCATCCTTAGCATACATCTGTCCTCTAACTTTTGCATTAGCATTGAGTTACTGCCTGCAACCATTATTAATGTGGTGATTGCCGAGTGGCAATTTTCTTTTCCCATCACTCCTTGTATATTTATAAAATTAGGAGTCTGTAAGGAAGAGCTGTCCCTTCTCTACTATGTATTTACTTACTCTTTTTCATCAGTGTGGATTCTTGGCTATTTACTTTATATAATAGGTTCTAATTCATTATTATAATTTAAAAAATTTTCTAACGCCGGCCCTTTCAAATGGTCAGGAACTGTATAATGTCTTAATGATCTGTAATGTTCTGCTGGTCACTTCCCTCAGAGTGTGTGGCCTGAAGGGCAGGGCCTGGGTCACATGTAAGTCTCTACTCTTAGGCCCTAGGTCTTGCATGATGCTTGGCACAGTGTGCTGAATGAGTGAATGAATGCATGATTTTAGTTCCTGGAAGTAGACCAATAGGAAGACCTCTAAAGTCCCTAAACTCCAGAATGTTTCTGGTGCCTCTTTCTCTAAGCTTGATGAATTAAAACGAAACAAAATACTCTAAATTGAAAAATGTATAAGGAAAGCCAAATCAGTTCTGAAAGCTTTCATGTTGGATACTTAGGGGCATTTATTTATTTTTTTTTGTAAATATCAGAGTGTTTTTAAAAGGGTGCTAGTCATCTCCTTTAGCCAGTGCTCCCAACACATGCTAGGTGTAATGATTTGCTTATATTATACCTCTAGAAGGGAGGTGAGAGTGATTTCACATTGGAAAAGACTTTTTTGGTTAGATTTTTTGAGGGTATGTAGCCCTTTCACAGGCAGAAGAAAGGCAAAAGAGCATTCTGGGCAGAGTATGCAAAGAGCAAAGGAGTTAAAAAAGTTGAAATTTTGACCAAATGGTCAATAGCCCCAGTGTAGAGGAATAATGGGAGGGCATAAGACTTGGGCACAAATGAGTGTGGGAAATAGGAAAGGGCCTTGAATTCGCGTAAGGGGTTTGAACTTGGTCCTATAGATAATGAGGTGCTGAAGGAGGTCCTAAGTGGGCAGGGATGACATGCGTTCATTCATTCATTTGAGAAAAGGGATTAGACATCTCTACCACCTGCTGGTACAATTCTGGAAAAGATCAAGGCCTGGACCTCATGGAGCTAGGAGGAGAAGCATGTTACTGGACATGCTATATAACAATAAGAGTGTCTACAAAAGATCCATGTTCTGGAAAGAGATGGCAGAAGTGAACTGGCAGGCTGGCATGGAGGGAAGCTACTCATCTCCTTCCTCTTTCCTGCTCTGTTCTGCCTTGCTTGGGTACACTCTAGGTCCGCAGGTGCCAGAGGAAGAGAGGAAGGGCTGCTCAGCTTCACAAAGTCCTATGGAGCATCTGGGGTGAGGATAGGACTTTTCTACAAACAGGAAAGCCCTTCGCCCATAAAAGTCCTTATGACCACTGGTGTTGCGGTAATGACATCAGTACCTCTTGTGACATGGTGTCTTAAAACCCAGAAGATACTCAAAAAGAAGAGGTTTGGTATAGTCAGGGCAGTGCTTATCTGTTAAACTTAGATTTACGCTCTTTCTATGGAAGTTATCTGCCCCAAACACAAATGATTCTGGTGCTTGATATTCACGGTGGGTGCCGTGTCCACAACCCCTCCTGCTTACCAGGGTGATGTGTTTCCAACAACTGCACCAGCATGTCTTTGCTGGAGTTATTCTCTGCAGCTGTGCACACACCGTGAGAGCCAGAGGATTCAGGCCCTTCCAGCAGCC
The DNA here is from genome assembly GCF_052094955.1 of Ictidomys tridecemlineatus. Classification (NCBI taxonomy): domain Eukaryota; kingdom Metazoa; phylum Chordata; class Mammalia; order Rodentia; family Sciuridae; genus Ictidomys; species Ictidomys tridecemlineatus. The sequence continues at coordinate 21,783,984 of NC_135478.1, forward strand.
CTTGACCAAGGACTGGGAAGAGTTGGTAGACAACACTCCAGCACACTGGCCCTCCAGCTTAATCCCAGGGGATTAAGGGTGGTAACACACCCTTGCTGGACTCCTTTTCTCCTGCCTCACTTCCAACTCCTCCAAGGTGTTTCCTGGGTTCTCCTCCCAGATAAACTGCCCCTCTGGCCTTCTGATCTCAGAATCTGCCTGTGGGGAACCCATATGGAGAGTACATATCACATGGTGTATGTTAGAGGAAGAATCCTGTCATTTGTGTGAAAGCAAGTCACCGGCTTGCCTTGTCCCCTGTGGGAAGGAGCTGCTCTCGGTAATGGCACAACCAAGATGTCAGGCACCAAGCCTCTGCCCATCTCCCTGTTTTGATGCCATCTCCACCCCTTGATATTTATTTGTCAGGTGCCACCCTCGGATTCTGGAGCCCAGGGAAATGAGAGATTGCATGAGAGGCTGAGCTCAGACAGGGTCTGCTGGAAATAAGAAAGACTGCCAGAGAAGAAATCCATGGCTCATCCTTTTCCAGTCATTTTCTTGTAAATAGCAAGGAACAGCTTCTTTTTCTTTCTTTCTTTTTTTTTTTTCTTTCCCCCAGCAGTCTAATCACTAAGAACTCCCCTCTGGTGGGTACTTTTTTTAGAGCATAATAGAAGGTGTGATATCTTGTGAGAGGCGCCAGAATCACTCGGAGGAAGGCAGCTCTGGGATTGAAGGAGGAGGTGACAAGTTCCTGGGAATATTAAAGATTAACACCAAATACTTTGTTGCTATTTAACTCTCTGACGATTCATGTTGCTGAAGCGGAAACAGAACATTTCTTTCCCTCCCTTCTATTTATTCCTTCCCTTCTCTGTTCTGGGGATTCAGTAGCTGTGGATGTCAGATGCCAGCTCCTTAAGGGCTGAAATGGTTTTATATAATAACAGAGAGGGGGAGCCTACAAAATGAAGAAAGAATCTAATTCAGCTCTTGGGCTGAACTGGGAACTGGAAACGGGGAGGGGGAGCATTCTTAAAAATAGCTCACTCAGAGAGAAGAATGCGGCTTGTCTCCCTGTGGCAGGCGTAACCCTTGGGTGAATTATAGGAACCTACTGTAGGCCTTGTGCGTTCTCTTTTGAAATGTTGATCACGGCTAAAAGGGGCGGTTGAATGGAGGGCCGCTGGTGACTGACACTCAGAGCAGTCCTTGGCAATGGATGAGCCTGTCAGGCCTCCATCTGCCGCCTACACAGGCAACATAGACTGGGATACATATGCTCTGTTTCCTTCCACTAATTATTTATGCAGCTCCTATTGCTGCAACTCCAAATCCCTCCTAGGGATGAACACGAATCTCTAAAAGAGGTTGGGGAAGGAGGCTTGGGGAGCCCAGGGAAAGGGACAGAGGTGGAGAGGGAATGAAGGAGAAGAATGAGACAGGAGATAATGGTTGAGAACCTTAGAGAACTAGTGGCCATAAAGAGAGTATAGCAAAAGGGAGGGAGAGGGAGAGAGAGAGGCGGGGGGTGGGGAGAGAGAGAGCAGATGGGGACAGAAGCAGCCCACAGGGACCAGCAGAAGGAATCCCGACAGACACAGAAACAGAAAGAAGGAGGAGGATCAGTGAAGGGAGGTTAGGAAGCAGGGAGTCCCTCAATGTACCATGAGAGGCATGGGGTGCAGCAGCCTCATCTGGGCTGCATCTGATCCATTCAGCCTATGCTCTAATCTTCCTTGACTTATGAATTATACTTCATTTAGTTCCTAATGAGCAACTTCCAGGAAGAGTGTGCAAATCCTACAAGTCTTGAAGGCTTTCACTGCAGTACCTGAGCATGGTCACTGGCACCTTAGCCAATGCATTGAGAGATCTCTAGGTTGGTGCTCTTCTTCCCAGAAGGTTTGCCTTTGATTGATTATAAAGAGCCCCATCTATATCCTCTCAGACTCCTTCTGGCAATAACCCCTGGTTTCTTCTTCCCATCTGAGATGCCTGAGAAGGTGTGGATGTAGACAAGCAAGGCGACCTAGAGACCAGGCTGTAGCATCTTCCAATGTAGATATCAATCAACTAGGAGGAGGAGGAAGTCAAGAAGGCAAGAGTTTTGTCCTGCATTCCTGAGATCTGGTGTGGGACCATCATGGGGACTTGGCACTGCTCTTTGTAGGCTACCCATATCCCACAGCTGCTGACAGATTCTGAACTCAGACCTGAGTATCTCTCTGCCTGAGGACTTTGATCACAAGAGTGTTTAGCCTGTTCTAAACAAAATGACTGGTGGACAGAAGTCCTAGTTCCCTTGTCCCTTGGATGGCATAGCTCTGAGGTCATTCTATACAGTTTCCTAGGGAATGCCTGGGGAACTGAGCCTCAGTTGCCCTGACCTGATGGTTAACCCCCCATATGTTTTCTTCCTATTCTTCCTGCTCTCACTGCCTGGCTACCCTACTGAAACTTCCTGGGATTGCTTCCCAAATAAACTATGGACCCTCACAGACCAATCTTCTGGGAGAACCTGGTCCCAAAGGGCTGTCTGATTGAAGTGGTTTCTTCTCACCCCATGTCATGGAAAGGGCTATGCCACCCCAGTGTGAACCCCCGTGCATTTGAGGGGCTGTTTCACCCTGGTGTGTTGGGGAGGTCATTCTGGTCTGCGTTTCCTAGAGACCACCCAAAGTCAGCATATATCTCTATCAAAACTGCTGAGCAGTAGCTGCCTTAATTAATAATTAATAAAAAAATAAGAGATGAGTGGGAAAAAATAATCCTGGTGTCGTTCACACTTGGATAGGCATACTTTGTGAATTAACACCCCCTCATCAAGTCAGAAGTCCTGAAAGCAAACCAGGAGCATGGAACGAGTCGACCCGACCTATATGAGTCCTTTTCAAACTCTGAATGTCCATGGTCATCTAGGATGTGATGGAAATGTGGAGTATGGTTGCCTCTGTCTTCAAGAAGAAGGACCCTGGGGCCTTATGAGAGGCCCAGTTGATGTGTCTGGGAAGAGTCTGATTCCTGGAGGAGATAGGCTGGGATGGAATCCCTGTTTCACAGGTTTAATTGCATTGCCCTGAGCAAAAGATTTAACTTTTCCAAACCTGAGTTTCCCCACCTGTAAAACGGGGACCATATCTCCTTGCAGAATGGTTATGAAGACTTAAAATGGTATCCTGTGAAACTGGCAGCTAACCTCATGCATAACTTACTCTTGTCTTCTCTTTGTCCTCCAAGGAAGCCACACCCTAGGACGGACAGAGGCCGGGATCGGGGTAAAAGGAAGTGTCACACAGTCCGCACACAGGCCACCGCAGCTCCCCACATGCAGCCAGTCTGCCTCCGTGGGCGTGGGAAAGAGACATAAATGCTGATGGGCATTAAACACGAGTTAGACATGCCATTCCGCGCCACCAACACATTTCAAAAGTGCACATCACAAGGCTCTTGTTGAAGCCCTGGCAGCCAGCCAGGGTCAGACCACAAAAAGAAGTTGTTTCCTTGCTGGAGCTGCCGGGTGGCCAGACGTGCAGGGGGCGGGGGGGGGGGCACATCACTGAGAGTGCAGGGCTCTTTTGGTGACTTCCTGCCCTCTCCGATTTGTTCTTTCTCCTGAGGACCCTGCTGAGAATATTCTGGGTGACAGTACCTGCCAGCTTTCACCCGACCCTTCCCTATGTCACTAGAAACACCAATTGGCAATGCCTCTCCGGGGCTTTCGCTGTGACTTTTGCAGCCTTCCAGGACCCCACCTTGAATATCAACTGTCTTCCCTCTGAAGACCAAGAAGAAGGTTTTTCTCTCCAGAGGTGCTAGAAATCACATCCTGCCTATGTCTCTGCAGTCTGACAGGTGGCCACAAGCCAAGAGGAGGCAGAGAGTCTGCCATGCAGCTGGCCCAAGTCAGACCTCCTTCCCAACAGACAAAATTTGCAAATATTTATTGAGGGTCTGCTCTGGACCAGCTCTGTGCCCAGGTCTGTGGGGCACACAGAGACATCCTGTGTGAGACAAGGAGCTTATGTTCTTTCTGGGAAGATTCAGACTGACACAGGAAACCGGGGAGAGGGAAATCCTGTTAACCCCTGAGCTATGCTTTTAATGCTTGGTTGCATGGGGAGGTACAGGTTGAATATCAAGACACTGGTCCTTGAGCAATTAGCCATGATCTTGGAATTGGGAGGAGGCTGTAAAGTATTTCTATTTTGCTCTTGGACTTTTCTTCAAATAGCACTAAATCCATTAGCTCCTCAGAAGGGCCCCACATGTCTCTGGCTCTCACTTTACTCTTATTGGTCTTTTTGTTCCTTATCTTCAGCCTCACCTAAGTTTTATCCCTTCAAACTAAGAATATAACAGTTACAAAATGTTTGTATTTACTGATTAGTTCTCACAAATACCTTGGAAGGAGGTCTTGCTATTTTTGTTTTGCAGAGAAGAAGCTGAGGCAGGGTAAGATGAATGGCTGACCCAGGATCACGTAGAGAGTGATCCTGTGTGGTCTCGAACTTTTAGGGTTCTCATAAAAGTGGTAAGACTGGTTCAGTGTGTAAAAGATCCTGGCAGCCTCAGCTCCAAGCTCGGGCATGCAAAAATGTCAGTTAGTGGAAGCAAGATCCTTTACATATGACATAAACAGACCCCAAATCTGAAGAAATGAAAAGTTTTCATTTGTGCTTAATTTCTATATGGCTACTCACTTGTCATGAGTACCTGTCTGGATAAACATTTATATAAACTTTTTTTTTTTTTGTGGGGGATACTGGGGGTTGAGCTCAGGGGCACTCAATCACTGAGCACATCCCCAGATGTATTCTTTTATTTTAGTTAGAGACAGGGTCTCACTGAGTTGCTTAGTGCCTCACCATTGCTAAGGCTGGCTTTGAACTCGTGGTCCTCCTGTCTCAGCCTCCCAAGCTGCTGGGATTATAGGCATGCACCATTGTGCTAGTTTATACTTTTTATATGTGTAGAAATATAATTCTTCAAATGATAGGTTAGCAGGATGTATTTTTCCTTTATCTTGAATCATTGAACTCTCATTAGCCAGACTGTGTGATTGACATTCTCTGAGTGCCTAAGATTGGTCTAATGCTTCTAGGTCTCCCTTGCTTCTTCTAAGCCCATTCACCATTCTTGCTTAGCCGGGAACAATTTCTCTTATTGGGATTGGAAGAAGCCCAATACATAACATGTCTCTTTTTTTTTGCCTGAATTCAGGACCATTGTGGCAGATCAAGAAGCTTCTGGATTGACCAAATAATACCAGCTTCTTCACCAGTGAAGTGGATTAGGTGTGGCAACTTGGGACACCCAAATACTGAAGCCCTACGGGAAAGACTGATCTTCCAACCAGGTTTTGTTGAATGATTGTGGTTATACCCAGGTTGGAGCCCAACTCTGCATGTGGGGAGCAGACAAGGATGCAGGTTCTTCCTCAGGACTTCTCAGTAGCCTTTTTCCAACCTCACCAAATCAGAGAAGAGTGCAGGGTGGGGAGAAGTCAGGGTTACCATGTGAACAAAGCTCCTTGTCCGACAGTGCATTTATGCTATAACTACACAAATCGCAGACGGCATGCTCTTTCTAACACCATCTCTGGTGGTCTTGGTGAGCTCTCATGGGTTCATGGGTAGGAAGGTCCATTTGTCAGTAGCTGCCTGGGCTTGTTTCTTAAACAGGGACAAGAGAGTTGAGAAATTGACCTTGATGGTCGGTTACGTTCTGTTGCACTGAGAGCCTTAGTGATAGGGTAATTAAGACATGGCTTCTTAAGGACACGATAATTAAGAACTAAAGTTCAAGTCCTGGCTCTTCATTTCCTTACCTATAAAATAGAGATGATAATCAGACTTGCCGTTTTTTGATACGGATGAAATGAACTAACTTACAACAAAGGGCTCGGCACAGTACTTGGCACCCAGTAACTGCTCAATTAGTATTTGTCAATCACCAGTCCTGTTGGCTTAGAGCCTGCACAGATGACACTGGGATCCTCCTGTTTCCGTGGAGCCCTTTCCACTCCATTTTCTTACTTGCTCCTTGATGGTGTAGTCAGCTCATCTCTAGCTCTGAGCATGGTACTGAACACGTAGAAGCTGTTGGTGTCAGTGAGTTCACTGACATAGAGCTCAGCTCTTTGTACTAAGGGAACCAGTGTTTAAATTACAGGAAACAAGGAGGTGATGCAGAGTTGAGGCTTGGTTCTGGTAGGAGGGGAGCGTAGAGCCTTGGAGGAAGGGAAAGGTGGTCTTAACTAGTCCAGAGGTGAACATAAAAAGGGAGATGGAGACAGCCAAATCTACTCCTGTGCATCTATTATTCCACTCAGAGGGAACTCTTAGGCTCCAGGAGAATCATAGATAGCCCCTTGCAAGGGGCATTGCATTGGTAGCTCATAAGAAAACCATCTCTCTCCTCCCTTCCTCTTTCCTTTCCTTCTCCTCTCCCTCTTTCTTTGCTTCTCCCTCCCTCTCTCCTTTTCCCTCTCTTTTCCTTCCAAATTCCCAAACCTCCTGCCCCCTCTAATTACATTAGGCTTCAGACTTGGCTCTGGCACCTGCAGTTTGTAGGCAACGAGAGCAAGGAAGGCCTGACTGTGTTGTGATGTTCTCTCCGACAAAACTGCCTTTTAGGTAAATACTTTTTGGGCCAATCTCACTGAATTAACTATCTGGGTCATTTGAATTTCTTCTCCAGGAAATAATTATGGCCTTTGGGAAATGTAAAGTGTACTGCAGTCCCGCGAGTGGAGAGGAAATACCAGCCTCCCTCTCCCTAGGCCACCTCCTTCCATTTCTGGGTGACCCAGGGAACCAAATTAGTAGTGACTCCGTCTCAGGGGTCCTGTGTTGCTTTGGATCTCTCTAGGGAAGTCCCTTAGGCGTTTGAGGTAGTTCTGCATGTGGGGGAGATTATATTCCTGTTAATTTTCCGTGGGTGAGAGCAGTGAGTTCATTCCAAGCAGTTAAAAAAAAAATTTTTTTTTTAAAAATAACATTCTGTATATTCCCGTACCAATTCTAGAAGGTGAAATAGAGCAGCAAGTGGTGTCATCCTTGTTGTAGTATCAGGAGGACCCATGCTTCTTGCTGTCACGCTGCAAGGCAAGAACAAAAGCGTGCAGACTTGGGTTGGGGAGTCGGATTGCTGGTGGGGGTAGCTGAGGGCTTTGATTATGGTAATAAAATGTCATCATAGAGCAAGATGCCTGTTTCTTCTCCAGCTGGGGGGCTGCAGGAAGATACCTTGAACAGGAGAATGGTTCCTTTAACAATGTGAGAGGAGGAGAACATCTGTGTGGGCTCTAGGGGGAGAGGGGGTGCCCTATGTACCTGAACAAAGCTGACTCTTCCCAATACCCCTTAGGTGGCAGAACTGGCAGAAGGTAAGAAGAAAAGTCTGCAAGGGGCTTTATATTAGTTTGCTCGGATGCGATAACAAAGTGCCACAGACTGGGTGGCTTACATGACAGAAATTCATTACCACATGGTCCAGGATGAAGGTGTTGGCAGGTTTATTCTGAGGTCTCTCTCCTTGGCTTGTAGATGGCAACTCGCCCCCTGTATCTTCACATGCTCTCTTCTCTCTGTGCCATCATCTCCTCTCACACGAACATCAGTCCTGTTGGCTTAGAGCCCACACAGATGACCTATTTTTTACTTTTAGTATCTCTTAAGACCCCCCTATCTGCAAATATGGGCATAGTCCAAGGGACTAGAGGTTAGGGCTTCAATATGTAAATTCTGGGGTTACAATTCAGCTTTGTGGGAGGAGAAGTGGGAACTGAGTGAGTAAAGAATACAGGGGCTAGGATTGATTGTACCCCAAGCTGCTGATATTCAGAGACATTAGTCCTCCCTCATGCACTGGGTTGTTCAACAGAGGTGCCCTGGCCAGAGGACACCAAGAAGCCCAAAGATGGACAAACCAAGGAGGAAGGGAAGCCTGGGATGGTGACCCAGCTTACCAAGAGAGACCATGGGCTGGTGTCTTTTGGTAGAGGGAAGGGGGTGGGAATTAGGGCCAGGATAGGGAGAAGGGCTGAGACTGGATATCCCCCAGTGGAGTATATGGAACTGGCTGAGCCTATGAACGTGAATTAAAAGAACCATGACCCTGAAGCCCATTGACACAACACAGTGTGCTATACAGGGACCTGTACAAGTGACCTCTTGTGCACAGTTGTACAAGTTTCAGACAACATGTTTGTCTCCTATAGTTACAAGGTGGTGTGTAAGAACGGCACCCCTGTAGTTGGGCTGCATCCTGTGTGTCTGGGCATGGCAGGCTCTGATCCAACTCTGCAGCCCCCATTTTCAATGGGGTCACCATGTGACAGAAACAGAAGCCACAGTAGAGGTGGAGACTACAGGCTCTTGTTCCCTCTCCTTCAGGCATGACTCATAAGTCTGAGTAAAGTTAAAGAATCCTGGGAGATGGGGATAGAGAAGTCCAAAGGAGAAAGTTTCTTCCAGATAAGGTGGGAAGGGGAGGAACTGGACAAAGAAGAATAGAAGGGATATGACTGGTTTGTACCCTAAGCTGCTTCAGTGGTCACACCAGTCATATCAAGAACTTTTGGGGGGAACCAATGTCTTTTTGAATGAGGTTTTATAGGTCAAACTTTTGATTTGGGTTCAAATTTTAACCCCTTTAATATCCAGATCCACACCTGTTTTATCAGCAGCGTAGAGATTCATGTGCTAGGCAATCTAGCCAACACTGAAAGACAGGTATTGACATCGAGTAACTTATTCTTGAAGGAGAACAGACCTGAGTCATTAAGTCAGCCCTGTCCCAGATACAACCTGTCTGCCTTTAGCCAGGAAATGCTTCCTATTCGAGTGGGTTTTTCAAAAGCAGACACTGGGCAGGGATGCTTTGGAAATTGACTTATTAGGGAGATGTCCTCAAAAGAAACCAGGAAGAGAGTGGGGAGGCAGAGCAGGTGGGGAATCAACAAGGGTGTGGACTCAGGTAGAGTCCCAGGCTCAACCTGGCTCCACCGGGTGATCCATGACACAACTCAGGGCTTGTCTTGATTTCAGGCAAGGGGACTGGGTTTTTAGATTCCCCACTTTGTCAGTCCTTAACTAAGGACCACCTGGGAGGTTATAAATTTGCAAGCTCTTCTGCCTTTTGCTCATGTGAGCAGAATGCTGCAGCTGCCCTAGACAGTCAGCGTAAGGAGGGGCAGGTATGGCTGTAGGAAGCAAAGGAACTAGGCAGCTGGAGGAGGGTGTGCACAGGAAGGGTAAAAGGAGGACCTTTTTTTCCCCCTATGGAACAAAATTGATGCCTTTCTCCTACAACTGTTTTAGACCTGATTCACTGGAGAAGCAAGACATTTGGGTCAGACGCATTGGGGTTGAGGGTGGCTCCTTAACCCATTAGCTTTGTGACTTTGGGCAAATGATTCTGACCTTCATTATCCTGGCAGGATGGAGATGGCAATTTCTCCCTTATAGGAGGTGGCAGAGATCAAAGATGCAGAACCTGCTAGGTACCCGTCTCCCTGCTTATTGCACACAGGCATGCACGAAACGCCAACTCCCTTCATCTTGTTTCCCCTCCCTCCTCTTGGGGAAGAGCTGGTTACCTATGAGTACCACGTCTGCTGAAAAGTCCCTGTGACCTGCTCATCTTGTTTATGTACCGTTCTGGGGAAGGTAACAATTTAGATGGCAAATTGCACTGCCAGGGCCAGGGAGTTGGTGTATTAATTCCTGACTATTTACTGTGACAGGTTTAAAGCCCCATATCTCAGGGAGTGCTGGGACTCCCACTCCACAGCATACAGAATTGCAAAGATGCCTCACCTTGCTTCTTCCTGGAAACATCAAGTGGTTCAAGGAACTACAAGTTTCCTTCATCCCCTCTGCTTGGGGGCCCCGGGAGCAGGATCCTGGGACTACCCAAAGCACTGGCTGACTTTGTACTGTCTCTTCTCCCAGCAACCAGAGTGAGACACCTGCACTGAACCAGGGGACCCCAGACTTTCCTTTTGACTCTGAAGTGGGAGACCCCAGACCAATGGCCTCCTTTTCTCCTGGGACTGCTGCCTGCAGGTCTCTATGGACAAGGGTTCAGGCTTCTTCTTACTTCACACGGGGCTTTGTAAAGAGATTCGAGGTGCTCTGCTTCACATTTCGTCTTCCTAATGATAACTTTTTCTCTCCGCTGCCTTCCCTCGGGAAAAATAAATTGTAATAGAGCAAATTGGTGGATGCCTTTTATGATTTGGACACAAGTTTGTAGTCTTACCCTCTACCCTAAGCATCATATTAAGAATGTCTTCAAAACAAATTACTTACAGTGAACGGGAGAAGATTTTCTTCACCAGAAAATTCTCATTATGTATAAAATAGTACCCACACTTTAGGGTTGTGGGGAAGCAGCTGTGTTTAGCCGAGTGCCTGGCACCTAGTAAATCCTCAAAGGTCACTTACGATTATAATTACCGTCAGCCTCTCTAGGTGGGGTGTCCCTTTGTGTCTTCTATGAATAGGAGGATGTACTTCATTTCAGATCTCAATTGATTTGTGGAAAGGTAATTATGAAACAAAGGTTCTCGGTGACAGCTGAATCCCAAGAGGGATTGTTTTGCCAGTCTGGTCCCATAGAACTTGCTGCCATTATGGGAAATTTCTAATCCTTGCTGTCCAACATAATAGCCACAAGGCACATGTGGCTCTCGAGCACTTGAAGCGTGGAGAGTGTAGATGAGAACTTGAGTTTTTAATTTAAATTTAGATAGCCACATGTGGCTAGTGGCTACTGGTTTGAATAGGCACAGGTGTAACCCTCATTTTGTAGTGACTTATGGAGGCTATAAAAACTCTCACCACAGCACACATGAATGCTCTAAAATAATTTATTGCTAGAGTATACACACCCGGATGAAATTAAGAACATGGGACTGGGGTATTAAAGGATTTGCTGATCATTGTTTGGAGGTGACATGTCTGAGACACAAATGATAATAGATGATGGCTGACTAGCAGGCTGATGAAGGACCCCAGCAGGAGGACCATGATGGTCACATCTGTTTAACTTAGGCTGGTGATATTCTGCCTCAAATTGAAATGGGAGTGAAAACATTTGAATTCCTTTGAATCCAAATGCTATAGGCAAGTGTCCATTGATGTTTCTTACAGACATGTTCTAAATCATCTGTTAAAATATGTATTATATCTATATATCTATGTATCTATCTATCTATCTATCTATCTATCTATATATCTCAGTAATTCCATTTCTAGAACTGATACTGAAAAATAGCTTACAAATAAAGAAATAAAATTTCATGCACAATTTTTTCTTTCTTTCTTTTTTTTTTTTTTGATACTGGGCATTGAACTCAGGGGTACTCAACTACTGAGCCACATACCCAGCCTTATTTTGTATTTTACTTAAAGACAGGGTCTCACTAAATTGCTTATTGCCTCACTGTTGCTGAGGCTGGCTTTGAACTCTTCGTGGCTATTTGAACTCCTGCCTCAGCTTACCAATCTGTGGGGATTACAGGAGTGTGCCGCTGCACCTGGCACAAAGATATTAATTACAGTGACACTTAATCAGTAGATCTGGAAACAAGTCACATGTTCATTAAGAGAAAGGGCTGAAGGAATTGCATGATAAAATCTTGGAAACGATCCAAGTAATTAAGAAGAATAAGTGGCTAAGAAATTACTTGATCTTAGTAAGATAGAATATTCTATAACCATTAAAATCATATTTATATTGTAATGCTAAGCTTAAAAAATAATTTATACATGAAAATTTTTAAGTTTTTAGAAATGCATAGGAAAAAGATTGAAAGAAAATGAATGAAAAGTGTGCCATTGGACTTTTGACTTCTGTGAAGATGGAATAGAAGAAGAATACTTTTATTCTCACACTTAGAACAACTTAAAAAAGAAAACAAAAACCTCTGGGCATTCTTTGAAACAAACATAAGAAGATACTGGAAGGTAGAGGAAAGAAGGTCAGCAGACCAGCTGGTCACCTGAGGACCCGAAAAACTACATGTTGATGAGTTTTCTTTTTGCCTCATATATGCCAAACTTGGAGTGGAAGAAGCTACAACCCAGAAACACCGATGTGCATAGATTTAAAAACATAAAGTCCCAACAAAAGTTGCAGACTAGGGGCTGGTATTGTGGCTCAGTAGTAGAGCACTCACCTAGCATGGGTGGGGCGCTAGGTTCCATCCTTAGCACCATATAAAAATAAATAAATAAAATAAAGGTATTTATTGTGTCCAACTACAACTAATATATATATATATTTAAAGTTGCAGAGAGAAAGAGGAAAGTTTTAGATGATAACTGCTGTACTCCAGCCAAACACCACAGACCTATGCTACCCCCATTTGTGCTTGCAAAGGCCAAATGGGAACCCCAGAATTCTCCCCACTTTCATTACTGGTACGGGCATCTCTTCACCCTCACCAGTGTCAAATCCGAGAAGGTCAAGTTAGAAGCTGGGACTTTCATCCCCTCCAGACAGTGATAAGGTCCTCCTTTCCCCAAAGTCAAATAGAACAGAAGATTTAAATAAGAACTAGAGACTTATCCTGTGAAAATCCCTTGTAACACAAGAACCAGAAAAAATGTCAACTGAAGGAAAAAAGAGAATTGATAGATGCCAACACAATCAACTCAGAGGATTTAGTAGACATTTATAGAACACTTCACCGAAACAGCAGAATACACATTCTTTTCAATTGCCCATGGAACACAGCTCATGGAACACCAAGCCAGACAATATCCTGGGCTATTAAATATACTTTGGTACATTTCAAAGAATTACAATCACACCACAGAGTTATGTTCTCTGACCCCATTGAAATCAAATTTGAAATCAATAACAGGAAGATAACTGGAAACTAAACAACACACTTCTAAATAATCCAAGAGTTAAAGAGGAAGTTGGAGGGCAAAATAAAAAAAAAATACATCGAACAGTATGAAAATGAAAATACAGCCTATCAACAATGTGGGCCATAGCTAAAGCAACTCTATTAAGAAAATTTACGGTACTGAATAAATGCAGAGAAAGAGTCTCAGATCAATAATATAGCTCTCACTAAAAGAAGCTAGGAAAAGCAGAGCAAAATGAACCTAAAACAAGCAGCAAGAAGGCAGTAGTAAAGTTAAGAGCAGAAATCAATGAAATTTAAAACAGAAAGCATAGAGAAAATCTAGAAAGCTAAGAGATGATCCTTTTGAAAGGATCAATACAATTAATGGACTTCTAGCAAAACTGACAAAAGAAGAAAGAGAGCAGACATAAATGACCCACATCAGGAGTAAAACAGGGGACACTGAAGACACACAAAGATGATAAAGAAACACTGCCAGGAACTGTACACACATGCATTTGACGCCTGGGAGGAAGTGGAGCCTCCCTTGAAAAACATGCACTGTCACAACTCACCCACATTTGCATGAAGGCTAATTTTCATAGTCCTTTAACTAGCAAGGAAATTGAATTCAGAATTTAAAAACTCTCAAAAAAAAGAAATCACCAGGCCCAGATGTTTTCACTGGAGAATTCTAAGAAGTATTTGAACTAACTCAACACAAATTCCTTTCAACAAATAAAGAAGAGGGAACACTTCCCATTCATTTTATTTAGGAAGCTAAGTATTATTTTAACACCCAAAATGGGACATTACAGAAGGAAAAAAAAAAAAGAGCAAAAACTACAGACCAATACACATCACGAATATACATGCAAAAATGTTGAACAAAACAAAAGCGAATAGAATTTATTAATATGGGAAAATATATAAAAGATGAAGTATAGCTTATTCCCTGGATGCAAGGATGATTCACTATTCATTTAAAACCAATCAGAAAACTACATGTTAAATTAATGCAAAAAAAGTATTTGATGAGATTCAACACCAATTTATGATTTTTTTTTTTTTAAAAAAAAAAGCTCTTAGAGCCTGGTGCAGTGGCACACACCTGTAATCCCAGTGGCTTGAAAGGCTGAGACAGGAGAATTTCGAGTTCAAAGCCAGCCTCAGCAATGACAAGAAGTCAAGCAACTCAGTGAGACCCTGTTTCTGAATAAAATACAAAACAGGGCTGGGGATGTAGCTCAGTAGTTGAGTGCCCCTGAGTTCAATCCCCAGTGGAGTAAAGGGAACCTCCTCAATTCAATAAAGAGCATACAAAAGTCCTACAATTAATTTTGTGCTTACTGGTGAAAGACTAAAGATTTTACTCTTAAGTTTAGGAACAAAACAAAGAGGTCTGCTCTCCCAATGAAACAATGTATTGGAATTTCTACCCAGTGCAATAAAACAGGAGAAAGACATAGAAGGTATACAGAGAGAGAAGACAAAGGGAGCAATGAACTGGTTCATATTTACAAGTACCACCATGATTGCCCATGTAGAAAATTCCAAGGAATTTAAAAAAAAAAAAAAAAGAGAGAAACTATTAAGTTAGTGTATTGAGGCAATATAATACAATATAAACATAAAAATAAATTGTGTTTGTACCTACTAGCAGTAGACACATGACCACTGAAATTAAAAAATACAATACCTTTTATAATCACTCAGTCAAAAAATGAAATACTTAGATGTAAATCAAATGTACAGGACTAGGTAAATCTAATGAAACATGTATAGGACTTGTATGCTGAAAACTATAAAGCACTAAATGAAAGAAATCAAAGAAGCTCTAAATAAACGGAGAAACATTGTGTTTTGGGATTGGAAGAATCAGCTCAATAAAAATGTCAGTTTTCCCCAAATTGATATATGGGTTTAATACATTTACTATTAAAAATCCAAGATTGACTTTTTTAAAAGATATAGAAGATGATTTGAAAATTTATATGGAAAGGCAAAGGAAATAAAATAATTTTGAAAAAGAGAATAAAGCGGGAGAAAAATAATTCAAGACTTCAATTTCCTGAAATAAATTTGTGTAGAATCTCATTCTGAGACTTACTATATAGTTCCACTAATCAAAACTATAGGGACATAGTGGATGAGACAAATATCAGTGGACCAGCACAAAGAACCCAACAAGGAACTCACATGAATATGCCTAACTGATTTTCATAGAAGTGCAAAAACAATTCAAGGAGGGGAGGGAAGGGGAAGAGAAGGAGAGAGAGGGAGAGAGACACCCAGAGTCTTTTCAAAAATGGTGCTGGTATGACCGAACATCCATAATTTAACCTTCCTCTCAGTCTGAAACCTATATAAAATGAATTCAAAATGTATCACAAACTTAAATGTAAAATGTAAAACAATAAAACTTTTAGAAAAACACATAGGAAAGCCTGTGTGATTCCGATGTCTGATCCTGGTCGTGACAGATAGACTGTTAATTCCATTCTTGGAACCAAAACAAGGTGTGGTTTTATGATAGCGATACTGGTTCTGGTCAGTGCCTTGTAAATAGTCTCTGCTGGCTCTGTAGGAGGTGTCTCAAGACATCTCCAGCAGTGGCATCATTGTACCACCAGGGCATAAGATGTGTCTGGTTTTTCAGGGTAATGCTTTTTGGGGGACAGAGTTCATCTGGGCATAGGAGCTCTATGACCTTAACGATATTGCATGTTGAATAGGATATTCCTTAGGATAAGAAAAATGGATCCACGACTGTTGTTAATAATTTCACACTTGTGGTGGTACTTGCCTTGCCATTCTGAGAAGCTAAGGTACTTTTGTCCCTTAAAAGAACAGGAGGCCCCAGTGGTTCTGGAGGCGGAGGCAGGAGGATCGTGAGTTCAAAGCCAGCCTCAGCAAAAGCAAAGTGCTAAGCAACTCAGTGAGACCCTGTCTCTAAATAAAATACAAAATAAAGCTGGGGATGGGATTCAGTGGTGGAGTGCCCCTGAATTCAGTCCCTGGTTACCCCCTCCCAAAGAAAGAGCAGGAGGCAAGAAGGCTGGATGAAGTGCTGTCCTTGCTGATGACAAAAAGACCCCTCTCTATGCAGGCTCCCTGGGGAACTCGAATACCCCATGGCTAGTTTGGGCTCAGGGGTGTAGGTGGGCACAGGAAAGAGACACTCTCTGGCCCATGAAGGAGATGATTCACCCCTCTGTTAGCTGCAGTCACAGGAAGGCCCTCTCTCTTCACAATTGAGGCCCTGTGTCAGGATCTTGGAGGCCCAGGAAGTTTCCATGTGTGTGTTCTGCTTTCACTCAACAGGGAGTTAAGAAGTTTCTTCTGAGCCCCAAATTCTCCTTCTCCTCTGCCCAGCACTTACAGTGTGGTTCCACATTGCCTTTGCTCTTGCCTGCCCTTGCTCTTGCCTGCCCTTATCCCTGTCCCCAGGTCTGAACCCTGAAGCTGACTCAGAGCTAGTGCTCTGCTACAGAGTCCAAGCTCATTTAGCAGACCCCACCCACAACTGGGCTTTCTTGCTTCCAGGATGCCCTGGCTGTCTGCCCATTGCTCAGCCCAGTGGCTTCAATCCCTCCTGGCTGACACATGCCGCAGGTCACCCCACTTTCCTCAGCCACAGCTCTGTCAATCAAAATGCTCCGGGTCCTCCCAGGGAAGCTTGGATTGGCACAAGACTCTAAGCCTGGCTAGGTCCTGGGGTTCAACAGAGAGCTATCTCCTCTAATACAACAAGAACGAGGCTGCAGGCAGGTTTTGTTCCAGAGAATTTCAAGAAGGAGCAATTGTCTGGCTAGAAATTAGAACAGTTCCATGTGCAGAAGAGGATCCTGCTAGAGAACTGAGCATTGAGGGTAATGCTAAGGAAGTCTTCCCAGGCTTGTCTCTCACTCCAGGGACCAGAACTCCAGGTCCCCACAAGAATTCCAGCAGGTTCTAGGAGCCCTGGGAAGGCAGTATGGTCCTAGGGTCAGTAACAGTGGTAGAGAATGCTCTGGGGGCCTGGTCCAAGCCTATATGAGGACTGACATACAGCTACTTCTCTAGAGGAGGAAAGTCCTGCAGCTAGACCAAGTAAGGAGGAAAGCCCCAGCTTGTGCCTTCTCCACATGGAATTTGTGCCAAGCAGCGAGGCACAGATGTACAGTAGGACCTGAGCCCCAGCTGCAGAACTAGAGGGGTCCTGGCGTCAAACCCTAGTTGGGTCTCTCTGTGGGAGGAATTCCAGTCCTGGGACCTCCCAGCCTTCTTGCTCTGGTAATCAATCCTATTGCATTCCCTAGAAGCCCAGGGGAGAGGACTTTTGAGGGACACTGGCCTAGGAGTTCTTGGCTGATTTCCAGATATGAATTAACTTTAGAGAAGCAAGTTTTCTGAAGGTAGACTTGGAAAAAAAAAAAAAGACAATTCCTATCTCTTTTCTTGAGCCTCTTATGTCAAACCTTGTTACAAAGTGGAGAGTATTCTTAAGCTAGAAGGCCAGGCCATCTTGTGTCTATGCTAAAATAAATACAGCAGAGGGGACTTTTAGACATCTGAATAGCCAGGGATGTTTTGGAAGCAAGTGCTCAGAATTCAGTGCGCTTGATGGCACACTGACAGATGACTCAGTAAAGTGACCTGCATCATAAAAACAGCAGGTGCTGTGAGCACTGCCCTTTATCATGTGGCCAGGGAGACTGGGCCAAACAGCTTAGTAAATGACCATTGCAGAAGAGAGTGAAGAGGAGACTGCTGTACAGCAGCCCAGAGGCTGGACTTCCGGAGCCACTGCTGCTGCTGTGATTGCAGAACCAGTGAGCACATACCGGAAGGTGTCAGTGTCCCAGGCAGGGATGGGGACCCTGTGCTGAGGGACTTCCTGGATGGTTCAATTTTTTTTTCTTCTTAAAATTCTCCTTTCTTCTTGAATAAAATTTTTAAAAAGGTAGCCTATGCTAAAAGAAGTTTTCCTAGGAATTATTCAGGGAAATTTTGATAGCTATAGTCTCTCTGGGAAAGGATGATAAGTATAAATTCAATGCTGTCTGTAGGGACACAAGGAGTCAAGACCCACAGAGAGCCTCGTTTCAACCAACATCCACTGAGTCCAGTGCAGGCAGGCACCACATACAGGTGTATTTCCTGGGTCACCTGTACCCGTGGCATCTAGTACACAACACTCTAGGGCTTGCTTTCCATAGATCTTTACGGCTTATGTTGGTTTCTAACGTAGTGCTGATTAGTTGACTTAGACACAGGGTTGCCTAGACTACTGGCTTAATAATCCTCTTCACATGTCAATAGGGTTTGATTGAAGAGCCTCAAGGAAAGCCAACAGGAATGGGGTGAGAGAGGCCCAGCTGATGGGAGAGGAGTGTGACCTCCAACAATCATAACACCACACACCGAGCAGCTGAACAGGGACGAATGGCTTTTTGGAGCCCAAAGGAAAGGCTGAAGAACTGGGGAGCAGGATGTGGAAGGCAGGAAGTGAGGCTTTGTGAAAGAAGGTAGTAGGCAGGGAGAGTGAAGGTGGGTGTTCTAAAGAGGGTGCAGAGGTCAGCACGGGCATGGTGCATTTGGGGAAGCATGGGGACACTGGGTCCGGGGTAGGGGGTGACCTAATCCTGGGAGCTGAAACTGAAGAGGGAAATAGGGGTCAGATCACAAAGGGACTAGTGTGGCAAGTGGAGGAGTCAGGGCTTTATCCTGTAGGTTGTTGGGGGAATTGCAGAGGTCTTTGAACAGGCAGCTCTGTGATGGCTTTATTTTTAGGACGGGAACTGGGTATTCTTTTCTTACCACCCTGTGGATAAAAATGAAGTTATGTCCATGGTGAGATTTGTGCTTTGCTTCTATAATTTCATGTGGCCTTCCTACCTGCTGGCCTATGAGAAACCAACCTTCTCTAAAGACCCCCCAACCCAACCAGGATATCTGAGGGAGCCTGGGGCTGGGGTGGCCTCTTGCTGCCAGGACACTCCTGCAGCTCTCTAGCTGGGGGCTGCATTTGCCTCCCACGGGACCTCCTGCTTCATCCAGATTACCTGTGCTCACCTTTCTTCTGCAGGCCGGGGAGTGTCTTCTGATGTTCTGTCCTGTTCTCTCATATTTCTGTCTCACACCCATTCCTACCTGCTCTCCTTAAGACTTTTGAGGCAAATCTTACCAATGCATGGTGAGGATTCTCAAGTCATCATGCTAGGTAACATTTTTGTTCAAGTCAACAAGAAAAGTCTTTTAAAAATGACAGGTGGCGCTGGGCTTGTGGCTCAAGTGGTAGCGTGCTCACCTGGCATAGCACCACATAAAAATAAAATAAAGATGTTGTGTCCACTGAAAACTAAAAAAAAAAAGAAATAATAAAAAATTTCTCTCTCTCTCTCTCTCTCTCTCTCTCTCTCTCTCTCTCTCTCTCTCAAAAACAAAAACAAAACAAAACAACAACAACAAAATTGACAGGTCCAGGGCAGAGATACTTAGACCTAGAAGTATCACTGGGTTTGGTTAAACTTCTGTTTTAATTTAAGACTCATACCTTCCTTTCCAGAGCAAAAAGTTGGATTTGAGGCTTATTTTGAAAGGAAACATTTTCAGGTTTGGGTTATTGTTAGAAGCTTTTTAACACCCCCTCTCCCCAAGTCAGGTGAATTTTTTTATGATTGTGTTTAATTCCAAGAAAATCAGAAATACTTTAGAAAGCCAATTAATCTTTGGAATCTTTTCCATTGTTAGTGCTTTGTCTCTTTTTTTATTATTGATAATTATGTAGGAGGCAGGGGGCATTCTGGACACGAACAGGTTCTCCAGTCAAAGTACAATATTTCAATTTGCATGTGGCCTTGGCAAGTTGGTTAGCTTTGCTTTGTCTCAGTTTCCTCCTGTACAAAATGGAGATAACAGTCTCTAGTACATAGGATTGTTGGGAAGATGAAATGGATGGAAAAGTTATGTGTGCACCATCAATCCTGGCACAAGGACTTAATAAATGGTACCGTGATGATGGTGATCATAATTCTGTGGTGATAATCATTCTGAGTAATTCTTACAATCTGTGTCAGTGGACTGGAGGAGAGGGAAGCAGGTAGTATGATTTCAGCCCTGTGGAAAGTGGTTACATTCATAGGACTTCCAGATGAGTTGAACTGTGGGATACTTCTCTGCCTTTCAAATGCTTAGAACTACAAGAGGTTGGATATTTTTCTGTGGAAAAGGCTCAGGTTAGGGCTGACAACAGTTTTTGGAAAGGGGGAATTTAAAAATGTAGCTTTGCTCAGAGTCAGGGGAAGAGGTGATCTGAACTCCACAAGCATTGTCTCTGAGATTATATGGCCGTTATCACTGGGTGTAGAAGAGTTTGGAAAAGTGAGCTATTAAAAAAGACAAGTTGTGAAAGGAAGGAATTATTCTCCTTTTGCACTTGCACTCTAGTTGTTCTGAGAGCAAAGGGCTGGCAGGCTCAGGGACTAATTGAATAATTGCTCTCCGGCAGCATAGGCTCCAGGGCCAGAGGTTCCTCAGCAGCTAACTCAAGAAGGCTGAGTCTTCCCCACCCTGGCCTCTGAGCCAGATGCAGCTGTTCCGTGTTTTGCCTGGAAGGCAGGAAGTATCCTCAAGAGTTTCACCATCTCACATTTTTCTTGTTTATAGCAGGGAATGTGGTATGACCACTGCAACTCCAAGAGGCCTTTATGCCCAATGTTCCAGTGATTTTCTGCATAAATTGGATAGGTAGGATAGACCCAGTTTTCACTGTGGCCAGGCTGGACAGTACTCTGGGAAGAATACCTGAGCCTCATGTTCTTCAGCACTTCCCAGTGCTGGGCTATTTCATGGGGCATTAGTAGCTGACCAGCTACCAAGAAAGGGGGTGTCTTTTCCTGCCCTCCTTCATTTTTATGCAAAATCATTTTCTATTGTCAGAGACTGAACTCGGGAACTTTAGTAATAAAAGTTAATTTTAGAAAAAGAAAAATAATAACCTACCCACTGACAAAAATATTTTTGACACTCTCCTTTAGTAACCTACCCACTGACAAAAATATTTTTGATACTCTCCTTTAGTCTAAGTTATAGTGTGAACATAATTTTAAAGATTTTAGCCTATCTTCTACAACATATAGAATTTTTTTTTTCATGAGCATCATTAGTGTTTCTATGTGGTTTTCACAATTATTTCTTAAGGCTTTGTGACATATATTCCTCTGAGTTACTATACTATCATTTACTGACTCATTCCCTAGTAGTACACATGGCTATGGTGATGACTGCTATATGAATGTCTTGGTTTTTATAGTTGTTTCCTTCTATTGACATCTTCCTTCAGGCAAAATCTAAGATAGGCTTCCTATCTAAGATAGTATTCTTCTTAGTATGTCCCCAAAGATGGATATATTAAAGGTTTACAATGTGATCAGCTATGCATGATGGTACTATTTCTTTCCCAACTTCTCTCATGTTGGCTGCTGCTATTAAAAGATATATTAATTGTTGTCGTGGAAACTGTACACCACTTCTGCTTGAATTGCATTGCTTGGATTACTGATATTTTCTATCTGAATCTATAGGTTCCAAGGACCTACCAGTCCATGATACCCTGTTGGCCTTACTTTCTAGGATATCTCCACAAACCCCAATTTTATTCTGAATCTCTTTTAACTGATTCATAAGCCCTGCTGGTATCTTTCTTTATCCCCTGCCAGATTGGACTCTCCTCCAGATTCTTCTTGTAGGGCACATGTTCTCTCTAGTCAACTCCTCCCATGGTTTCAATTAAGGAATTATGGTTCATGCTCTCTGGACAATATTGCTCTCTCTCTCTCACTGGGAGGCACTGATTTAGAGGATAGTACAAATGGTAAATAATTTTTTTCATGCATTTGATTAAATGTACTTACCCTTAAAGGAGTTGTATCTGTCTCTTGCCATTTCATTCATCATGCATCCCAATGAATATTACCAAGCACCTAAGATATTTTGAATGGTAGAGATATGGCTTCTTGTCCTCATCCAGATCACATTCCACTGGGGGACACATACTATTAACAGGTCATTGGAAAATTTCCATAGGAGAAATAACAGGCTCTGATTTAAGGGATCCCCCTGGCTGCTGTGCTGAGATTAGAATGGTAGGAGGGCAGAATTCCCATCATTAGAAAGCTACTGAAATAGGAGAGTTGATGTTCGCTTGGCTTGGCAGTGGATAGTGGTGAGAAATGTTTAGATTCTGAAGATGTAGTCAAGGAAGAACCCACACTATTTTTGGATGGATTAGATATGCTTTGTGTGAGGAAGAAGCCAAGAGTATCCTTTTCTACTAAGGTCTTAACACTAGCTGAAGACAATTCAGGAAGGTCTGAGGCATGATGGCAAAGGTTACTACCCAGCTCTTCATTTGATTTACATTTCATTCTTCTACAAAAATTTTATTGTGATGAAAAATTCCCTGTAACCGTGTCGGATTCTCAGTCATTCATTCCAGAAGAAGCTAACCCAGTAAGATTATGTGGGGAAATGCTAGATGCCCACAAAACCCCTTCTTCCCATTTCCCATACATAGTAGCAGAGTTTACCCTGGAATGAGGCAGCTAGACACACCTCTGGGACCAAGTATGGGCATGGGTAGGTGTGTGAAAATTTTTACTTCCAGACGATTGTTACATGAACAAAAAGTCCATTTTTTTTCTTGAATTATTTTTTCTTACATCACACGTCCAAACAGACATGAGAGGTACCTATGACCTGGTTTTGGTCATGCAACCAAAGATTGTGGAGCAATAAGTTGGAGCTGGAATGACTGAGTGGAGACAAGTTGATCCCTCACCCCCAGAACAATTACATGAAAGGAAAAATAAGTCTTTTCAAAACCCAGGTTTCTTGGAAGTTTATTTTTTATTTTTTTTATTACAATAGCTTGCCCTCTTCCCTAATACCAAAGTCAAATCCAAAACACACTCACAAAAAACCCAAACCATCCCCAAATTAGAAAGTAGAAAGCAGGAAGGAAGCCTGAAGGGTCAGAGCTTTTGGGTAAGTACAAAATGTGGAAGGCCCAGGGCACCTACAGAAGCACCTGGAAGTGCCCACAGAAGTCTAACCATGATTTTCGGTGGGACCATCGGCAACAGTGAGTAGAAGAACATTAGCTCAAGGAGAGGAAGAATTTTTACACTGTAAGATAAACATGAGCTGGATAATAGGGACTGAGGACCAAGTGTGAGCCTGCAAGGAATGTCATTCTACAGGAGAGAAGACAAAACACAAGAGCCTTCCTGGAGAAGGTACTCCTACGATCACTGAGGAGGTGATCAGGAATGAACCAATAGGTCTTCAGAAAAATATGACTTTATTGGCCATGCACTAACCTTGATCTATGCCAAGGGAGAGGAAGGGGGAGACATGTTACAACCTTCCCCATTAAAGTTAATGGGGAATCCCCTATAAAGTCTAAAGGCAGCATATGGCATGATGAATCTGTATGATTATTTCATGAAGCTTCTAAAAGATAAATAAAGTCTCTTAAGGGACATGTTTATTGGTGAACAATTTATATCGATGTATGTACCATCAGCTGGAATGTAATTGCCCAGGATAAGGTGGGAAACAATTACCACGATTAGCTCCAGCTGGTCTACGCCCATGGGAATGCAATAAATAATTGCTGAATCACATTGAATATAAATTGGCATACTGGGTGAATACTTCTAGAGAGGCAACCTGTTTCTCCTTACTCCCCTTAAGAAGCTTGGTGTTGCTTGGCCCTTGGGGGAAGCAGCCAGATTTCCCTTGAAAGCCACTTTGAAGTTTAGAATGATGACTTTGGCAGGAGGAAAGGAGCCATATATCTAGTATTCCCGGGTCCTGCTGAAGTATCTGGTGAGCCCAAGTTTCACCTAGAAAGATTGGACTTCCATATTCTCCGGAACCCTCTTGGTGAGTCTGCAGTTGGAAGAGCTCTCTGCCTGCTTCCTGTTTCTGCATCTCCTGCGTGTTGTCCCTTGGTGGGAACATACCTATCGCTCCACTCCTCAACTCCCCAGTATGCCTTAGTTGCTGGTGGTTTGCCTTTGACCCACCGCTCTGCAGGGCTGCCCTTGCTAGTACTGTGCAGAGCAGTGTTTAATAGTAAACTTGGGTTCCCATGGTGGCCATGCTATGTGTTAGCTCTGTGATGTTGGGTCCTGTGTTCTCACCTGCAACATGAAGATAACATTTAAGGGGAGAGGCAGTACGGCACTATGGTGCAGAGCATGGACTCCCCAGCTAGACCTGCCTGGGTTTGAGTCCTAGCCCCATCAGTTCCCAGGTGTGTGACCTTGGGTAAACTCCTTAACCCTAGTTTAAAATGATAGCAATGGAAACTTACCTCATGTGATTATCATAAAGAGTGTTAATCAATCTATGACACATAGTAATCACTCAATAAAGGTTAATTATTATTAATTAAAGGGTTGTTGCAAACATTACCTGAAAAATCCAAATAAAAGTCTTTGCCTAGAGTATAGACTATGGAACCATTAAACAACTGTTTGCTATGAATTAAGGTCACAGAATTACTTTTCTAAACTGCCAGATCAGATGGGCATTATTTTCAAGAGTTCATCTTAATGAGATGCATTGGAAATGGTTGATCACTTCCATAATGTTGAATTTTCTATTCCCTGGGTATCCATTGACAATGAAGTCCCCAGTTTCTCCTAGAATTGCACCATTCACTCTTTCTCTTTTTCTCCCATGAGCTATTTCTTCTCTTTCACTTTCATGAGTTCCTCCTTTGCTAAGAACTTTTTACATGTAGATGTTCCCTAAGGTTCATTCTAAATATTCTTCTTGTCTCCATGCTGCATCTTCTCCCTGATTCATTCTACTTTCCTCAGTTTCATGCTGATCTAGAGCTCATGACTCTAGTCCTCTCTTTTGAGCTTAATTCTAATATATCCAACTTTTCCCTCAATACTTCCATCAAGAGGTTTCATAAGCACCTCAATCTTACCTGGGCCACTTGCCTGCTCTTTCTCTTTTTGTTCCATGCTGTTATAGGTGATTATACCCAGTCACCTGAACTGGAAGTGTTAATCTGAGGCCCTCCTCCTTTCTAGTCAATCAATCTACCATTTCTGCCACTTGTAACCCATGGAGTACTTATCAGAAGCATCACCTTCTCCTCAAGTTCACCACCAATACCCAAGTCCAGGATACTCAAGACAGAATTCCCATCATCCCCTCCCAAGTGACCCAGCAGCAAGAATGATATAAACTACGTATTATTCCAAGCTCAAGTTTGAACCCTTTCAGCCCTATTGCTCTCAGAAGAAAACCTAAAATCGTCAACACAGCTCACAAGGCCCACGGCTCCAACTTCCTTTCTGTGCTTTGATGTATTTTCCAACCCACACCACGCCATTTCCCACTATTGTTCATGGCTCTTGCTGTTTCTACTCCATGTAACACCTTCCAGTAGTTTGTGGGCTTTAGGATTCTTTCAGGCATCAGCCTGCCCTACTCCCACCCCTACCCAAGTCTTAGTGACCCTCTGGGCTGCAACACTTCTATCATTGCACTTACAATAATAGAGTAAAAAAAATGGGTCTTGTTTGTGTCTATTTCTCCCACTAGACTATGAACTATTTGAGAGCAGGAACTGGTTTCACTCTTCCCTTTATTTTCCTAGGTGCTAGAGCAGAGCTAGGTATGTTACGGAGCTCATAAATACTTTTTTGTTTTGTTTTGTTTTTTGAATAATTAGTGTATGAAGAAATGGATAGAGAACCAACTGAGCTAGGGTCCTTCAAAGGAGAGGCATCAGGCTGTCCCACTCTAATTAGGGTGTGTGTGAGGAGGCATTTCTTTAAGCAAAAGTTTCTAGAAGAATTGAAGAAACATTAATTACAAGGTGCAGGAAATGAGGTAGACGTGGGGTGGGGATTGGGAGTCAGCATCTCCCTGTAGGATGCTCCAGGGATATTTGAATTGAATCCGTGGAGGGGCAAGAGGGAGGCCATCTTTAGGGAAGCATCATGGGATTAATAACTGGATTTACATTAAGCAAGTTGTGGCGTGTTTTTCTAAAAGGACCACAAGCTCCGCCCCCTCTAAAACCATGTCCCTGTGTAATATGGCTCTGTAGCTTTTCCCATGGGGAGGTGAAGTCTATTTCCCTACCCCTCGAATCTGGGTTGGCTTTGTGACTTGCGTTAGCCAATACAAAGTGGCAGGACTGTTACTGGGTCAGTTCTGAGTCTAGGTATCTGGAAGTTTTGTGGACTTTTCTCTTTGAAAACCTGTCTATTTTTTAATTTTTATTTATTTTTTAGTTGTAGTTGGACACCAGGCCTTTATTTTACTTATTTTTATGTGGTGCTGAGGATCGAACCCAGGGCCTCACTCGTGCTAGGCGAGCACTCTACTGCTGAGCCACAACCCCAGCCTCTGTCAAATGATGGGGCCCAGCTGATGAGCCTGCTGGATAACAAGAGACCAAGTGAACCAGAGCCAGAGAAGCCCCATTGTCCAGGTCAGGCCTCAGAAACCAACAAAGTCAGGCTGGAGATATAGCTCAGTTGGTAGAATGCTTACCTCGAATGTACAAGGTCCTGGGTTCAATCCCCAGCACCACCAAAAAAAAAAAAAAAATTAACAAAGTCCAACAACAACTGAGATGTGACTCACTGCGGATGTGTGGGGGAGTCTACCCAAGGACAGGACCACCACCAGAGCCTAGCTCAAATCCCAGTGCACAGTATCAGGAACTAAATAAATGGTGATGGTTTTAAGTCCCTTAGTTTGGGACTTTTTTTTTTATGCAACATTAGATAAGAAAGAACTAATATTTTATTTAGCAAAATTGGGTGGAATCTGAGAGGAAGTGATGTGTATCCCTTCTCCTACATCAGCTCTCACTACAAACAAATACCATTACTCATTACATTTAATTTTAACAGGGATAAATTTCTGACCATGGGCTCAGTGGCACAGCTGATAAATTGAATGGTAAGTCTATGTCCTTTCTCTAAGGCTTAATTTTAGAGCTCCTCACATCTTTGGACATTATCCTCAAGGAAAATCAGTTGCAATGGCTTCCCTGCCCATGGGACCTACCTCAGCTCCATTGGTCACCCTTTGCAGGTGTGCAAGAATGGATAAGCACAGGAAGTTAAAGACTATGGCACTAACAGATCTGGATTTGAAACCTGACACTTAGTAGCTGAGGGACTGAATCTCCTTGAGCCACAATTTCTTTATCAATAATATGGGGACAGTACTTTTTGCTTTATATTATCTTTGTTAGAATTGAACGAGATAGTACATGTAAGGGGCCAAGCTCATTAAGAAATTATTGTCAAGAGCAGAAGAAATGACTCAGGTTTGGGGCTTGGCATAAGAGAGGAGCTCAGAAAAACTCTCAGTCCTCACACAAATGGGGAAATAATCCCAGCGCCTTCTTGACAAAGATGGGCCCAAGTTAAGAGAGTCTATGAGTGGAGGCCTAAGGCAAATGAGGCTGTGCCTTGGCCTTAGAAATCATGAGCCTGGCAGTGGGTCTTGCCTTTAAAGACTTAGCTGGTATCCTGTCAAGGCAGGGCCACACTCTTGGCAAACCTTCTCTGCTCTTTGTGCTGGTGATGTAGTGTTTAGTGAATTTCTTCCTGTTTTTGAGCCCAGAAGTGATTGTCTTAGTGGCCAGCACACGTGTTTTCCTCACAGAAGAACATGCGAGTGGAGAATGGTTTGCTCCTTTTTGACCGATTTCCTCCCATTCCCCACCCAGCCCGTACCCCACCCCTCAGCATTGCTGCAGTTCCTGTGGCTATGCACGCTGAGCCCAGGGTGTGGATTTACATCCATCAGAAGTCTGATTGAAGGTTAGGAAAACTCATTTGGGATGTGATGACAATCACAGGCACAGACCCCAGAGTTGTGGCTGCTGTTTCTTTTCATAGATGATTCCCAGGGGACCTCCATTATAAGCCGTTGCCAATATCTGCTAAAAAGGTTCATGTTTCTTCGTGGCTAGAGAAAACTTCAGGAGACAACCCAAGCAGCTTTGGTTTTGTTATCACCAAATCTCATTCTGTATTCTGAAATGATTTTTGCATACACACATATACACCCATGCTGATATGCAGATATATAAATCTTATCGGTTCACACATATGTATGAAGAGAAAATACATATGTTTAAAATGGGATCATACTAATTAATAGCCTTTCTTTTTTCACTTAATTTGTCATGAATATCTTCATGACCCTTATCAAAAGGCCACAATCTGGAGGTCAAAAGTCAAATGCACTGCATGTGGGATATTTTGGCAGTATTTTAAAGACTTGAATTTGAATCCTTGAATTTGATCTTGAGGAGGGGCATATCCTGCAATCCCTGACTGGCTCTAAAGGCATTCGAAGTTGTCCTCTGAGTTTAATATCATTATTTATAATTACTATAATCCCAGCATATCAATATTTCTCAGTGGAGAAACTTTGGCCATTTTAGGCCAGAAAATTCCTTGTTTTCTGGTACTATTTTGTGCATTGCAGAATATTTAGTATCTTCGGCCCTCACCAATTCAAAGACAGGAGTGTTCCCAAGGCTAGGTGACAACCTAAACTGACCCCATGCATAGACAGAATGGGCCATCTCTTATTGAGGGTAAGGATTAGCTTAAGGCTAAGACTATGCTGGATAAACAGGTACTTGGTGGCCCCCAGAATTCCTGAAGGTCCAGAGCAATATAATTCCCATTGAGAATGAATGTTCTAAAGAGGCCTGCCCAGGCTCCATGTTTTTATTTTTATTTATTTATTTTTTTATTAAGAGACTGAGGTCTACAGAGTGGAAGGTTAAGCAGAATCTCTGGATATGAAGGGCTTGAGAGTTTTTTTTGCCATCACTACCTTGGAAGCTTGCAATTCCCTGAGTGTACCCAAAGATGGAGTGTCACGTTTGCATGGAGGCTTGTGCCACAGGTCTCAGGGGACAGGGAAAATCAGAGAAGAGATAGAGGCAGAATCCAGTCTTGGCACCCAGTTTTGGACCAGAGCTCTTTATTTGGTTCCATTTCATCTGTCCTTGGATTTGTTTCCAAGATACTTAAGCCTCCACTCTCCTATGTATAGTTTAAAGATAAAACCAGTTTAGAAGTACTGTATTCTCTGAGAAGGTTCCCAGAGGCCAAGGGATTGTGCATTAGACAATTACTTAGAAAACAAATGCAGTTGATACAAATAACTCGATCAATAAATGGGCAAAGGAACTGAACAGACACTTCACAGAAGAAGAAATACAATTGATCAACAAATATATGAAAAAGTGTTCAACATCTCTAGCAATTAGAACAATGCAAATCAAAACTACTCTAAGATTTCATCTCACTCCTGTCAGAATGACAATCATTAAGAATACAGGCAACAAGAAATGTTGGTGAGGATGTGGTAAAAAAGGTACACTCATACATTGCTGGTGGGACTGCAAATTGGAGCAATCACTATGGAAAGCAGTATGGAGATTCCTCAGAAAATTGGAAATAGAACCACCATTTGACCCAGCTATCCCACTCCTTGGTTTACACCCAAAGGACTTAAAATCAGAATACTATAGTGATGCAGTCACATCAATATTTATAGCAGCTCAATTCACAATAGCTAGACTATGAACCAACCTAGGTGTCCCTCAATAGATGAATGGATAAAGAAAATGTGGTATATATACCCAATCAAATAGTACTCAGCTTTAAAGAAGAGTAAAATTATGGTATTTGCCAGTAAAGATTGGAGTTGGAGAATATCATGCTAAGCAAAATAAGCCAATCCCACAAAACCAAAGGCAGAATGTTTTCTCTAATATGTGGATGCTAATTCACAATAAGGTGGGGGGGAACTAGGGAAGAATAGCATTACCTTAGATTAGGTAGAAGGAAGTGATGGGAATGTAGGGTAGGGGATGTGGAGATAGGAAAGATAGTAGAATGAAACAGACATTATTACTGTATGTATATATGTGATTGCATGGCCAATATGATTCTGCAACATGTACACTCAGAAAAGTGAGAAGCTATATCCCATCTATGTATTATATATCAAACTGCATAAATGCATTCTGTTGTCATGTATAACTAATTAAAACAAATAAAAAAATGCAGTGGAGTGAGAACCTTCTGTGAGCTGGTTTCAAGAAGTAGACTCTATTGCCTTTAACTTTGGATACCTTATAGTTAGAGTCCTAATGCTTTATTTGATCTGGGCTTTGGAGAACTTTTCTCCAGGAACCAGGTCTGGGCAGCAGCTGGGTATTTGGATTGTGGAGAAGAGTAGTCTAAAACCCAACTTCGGATGAGTTGGCTTCCACCATGAAAGGTGACTTGGGTTGATCTGGTTGCAGACCCTTTTTCTGTCTGATGATGTTTCCAGCTAGATCTTTCCTGCCCCATGCAGGCGAGGTGGTATTGTGCTAAAAGCCAAGTGTCTTGCTGCTGCTTATGGTTATTTTGGGCCTTTTATGGGATTGATGCTCCTTTAAAGTGACCTGTCAGTCATTCCTTTTGGGAAGCTCTGTTTATCAACACATGATTTTCTCTGTGTTGGCCATACATGAATCACATGAACCCAATAATCTGGAAGACCACAGTATTTTATAAGAGGTGGTGCTTTTCCTTCTACTGAGTTTCTCAAAACTAATTTCTGAACCTGCTCATCTAACCTTACCTTGGACTCAAGCTCTTTACTGAGTGATGTACTGCTCCTGGATTTTTGAAATTAAAATTATTCAAAACACATGTGGCAGGAAACATATGAGGGATCAATACAAGTTAATATTTGATATTAATTCAATTAATTCTATCATTTATTAGTGCTGTATCTGTGCTAAACACTTCTATGGGCTACCTGATTTAATCCTTATAACTCCATTTTGATGTGTATATTATTATTATTATTATTTTAGTTGTAGTTGGACACAATAACTTTATTTATTTATATGTGGTGCTGAGGATTAAACCCAGGGCCTCCTAGGTGCTACACGATCACTCTACTGCTAAGCCACAACACCAGCCCGCTGATGTGTATATTATTAATTCCTTTATTTTACAGAGTATCAGTTGAATGCTTTGCTCAAGAGTATACAGCAACTAAATGGCAGATTTATAATTCAAATACAGGTCAGGCTAAGGCAGAGTTCAATCTTAACTATAGCATTACACCAACTCAGAAACAAGGGAAGAATGCCCTATTCATTTATTCTGAGACATATACACTTCCAGTGCTCCTGCTTACCAGGGATGCAATGTGGGGTCACAAAGAGGTCTCTGGTCCAAAGTCAGAAGATCTGGATTTGAGTAGCAATACCTGCTCTGCTTTTATTAAATTTATTGTGAAGGATGAATGCTACCATGTACATGACTAAGGTGTTTATAATTGTAGGTTCTGATGGCTTTCATAAAAGATAGCTTTATGTACATACACACACCTGTTTCTACCTGTCTGTGCACAACAAAGCCACTTACACACACATATCTGATGATGATAGGCTTATAGCAGATCGTGCTCACCTTTGGACAAGCCAGTCTTAAGATTAGGATCTCTGAAATGGAAGAGGCCTAAGAGATTATCATTGCAAGTGAGGAAAATGAGTTTGGGTAAGAGATTTCCTTGTTATTTCTTTCCCGTGGACAAGCAGAATGATTCCAGTATTTAGCGACCAATGACTCAAGGGTAGACAGGGACCAAAAGAATTTAAATGTAATATTGAAAAACTTGGATCACCTAGTGGACTTGGAGAAGAGCAGACTGGAGTCACATAGTCAAGAAGAGAAGAGAAGGTTCCAGGTGGGGGGACAGTGTTATCTGTAAGGAAGGGTATTCAGAAAGCTTTACCACCTAAGATGATCCATGTGCAATATAATGTTCCATAGCTTCCTACCTCCTGTGGATGATTGGAGTTTTTTTTTTTTTTTTTTTTTGGTACCTCAAGGACATTGGCCTGAGAGCATATGTATGACATCTCCAAGGAAGTGGTCTAGTAGAGAGACTGTATTGAGTCCTTCACCAGCTTGGGTGGAAAAGACCAAGATGAAGATTTAATTCCCCAGGGCTTCAAGAGCCTAATGATCTTTACGGAAGTGACTTGAGCAAAATTTTTCCATACCAATTCTACCCATGATGCCTCCTGATTTCACATCTGCTGATTTTCCCCTTAGAGGTCCTGTTGACCCCACACTTATCTTTTCTGGTCTTCCTGCAAATGTCTGGTCCTAATCCAAACTAGATGAGAGGGTACCAATGAAGAATCCAGGTCCCCAGCTGACAAAACAACCCACAGCACACGTCCTCTGCCCAGATGGGGCCTGAGGGTCAACTGTGTCATCTGTCTTTATAGAAGCGAGCATGTTATTATGTTAATTACAGTGTACTGGGCTTTACTGGGAACCAAAAATAGATATATGTGGCTTCTAGGGACAGGCATCAACATTCCTTTGGCTTCTTTGGCTATGTGATTTTTTTTTTTCAAGAAATCTTTGCTTTGATTAAAAAAAAAAAAGTTACCAAAAGCTGTGGTGTCTTAGGCATTTTGAGGAGGGAATCTTGCATTTGACCATTACTGTCACCACGTTCATGGTGCTGTTTTCCACTTTCATGAGCAATTGCAAAAGGAACCACCCTGTGCACCTTTACTCCAGCTTGTCAATGTCTGGGCTCTTCACATCTGTTAATGAGGAATTGCATACCACAGCCCAGCCTGGATGGGCCCAGGAGACCTTTTCCCTGGAGAAGATATTGGAGAGAGGTTCAGGCTGACTCTGCAAGGGATGAGAGAGGAATTAGCATTTATTGAGTTCCTGCTGGGAGCTCCCCTGTGCCAGATGCTTTTTGCTGATCACAGCAGAAACTCTGGAAGGCAAATAAGTTGGAGGCTCTGGGTAAAGAAGCAAATGGTAGAGCTGGAAACTGGGCCCAAGTCTGTTCATTCCAAGTTCACATTCTTGCTGTGTTATATCAGGATACAATTAACCCATAGAGGGAAGTACAAACTTCTCCTCGGTACCCTCACTGACCATATAATATTTACTGGGAAATACAGTGGAAACAAAACGGGAAAGGGGAAAAAAAGCACTTTTTTTTAGTTCTGTTCTCGGAAGGGGTAATAAATTTGTGTTCCTAAACTCAATGCCTTTGGGTGGCTTGGTGGCATCTGTCATAAGTGAAGTGTGATGGACAGGGAGTTGGGGAGATGGTGCTATGATGGTAGAACCTGGCCTCTTACCCATGCTCCATTGAAAGGCATCAGCATTCATGCTTTTAAAACCCTTGTTGGTTAAACCAAGTTTGCCTGCGAACCCAGTCAAAATCAAGTTCTCTCATTTTTGGACTGCTGATTCAGCTGTTCCTGTGTCCCTCTAGGTGTTGATGGCGGTATATATCCTACCAAGTGTCAGTTGTCCTGCCTAATATATCCCTCTAAATGCTGATGTTTAATTTGATTTCTACAAATCAAATGGAGAACAAAATAAAGGAGAATACATGTATCACCTAACCCAGTTTTAAAACTGCACTCCCACAAGTAGAAGAAATAGGGTGACATTATTTTTGCATTTTCCTTCTAAATGTCACACATTTTTAAAAAATGCCACATGTGAGAACGGAAAGCAACCTTAGTATCTTATTCCAACAAATTCACTCCTTTTATACATGAAAAAGTTGAAGTTTGGAGAGAAAAGAAACCTTCCTCATTTCACAGAGATAATTATTTGGAGAGCTTGGACTTGGAGGACCTGACTTCCAGGCTAGTAATCCTTTTGCTCCAGACCCACCCATGCACAGTGGTCTGAGTCAAAGCACCATGTGTGGAAATGCTTGCCACAGTGGTTTTATTGCCTTAAGGTCAAGTGTAGGCAGTACGACTGGGTTCAACCACCAGAGGAGGACTGGCTAGAACTTACTTGCAAGGCCTCCTGGCTGAGTGTCCCTGCACTTTCACCCAAAGCCAACTTTGCCTGGTCTGTGTGTTTGCTGTGGATCCAGGTGAGAGTTGCCCTACGAGGATGCCCGTGGTCTGAGAATGGAATGGAGAAAACTTTTCTCTGAATGAAGTAAGAGGCCTTGGGTGGACATATGAAGGGGGCTTTACTTTAAACCAAACTAAAAACCCCATATCCTCTGACACGAAATTTGTTATAGTTATAAATGAAAGATGCTTTGAATTCCTTGGGAAAAGAATTAAAGGTAAAAGGAACTCTGAAGAAGCCAGATTCTTCGTTACCCAAGGGGGCAACAAAAGTGAGCAGGAATGCATGATCACCCATACTGGGTGTGAACCCCAGAAAAAAAAGGTTTTCCCCAGTCCCTGACTATATAGACTAGTTGATTTATAAGTGAATTAGAAAGTTCATGGGTCCATCTAAGCCATAGTGATTTGTCAGCAAAGACTGACAATAGTGAGTAGAGATATTTAAATACCTTTTTTGTTGTTCTATCAGTGAATGCCAAGTTTCCCCATGGTATCTAGGCACTGCCTTTCCTTTTTCTAGGCCCAAGAACCATTTCTTCATGTTCTTTTTTAGTGAAATGCACTATTCCTGGGTAATCTCCCACTATGAGAGAGAGGTAGTAACACAGCGCCATGGCTCTTTGGAACGCTTGGCATAGAAACAAAATGGATTTTCATGCCTCTGCATTTCCCTAATGCCATGTATTTACTGCTGGCTTCCTCATTACTCATGATGCTACCTGTGAATAATGGCTTTTAGCAACTCTCTCAAAGGTTGTTAACTTTGCTTCATTGATGGTGACCACTGTATCAGTCATGCCAACCAGAGAAACAGTCAGTAGGATAGGCACATATTAGGAGATCAGTTGTAAAGAATTGTCTTATGGGGTTGTGAGGTTGACTAAGCAAGTCTGAAATCCATACAGCAGGCTGTCAGGAAGGACAGGCTAGAACTTTCAGGCATGAGCAAGAACTGCAGTGCACAGTTAGACTTTCTTTTAACAAAAGCCTCAGGTC
Organism: Ictidomys tridecemlineatus; assembly: GCF_052094955.1. Lineage (NCBI taxonomy): Eukaryota > Metazoa > Chordata > Mammalia > Rodentia > Sciuridae > Ictidomys > Ictidomys tridecemlineatus. The sequence goes on from NC_135478.1 coordinate 21,818,828, forward strand.
TGCTCTTTGGGCCTCTTAGTTGATTAGATAAAGTTCATCCATATTATTGAGGACAATCTTCTTATATCAAGTCAACTGGTTGATAGACATTAATCACATTTACGATACTCAGATTTGTGTTTGATTGAATAACTGAGGACTATAGCCTAGTCACAGGCACCTAAAATTGACCATCACAACTACAAATGCAAAAATTTTCCAGAGTATGCAGGAAAATTTGATTGAGGCTTCTTTTTCTTGTCATTTTAAATTTGTTGTTTAGGATTCTGTAGCACAATGTGACTTCCAACAGTGTCTTCTCTTAAACTTTTCAGACTGCACTCACTGTATTCCTAGACTGATTGCTTTCAAAGTTAATTGCACCCCTGCCTTCCACGCCAGCAGACAGGCTGATGGAACCATTACTGCATGGAATTGCTGTCCCTTAAGATTGACGTGAGGTCTATACCCAAAGGACTTTTACAACCAGCATACTATAGTGATGCAGCTACATCAATGTTGATAGCAGATCAATTCACAATAGCTAAACTGTGGAACCAACTTAGATGCCCTTCCATAGATGAATGGATAAAGAAACTGTGGTATATATACTGTGGTATATATAAACAGAATATTACTCAGCATTAAAAGGGAATAAAATTATGGCATTTGCAGGTTAATGGATGGAGTTGGAGAATATCATGCTAACTGAAGTAAGCCAATCCCTAAAACCCAAATATTCTCTCTAATAAGTGAATGCTGATCCATAATGGGGGGAGGAGACATGGGAAGAAAGGAGGAACTTTGGATTGGGCAACACAGAGGAAAAGGAGGGGAATGGGCATAGGGGTAGGAAAGATGGTGAAATGAGAAGGACATCATTACCCTAGGTACATGTATGATTGCACAATGGTGTGACTCAACATCATGCACAACCAGAGAAATGGAAAGTTGTGCTCCATTTGTGCACAATGAAATGAAATGTATTCCACTGTCATGTGTAACTAATTAGAACAAATAAAAAAAGAAACATTAATAAGAAAGATTGACTTGAGAGAACATGATGTCACCACATTGATTGATAGGAAGAAAGGACATTGATCCAACAGGTCCTTTGTGGAGACAGTCCTGAAAGCCCTTGGAGGAGATAGGTACTGCCAACCCTGGAGGACTGCCTGGAAGGGAGCAGAGCCAGAAAGCGGATAGGGTGACTGCCCTAGGGAGAATGGAGTGAAATATTTCTACTTCCCTCAGGAGCTATAAACAAGAGGCAGCACCGGGGTGAGAGCCAATTGTGAGAGCATGTTGTGGGAGCTAATCCATGGGCCCATGTACCTGACCCCAAGGCAAGGGTTGGTGGTGAACTGTTGGCAATTCAGAGCCCACACCTCATTCAGTGTTGGATGTGAGTGAGGGTCACTCTAAATCAGCAATATCAGCACAATCTGTAGCCCAGTATTTCTGGAAGAAATACTGCACCAGCCAGTGGAAGGAGTCTGCACATCAGGTGGCCTTGGGACAACTCCAGAGCATGAATCTTGTAGCTCATTGGGCATCTGGTTAGCTGTACCCATGGGTAAAAGAGAATTTCAAGAAGAATAGGGCCCACATGGGTCCTGGTCCAGGTTCAGAATGTCTTGCCAAAATAGTCATGCTGGTTCTAGCTGGTTTCAAACACTGGAGTGTTCTTAGGAATGCCTTTAGGAAGGCATTGCTAAGGAGTGGGTTAGGGGTGGGAGAGGGTCAAGGGGGTGCTGGGGGATTTGAAATTTCAAGGCATGGGAATTAAAGCAGGGGACCCTCTGACTTTCCCAGAGTTGAGCATGGTGCTAAGGGAAGGAAGGATATTATTTAGAATCACATTGCTGGTTGCTAACAAACCTGCAGTGTCAGTGAGGTGTGACCAAGAAGTTTATTACTAGTAATTGCTAAGGAACTGAAGCTTGCAAATGCTTTCCTTAAAAAAAAAAAGTAGGGCAGATTTATAGCAATTCCCATGATAATCCCACACTCTTACTCACTTGCACTGATAGATTTTACTGAGAGGCAGAGAAAAAGAGGGAAATAGAGCTGGCCCAGTGAGAACTTAGTCTGGCTACATCTATGAATTTGTTTTTTAGAGTAAGGTAAGAAAGGAACGGCCCCTTGGGTCAGAATGCCAGTCCACCAAAGGTGCAAAGTATTAAGATTTCTTTAAAATAAAAAAAAAATGGAGAAAACTGCACTTTCCAGAATTCCTAGAAGGTGAACTGTATATGTCTTTTAGGGATGGAGGATGGGAAGTGGTCAGCCTGCTAAGGGGCTTGTATAAAAAGAAACAAAACCCCTAGAAAAACTGTATTGTGGACTTTATACAGTAAGCTGACGGGAAGGTGACTTAGTGAAGTTACTTTGAGGAGCTGTTTGGTAGCATCCCTACTAATGATAAGCACGTGCCCCACCCCCATGACCTTGCATTTTTCTCTGTCTCTATTTCTGTGTATGCCTATGTCTAGCTCTATCTACATAACTCCCCAACAGAAATATCTACATATGTTCACCAAGAGATATTTCTAGATTTTTCATAGCAGCCCTATTCATAGTAGCAAGAACTGGAAACTTTCCAAGTGCCCAACACCAGCAGGATGGAGAAATAGATTGCAATATATTTATATCATGGAATGCAATCAGCAACGGAATTGAACAATCTTCATCTACATCCAACAATATGGATAGGTCTCACTTGATGTCAAGCAGACACAAAAGAGTACATAGTATATGGCTTCATCCATTTAAAGAAAAAAAAATTCCCCAAACTCGGACAGGTGATTGTTACTGTTGAAAGTCAATGTAGTGGTAATCTTTGGGAGGAGACAAAGAAGCAAACATAAAAGAAGATTCTGGGCATAATTTTACTTTTAAAAAAAATCCAGGTACTAGTAACAATGCTAGTTCAGTTTTTGAAAACTCAGTGAGTACCCATGATAAGTGTAATTTTCTGTACATAGTTTATTTTCCGACAAGTAAAAGAGGGTGGCTTAGCACTTCCTCCACTTAGGACTTATTTTCTCCTCTAAACAAATATTGAACTAATAGAACAAATATTTAAAGGATATTGGTGTGAAGGTGTGACAAATTATGAGCTTACCTGAATCCTGCATATTTCACTCTGGCCATTGTCCCGCCCTCATATAAATGTTGACCATACTGAGTGGGGTGAAAATGCATGTGGGAGCTGTCACCTGCCACTATTCCATTATTTTTTGTGTTTTTTAAATTTGTGTGCTGTAAGTTTTTATTATTTTCATTATTATTGATATGATACAACTAAACCAAGTTAATGGAAAGCAAATACTCATCTGGTTTTATGTAAACAAAATACATATGTTTAATTGTGCATTGTCTGAAAATTCCCTTAATTAATTTTAATTTCTTTTTAAATTAATTAATCTATTTTAATTAGATATATATGACAGCAGAATGCATTTTGATTATTGTTCACAATTGCAGCACAACTTTACATTTCTATGATTGTACACGATACAGCATCACACCCTATGTGCAGTCATACATGTACCTAGGGTAATGAGGTTCATCTCATTCCACCATCTTTCCTGCCCTCATGCACCCTCCCTCCCCTTTGCCCTGTCAAAGTTCCTCCATTTTTCCCATGCCTCCTCCTCCCCATTATGAATCAGCATTCACTTATCAGAGAATATTTGATAGAGAGAATATTTGGCCTTTGGTTGACTTGGATTGGCTTACTTAGCACAATATTCTCAACTCCATCCATTTACTTGCAAATGCCCTAATTTTATTCTCTTTTAATGCTGAGTAATATTCTGTTGTGTATATATAGCATAGTTTCTTTATCCATTCATCTACTGAAGGGCATTTAGGTTGGTTCCACAGTTTAGCTATTGTGAATTGAGCTGCTATGAGACACTGATGTGGCTGTGTTATTATAGTATGCTGATTTTAAGTCATTTGGGTATAGACCCAGGAGTGGGATATCTGGGTAAATGGTAGTTCCATTCCAAGTTTGCTAAGGAATCTCCATACTGCTTTTCAGATCCCTGAAATGAAGGGAACAATAAACCAAATAAAAAACTCAACAGACAATATCACCAACAGACTAGCTCACTTAGAAGACAGAAACGTCAGATAATGCAGACAAAGTATATAATCTGGAAAATAAAGTTGACCACATAGTGAAGATGGTAAAAAACCATGAACAGAACATCCAAGAATTATGGGATAGCATCAAAAGACCAAATCTAAGAGTTATTGGGATAGGGGAAGGCACAGAGAAACCAAAGGAATGCACAATCTCTTCAATGAGATAATTTCAGAAAATTTCCCAAACATAAAGAATGAATTAGAAAATCAAGTACAAGGGGCTTATAGGACACCAAATGTACAAAATTACAACATATCTACACCAAGGCACATTATAATGAAAATTCCTAGCATACAGAATAAGGATAGAATCTTAAAGGCTGCAAGAGAGAAGAATCAGATCATGTATAGGGAGAGACCAATTCGTATCTTATCAGATTTTTCAACCCAGATCCTCAAAGCCAGGAGATCCTGGAACAACATATACCACGCTCTAAAAGTAAATGGATGCCAACCAAGAATCTTATACCCAGCAAAACTAAGCTTTAGATTTGATCATGAAATAAAAATCTTTCATGATAAACAAAGTTAAAAGAATTTATAATGAGAAAGCCCACACTACAGAGCATCCTCAGCAAAATATTCCAGGAGGAGGAAATGAAAAACAACAATGAAAATCAGCAAAGGGAGGATCTACACTAAAGGAAAGGCCAATCCAAGGAGAAAGCAAGTCAAGTTAAAAACCAAAAATAAACCAAAATGTCCTGGAATACAAGTCATATTTCAGTAATAACCCTGAATGTGAATGGCCCAAATTCATAAGACATAGAATGATAGATTGGATTTTTAAAAAGACCCAAATCTATGTTGCCTTTATGAGACTCATAGGAAAAGACACCCACAGACTAAAGGTGAAAGATGGGAAAAAAAAATTCCACTCACATGGACCATGTAAACAAGCAGGGGTTTCCATCCTCATATCAGATAAAGTGAACTTCAAACCAAAGTTAGTGAAAAGGGATAAAGAAGGACTTTCATACTTCTTAAGGGATTCGTACATCAACAAGACATAGCAATCATAAATATCGATGCCCCAAACAATGGGGTATCTATGTATGTCAAACAAACACTTCTCAAATACAAGAACCAAATAGACAACAACACAATAATACTGGGTGACTTTAACACACCTCCCTCACCACGATTCCATTGTCCTATAGATGTGAGGAGCCAAATATATAGCAATGTCTTGAACATTTAGCACCTTTACATAAGAGGGCTTTGTTCCGTCCTCAGCAACTAGCTGGTACTCCAGAGCTGGGCCAAGACAGAGGAATGTTTGAGATAATTGTTTGGATCATGGTTTCATGCCATACCAAGGTGTCCTCACTTTCTTCTGCTCCTTTCCCTATATCTCGTTTTGTCTCTTTGTCTCCTTTCCTTTGCTCTTTTTTTTTTCTCTCCTTGTATGCCTAACCATGCCTTCAGTCTTTCAAGGATGCCCTGGAGAAGTCTCAGGTTCCTATAATATTCAGCATATTCTATGATTCATTTAAAAATCAAGCAGATCTAGGTTTTAAAGTGTGAAAATATCTTGGCAAAGAAGCTGCAAAACTCTCTAACCTCCTTCGATTTTAGGGAAAACAATGACATCTATCTCACCAAATCACTGGAGGACTACAGGAAATACAATTGGTGATGTGTCTGGCACACATCAGATGCTTAATACATATCTGCCTCCTTGCACCTCCTTCCCCTTCTACCAATTTTTGTGGGAAGGTCTCTAATCCTGGTTTGGGTAGAGATGAGCAACAAACTCCTGTTGTTTAATAGTTTATCTGAAACTTTTAGTGTTGTTTTGGTTTTCTTTAGTACCTAAAGCCATCTGTGTAGCATCAGGAAAAGTGATTCATCAAGGCCAGAAGTGATCCATGTTTGGTGGAGATGGGGTTCACAGAAGGAGGTCAAATAAAATATGGAGAAAAGGCTCTCAGTATGGCTTGAGGGTAGAAACTGGGGTGGGGACTCAACAGTGTTATCATTATCAAACCAATCAGGAGATGAGAAGGGATTTGGGTCATGTCTACTGACTACACCTAGCTTCTTATGCTAAATATTTGCCTTACTTCTGGATTCATGAAAGTCCGTGTGTTATGCAGTGAGACTTAAGCAGAAGGACTTTGTCCTTCTGAGACTTTGTTTTTTTTTCCTTCTCTCTTTGATCCTACCTCAGTTCAATACCTTACTCCTAGGTGGTAAGAAAAGAGCTTTTTATAAAGAGAAAGATCCAGGGGTCACACTTTTTTTTAAAAAATCTAATTTATTTTAATTAGGTATATATGACAGCAGAATGCACCTATCTTTCCAATCCTTAAACTTTTCTATCTAAACTTTCAGGAGTTTCTTCTCTCTAATGGCAACTGTTTCTCATCTTGGATGCCCCAGATATTCCCTGAAGGACAGAATGTTGAAGCAGGCTGAGAGGTTTCTGCAGGAAAAGCAGAGAGAGAGGAAGTGATAAAAATATCTCAAAATCTTAGACAAAAAAAAAAATCCCAGTTCCAACCTTAGAAAACAACAACAACAACAACAACATAAATTACATGAATATTTGTCTTTAGTGTAACTCCTAGAGAAACTTGCCCAAGTCCCTATTTTTTTTTTCTGGATTGAAATCTCTGTTTAATCCTGGACAGAGGGATCCACTGGTGCCTTGTGGCCCCTGGGCTTTTAGAAGGCTTAGAACTTTGACCTTCCTGGGTCACATGAAGTGTTCTGACTTTAGTTCCTATATCACAATAAATATCCTTGAAATTGACCCAATCTCATCAAAGTCAATTGGGGAATGGAGTCAGTGGTATAAAGAGACCTAGAATCTGCCTTAGCTGCTATCACTGAACAGAAGATTCCCAAGGAGAAGAAAATGCAAAGGCAAAATGGCACAGGAAGAGGTGAGGTGTCTGGAATTTGGATGACATTTTCAGGACTGCAAGTAGCTTAAAGTGACTGGCGCACAAGATAGGAAGAAGGTCAATAAGACTGAAGGCAAGGGGGCCATTCATGGATGTCTCGAATTATAGGTTAAGCAATTTTGGATCTAACCTCCCTGACCATGTTCTCCTACAATAGAATAGTTCCTTCAGCAAAAATCCTCACATATTGAAGGCTTTGGGATATTTAAAATACTACTTCCTGCGTCTTCCACATGGCCTACATAGATTCTATGATGGAGATTCTATTAGATTACTGCCCAACTTAAGTCCCTAAGTCTATGGGATTTTAAGTGCAATTGCCTTCGTTGAGCATTTGAAGGCATGCATGGTCTGCCTTTGTGCCCTTTAGCTATATCCACAGTGGCTTCTGAGTTCATTTGGAAAACAGGACCATACTAGACGCTAGAGCTGTAAAGATGAGCAAGATGTCAGTCTAGGTGATGGGACTGTTTTTATTTTATTTTTATGAGATGAAAGCTGCAATAACTCTATGGTCACAATGCTCAAGAAACAGAAATACTTAAAGGTTCAGGAAAGGAAGAGACCCATGTTAAAAGACAAAATTATAAATCTAATTTTGCGGATCTTAATTGGATTTGTTTGTGATTCTAGAATCAGTCAGCAGCAGTATGAACTAAAATGGGTTCAGAATACCTTTCTCTACCTCACAGGAAGTTATATTTATAGCCAAAGAAGAGAAAGTGATATACCAAAAAAGTTGGAAATGAGGTACAGAGCAACCCAATCAGTTATAGCTCACATCTGTCTTATTTGAAGGAGGTTTGAACAGTTGGCTGCTTGTCGTGACTGAAGCTCAGCTACTTGTTATAAGAATCGATTTAGTCTATTTTACCCATCAAGTTAGGTTACAGTTCACTATGTATAGAGAAAGCTTTAAGCCAAATTTAAAATGTGTAGAGGCAGCTTCAGGCCAAACTCAATATCCGGTTGTAGAAATGTTAAAACGTTGATCGTGAATAGAGAGAATGGGAGACCTGGTCTAGACAGAAACTGAAGGTCCCAGTCCTATGAACCACAGGCTGGCTGCTACTGGCTGCTACTCTCTGAATCCCATTTCTACTTTTCCCAATGAGAAAAAAGCATCCTTGTTCTCTACAAGAATCACTTCACAGAATACTTTTGCAGGATTAGGTGAGATACTGGGTGCCAAAACCTTCACATACTATAAAGCCTTTTAAAAACACAAAGGGTTATTGAGGGTATGAGCACATCTAGGAAGCTGACAGGTTCTGTCTCTAGGGAATCTGACCCAAGAAAAGTGATAATACAGTCCCACTTTTGCATGGAACCTTTTAGTTCTGGTGGGGCACCTTGTTATGCAAAATCACTCAGAAATGGAGATGTCTTAAATGGATGTGTACTTTTGGCCCTTGATGCCCAGAATGCAACTGGACTTCTCAAGGAGTGATCCTGGGTGAGTTGGCATGGAACCTGTTTTGCTTGTGGTCCCTCCAGGAGCCTCTGGGTGAAGGGCAGCTGCAACATTCAGAGTCTAGTATTGATTGTGTTTATGATTTAAACTCTCAGAGACTAAGGGATTGACTGCTTTGATGTAGATTGATGGTTTCCTGATGCTTTATGACAGGTGTGGCCCAGGGACCTCTCCTCCAAGCCTGGGAGAATCATCCTTTACTGTTAAACGGCTCAATCATTTCTCATTTCTGGCATCTGCACCAGCCCACTGGCTCCTCTCTCTTCCTCTTGTCTTCCTCTGACCCTTTTTGGGCGGCTGCCAATACAGTAAGCCTCAGGCTCCCAGGCTGCCAGGATCAGAGTCAAGAAAGGAATAGAATCGACATTAGTGGGATGTGTTTTAGGGTACTAAATTGGCCATCCCGTTACCAACTTTGCAAAATAGGCAACACTGGTCCCATTTTACAGATGAAGAAGGTGAGACTGAGGGTACCTTGCCATGTGAAGGACCCAAGTCTGCCTGATTCCAGGCTCTCCTGAATTCTTTCACTTCACTGCCTACCAGAGAGACCAGGAGTTGAAGGTGGTAGAGGGAACAGGAAGTTGAGCTGTCCTTGAGTGGCATGAAATGAGATGCCAGGCAGGGTGTATTGGGAGCTTACCAGGCTATATTGCAGATGACTCAGGATGTAAAGGGAAGCAAGGGGTGGGGGCCGTGAGGAGAGGAACAGGTAGTTTTTCCAAAAGTCACTTTACAACAGAAGCCTTGGGTGCAGATGTCGGTGACTCAATATAGCCATCAGTGTCGTCTGTATCTGCTCTTCTGTACTCATCACTGAAGGCTGCTGTGTGGATTTTTTTAGTGTCTTCTTTTCCAGCTTAATTTTTTTTTAAATGTACAGTTTTTAAGTTTTTGCTTTTATGTTGTTGTTGTTATTGTTTGCTTGTTGGTTGGTTTTGGGGATTTTTTGGGGGGGGAAGTTTTTTTTCCCTTTCTTTCTTTTTTATGATTAGTTGTTCAAACCATTACAAAACTCTTGACATATCATATTTCATACATTTGATTCAAGCAGATTATGAACTCCCATTTTTACCCCGTATACAGATTGCAGATTCACATCGGTTACACATCCACTTTTCTACATACTGCCATACTAGTGTCTGTTGTATTCTGCTGCCTTTCCTATCTTCTACTATCCCCCCTCCCCTCCTCTCCCCTCCCCTCCCCTCCCATCTTCTCTCTCTACCCCATCTACTGTACTTCATTTCTCTCTCTTGTTTTTTTTCCCCCTTTCCCCTCACTTCCTCTTATATGTAATTTTGTATAACAATGAGGGTCTCCTTCCTTTACCATGCAGTTCCAGCCTAATTTGATTTTCTTGGAGATGACAGAACTGGCTATGTCCCTGGTGAGGGCCTGGACCAGGAAACTTCGGAAACAAAAGAACGGGGCAGCCTGGATCTACTAAGGCAGGAAGAGAGCCCAGACCTCTGGGTCCCTCATCTGGAACCATCCACTCCTACACCCTTTAGGTCACCTGGCTTCTCTTGAGTCCTCTTCAGAGTTTGGTACCACACACTGGTTGGTTACAGTGAAGATGGATGGGTCAAACCCCAAGCTCAGAGCTAAAGAGGTTTTGTGAGCAAGATCTGGCAGGGCTCACTCACACTGGGGGGAAAAGAAAAGGAGTAGGAGAATCTCAAAAGGAGCTTGGGTAGGTTTTCCACAATTCCATAATGCAGTAAACATGAACAATACAGGCTGCCATCTCACCTTGTTGACTCAGGTTAAACCAATTTCACAAACCCTCATAGGGTGCACACGACCCTGGACCCTGGACTGTAATGCTCAAAGGTGGACAAGACATGTTTACCAATAACTGTCGGGTGCTGCAGAGTGGAATAAAAGATCTGATAGAGGCCTAAACAAGAATTAAGGGGTGCCAGGGGAGGAAGGAAACCTAGAGACAATTTAGTAATGCAGCAGATGTTGACCAAACTCTTAATTTACTTGAGGAGTAAGGGCACAGATATGAAGGAAACCATCCTTGTCACCCAGGAATCAAAGGAGAGCTATATAAGGACACAGTCAATTATCAAGAGGATACACAAATTTTGACAATGGATTATGCCAAGAGAATTCTGATGCCTAACTCATACAAGGAGAGGAAGTCTTCTGGGAGGAGGTGACCTCTGGATATAGTCTTGCTGGGTAAATGATGAGTTGACCTTAGTATTTGAGCTACAAGCAGTGGAACCCAATCTTTCTGCACAAGTAGATATTTGTGTGTTGGAGATGGAGGCTGGATGGAGAGAGGGGACGTGGTTGAGAAATGGTCAGATTATGAACATACCAAATATCATTAATGTGAAGATGAGGTGTTGGGTTCATATCTGGCTTCTTTAAGCATTGCTCTGACTATAGCATGGAGGATGGATTGAGAGGAACCTTGTCTCCATGATGCAGGTAAGAAGCTATGAGGTTCCATGAGTCATAGCTTGCATTGGCTTCATATTTAAATATATAGGATTACTGGTGGCTCCAGGAGACGCTCATAGGTGTACGCATTGCGAGCTGCAGGCCATGGCTCTGTTGCATTGCAATGTAGCTGCATCAGTCGTGACTCTTAGTTATAGGCATCAGAAGCCAACCGTGACTGAAGGAAGCAGAAGAGAATTTGATAAAAAGGACACGAGTGACTAGAGAGTTTCCAGGAAGGTGGAGGGCAGAGGTGGAGAGTAAGTAGTCCGAAGCAACACCCAGAATCACATGGCAGAAGGGATCTGGGGAAAAAGCTACTGCTTCCATCATTGAACCCTGGATACTATTGTTGGTATTGCTGCCACTCTGTGTCTGTGCCACAGACCTGAACCTGGAGAGGGCTAGGTTGTAGCTCAGTGGTAGAGCACTTGCCTAGCACATGTGAGGCAATTGGATTTGATCCTCAGCATCACATACAAATAAATAAATAAATAAAAATAAAAGTGTTGTGTCTGTCTACAACTTAAAAAAAAAACCACAAAACAAAACTCTGAAGCTGGGGGGGGGGAAGTGGGGGGGGGGAGAGAGAGAGAGAGAGAGAGAGAGAGAGAGAGAGAGAGAGAGAGAGAAGATATCCACCAACGTCTTAAGAGCTCCTGAGTTAAAGTCCAGCATGGTATACAGTTGGTGCCCTGGCTGCAGAACCTGCTGGGAAAGCCAGCTTCTGCTATTCTGAGCAGCTCCAGTGGGAAGCAGACATCATTGACAATGAAGAATTAAGAAATGGAAAACTCCTCTACGAAAAGGGTCTTCAAACAGCGGATGGCCAAATCAAGTCATCAGCATTCACAATTGTAGACTTAGTTGGGAATCAAGAAGCTGAGGTTAGTGTCAGGCTAATAATATTCTCCAGCAGGCATTAAGCAATTACTCTCTGTGCTAAGTATTCTAAATGCAATGTCTTATTTAATCCTCACAACAAATCTCCTAGGCAATTATTAACATTCTACCCATTTTACAAGGGAGGCAACTGTGTTATAGACATGTCAGGGCACACACCTAGTCAGCTACAGAACCGAGATTCCAGCATAGGCAGTCCAAGTTCTGAGGTCATTGTCACACTTTGATGAATGAGGAACTCTAGGCAGGCTTTTTAAAAATTAGAGTATTGTAACCATCGGTCCCTAGGCTTCACCATTCATGGGGGACAAATTATGTCACAATAATTATTAGCAGTGACTCTAGTATTTTGAAAATTCTCTATTAAGGTATTCCTGAAGTCTCCAAGAATGGCTTATGAATCAGACCAAGTTATTGGAGGAAACCATGCTGTCATCTTTCTCTGCCAATCATGGACCTGCTAAGGGGGTGCTAACCACACTGAGAAACTCCAGCTGACTCCACCGGAGATCTCCCTGACCCACCTCCCAGGCTGAGTCACTGGGCTACATTGTCTGTCCGATCTGCTCCAACTGCCAGCCAGGTCCAAGATCCTCCAAGACGGTGTGGGCCCTCACCCAGGAGAGACCTTCTCTAGGAGTGGATCTCACCGCTCATTCTGGCCATGAATGCTCTTCCCCCTCAAGGAGCTGGCCTGCTTCCCATGAGGAGAGAAAATTAGCTCCTCTTGGCCACATGCAGTGAGAGGAGATCTACAGCAAAGCCACCTGGGTTCCCAAGAACCTCCGGTTTCAGTGGGAAGTCAAAGCCATTTCTGCCCAGGGCCCATGTAGATCACCAGCTTAGCAATCTCAGGAGCACATTTACAATAGTCACATAAATAATAACAGAAAACACACACACACACACACACACACACACACACACACACACACACACCATTACTGGGCTGTATGGACCTGGGGCAGAAAGCAGCTGGTTGTGACATCCTCTCTCTTCTGCTTTCCTTTAAGGAAACTTTTCTTTTTTTTTTCAATATTTGGTTCATCTCATTTTCCTCCCACCTGAATCTCGCATTTATTAATTCATCAGCCAACATTAAATATTCATTGTTGACTGATTGTCTGTGAAAGGGAGATGGAAACAATAATACTTCTCTGTCTGGGTTTGGATTTCCCTCAAGCAGACCTGGAGACAAGGTTTTGCTTGTAGGCCTCATATTTGGGAAGTGATCCCAGGAAGCAGGAAAGAGGCAAGAGGAAGAACAAGCAGGGAAGGAGGAAAACACCAATGTAAGGGCGCATTATTTGTTACTGCTGCTGGCAGTGGGGAGCCTAATTGCTCTAGAATTTCTGAGACGGGTACAGAAGCCTCCCAGGGTTGTCCTTCCGAAAAAAAGAAGGCAGAAGCAATTACCCATTGATCCCTCCTCCCTTGGTGGAAGTTGACCCAGTGAGTGGGTGGGGGTAAGGGTGGCAACAAGGGGCCATGATACAATATTGAAAACATGAGGTTGTTATCATTAAATGGATTAATTTAATCCCAAATGCCTGCCTGGCTGTGACCTCTGCCGGATCCCAAATAAGGATTTGAGAACTAAGCTTTGAATTTGGGGTGTAAAATCATCAAACCCAACTTTTCCACTTTCTAAATCATACCCTGGTGGCAAGAGAAAACAGCTATAGACCAGAGTCACTTGGCTTTTTAGTACTTGATGGAGAAGAGATTGCAAAAACATACCTTCTGGATATGTCACAAGAGTGGTTCAGGCGGGAGAAACCACTCTTCCCATCCCCTGGAGGCCAGGCCTGCCCTTAGCTAATCTGATGACCCAATCCTCTCCCATGAGTCCAGGTAGTGAAGGCAGCTTTTCAGCAGAGGCTTCTGGAGCTAAGTCCAGGCTAGCCAGGGCCTATCCGTCCAATTTAGTTGACCTACTCCTCGTGCATAGGCCAGTCCCAAAGAAGAATGTCCATTCCTCCTACCCTCCCTGTTCTGAGACTACAACTTGACCATTTTGACCTCATACATGTCCCCAAGATACCACACTTAATCTGGCTCTTTGGGGACTGCCCTGGCCCCTCTTTGCTTCCTGTTCCTGCTGACTCCTTGGGTTCTAGCAGTTTCCAGCTTCACAGGGGACCCTCTCCCCTGCAAGCCTATGACAGCACAGCCAGTCACTCTAGCTCAACTCTAGCTCTCGGGGACTAGAGCCTACTCTGGCTTCATCTTTGTCTCTCACAAATAGGAATCTGGTGAGGTGTCATCCAGGATGAAAACCAGAATCCATTTTCCTTTCAAACTTTAATAATGCTGCTATTAGAAAATCCTTCTGTAGGTTCTTAATTCTTTATCCATAATTTTAAAATCCAATAACTCTGAAAACCAAAAGTTGGTTCTAATCTAAACAGAAGCAAAATCTGACCCAACTAATATTATTTGCCAGAAATATCTGACCTGCACTAAAGGGAGGCTATTTATAGACTTTATTGATTTCCTTTGGTGTGGATGTGCATGCATGCTGCTGCAAAAATATTAATGCCATTGATTATTAGATGTCCCAGTGTCCACTGGGGTGTTACGTAAAATGTGCTGCGTGCACCGAATCACCTTTCTAAAATATATTCTGAATTCTGAAACACACTTGGCCCCAAGTTTTGGATGAGGCATTAAGACTTGTATTAGGATTGTCCTGGGGAGGGGGGGTTGGGGGGGTGGGACCTGCAGGAAGTGACCATGAGTGGGCTTTGCTCTCCCAAGCTTGAGGATGCAGGGATCAGGGACAGCTGAAGTCTGGGTTAAATACCACTGTATTCTTCAGTATCATTACAATTAAAACCCCAGAACTGTCAAATCCCTTCCACTAAAGGAAAGAAACAATTTGCTACCACCAACTTGTATCCATTAACCCAGTAGCTCCCTCAGTGGCTCAAATCCTTTCAGAAAGACTAAGTCTATTTTTGGATAATATTTCTGGGTCTTTGTCTTTTCCTGTTCCACCCTCCACCTCTTCCCTTTGCCCCATCCCTGAACTCCACCCCAACTTCTGCTTTTGCACATGAGAAAACAGCTTCTGTGATTCCCATGTCAATTATGCTCTTTAGGTAATGCAAAGGAAGTCTGCTGCATGAACTACAAATGAGAGGTCATTTGTTCTGTTTCTAGGTCTGAATATTTGGGAATGTGATTCTGGGGGGCAGGGGAAAGGAAGAAAAGGAGCTAACGTGTGTGGAAGATCAACCGTGTACTGGGCACTTGCCTGTGGAGTGAGCAGGGTGGATGCTTGGGACACAACACAGTGTCTGTCTCCCAGATTTTTCTAGTCCACTCATCGATGACCCACACCTGAGCCAGAACTGTAGATTTAATTCGAAGTCTTTGTATTCCTCCCAGAAGCAGATCCAGAGATGAAGATTCTTGGAGTGGAGGAAAATAATGCTTGGGAAGTAGAGCACAGGTCATGACCAGAACGTAATCTTTTTGGGGAAACTCTGGGGAAACATAATACAAGAATATCTCGGAGTTATCCTGTGAGGTGTGAGGGATTTGGGGTACAGACCTCATCTCCTGAGAATCTCGGGCTAAGGGCTGCTGGAGGCTGGGATGGTCATGCCCTGGCACTTCCAGCCCACTTCCTGAGGACAAAGGCTCAGGCACAGAGATGTAGATACCGATGTTTGGAGTGGGTTCTTGCATACTTTGTTAGTAAGGTCCAAGGAACAATGGCAGGGCACTGACAGCATCTATTATAGTTCTTTTCACTAAAAATTCAAAGGAAATTTTGCACTACTATATCTGAAGAGGGAAGAGAAAGACGTTTCTCTTAATTTTAGTGATTGTGCCCATGGTAGCCAGCAAAACCTGAAGGGGCAGTAATATACTGCATGGTTTCAGCCATGTGTGTCTAGTGAGCTGGGGAAAGGTCCAGTGGATGAAGGCATTCTGTGGGGGCTGTGGTGATGTTACTTATGGGCAGTTGTGCGTCTGGGCATGGGAGCTGATGCCTGCAACTTAACAGTTGTCCTCAAAGGCATGGGGGAATGTCTTTTTAGCCTCTAGGGATTTCAGCAACAAAAGCGCCTAAATAAGCCTAAAGTGGCTAAGAGAAAAATGACAGGTACATTTTACAAGGTCTCAGCTTGTCTGTGAGGCCTTGTGACTACCCCTAGGCTCTGTGTCGGGCTAGAAGTACCTTTGGTGTTCTATTGAATGGGTTCTGTTGGGTGGACGTGTAATGCTAGAGTTGCTGACTGGCTCAGAGCCCTCCCAGGGAAGGAGTTGTCAAACATTTTTCTGCTAAATAGTGCAGGCTTTGCAGGCCCTACTGTCTCTGTTGCAACAACTCAGCTCTCCCATTGTAGCCAGAAACAGTTATAGACGACATGTAAACGGAGTGAGTGTGGCTATGTTCCAACACCACTTTATTTATGGACACTGGAATTTGAATTTCACATAATTTGCATGTGTCACAAAATATTATTTTTTTTCTGATTTTTTTTCAACCATTTAAAAATGTAAAACCCAGTGTTAGCTTGTGAGCTGTAAAAACAAGCTGTAGGCTGAATTTAGCTCATGAGCTGTCTTTACAGACCCTTGTTCGAGGGCTTCTCACTGACTTGGGCTCAAGGGTTAAACTCAGGCCCATGTTTCTTGGGAATTAGGGGAAGCAGATCTCCTTTTAGTTCCAAGGAAGTGGACGAGGTGTCCACAGATGGGAAGGGCTCATGGCTGGGAGATGGAAACACAAATGTGGGGTGGACATACAGCCTAGTACCAGGGAAGGCTTGGGATTTACTTTGCCTATTGTCATTTGCTGCTCCTGAAAGTTCCAGCTTACATTGCAATCCTAGGTTCACTGCACTAGGGATTCAACAGGGCTTCAGAGAGTAATAAGACTTTGGAGGAAATAAAAGATCAGATGTTTGTGTGGCGTTAAGTAGGGTGCAAAGGTAGTTTTGGGGCCCAGAGACCTGGGGTCAGGACTCAGCTCCTCCACTTACAGTCTACTAACCTTTATCAAAATATTATACAGTTCAGCTTCCGTTAACTCATCTGTAAAATGGAGGGTAACAGTAACCCACCTTTTAGGCCCAGTAAGGATAGAGCGAGACAGTATGGGGGAAAAACATTAGATCAAGTTCACATTAGCATTGGATCTTTGCTTAAATGGATGGTTTTATTAGCAGTTTCACAAAATTGTGGTAGAAATTAAATGACATAAACATAAAAGGGGCCCAGAGACATACTAAGTGCTTAGAAAATGATTGCTACTAATATAAATCTGACAGCGGGGAAAAAAGTTGGATGTGTTTCCATCTTTTCTCTGGCACAGTAAAGCTCTCGAGAGGTGGGAAGAGGAGGCAAATGACACCCACCTCTTTTTGATTGCAGGATATTTACATCCTTTGCCTTTCTAAAGTTCCTGAGTAGAAGACGCCTTTGACAGCAATTGGATTGGATGCCACATTTTGAAGCCCAACTGAAAAACAAGAGATTATGAGACTGATTGCAGTTATCTTTCGCCAGCCATGTGGAAGATCCTGTCATTTGACATCACATCGCTGTGGATTCTTTTATCTCTTTTTTCCCCTCCTGGAGCATATGTAAGCAAGCCCTGTCATTGATAACACATTCTTATTAACTATTACCTGAAAGATGAGACTTCAATAGAGGAGTGTTGCATTGCATATCAGATGGAAATTTCCTTTGGGGGAAGCTGAATTAGTGAGATTCCCATGTCGAAGTCACCTTATATATACACCATCGTCCTGAGGTTACGGATTACTTAGATTTCTCAGCAAATGCCTACTTCTTCAAGAAGAAAATATGATCTGAGGCAATGATGACCCCTTAGTGGGGCGAGGAAGCTGAATTTGTTATATAGGCAATAACTTGTTAGGCAGTGTCAATGGGGCAGGCGACTGGAGCTGAAGGAAGAAATGGAGGTGTAAAAAGGGTCAAATGGACACACTTGGCAGATCTTGTGGGGGTCCTTGAGATGCACTCTTTGATCATTTATCCCACCCCGTGTGATTCATCCTAATGGTCCATATTAACCCCATTTTCCTTGTCAGGGATTAGGTAAATAAAGGGCATGTGGTCAACTCCTGACCAATGAGACATGAGAAAAAGCCTTTGTGTGATGGGGAGTAAGGGTCCAGCAAAGGTCGATGCACTCCTAAGAAGGAGATTCAGATAGATGGTGTCCCTTCCTGTGGACTTTGCCATAAGAGTGTGATACTGATGTTTTGCCCTGCTATTAACCCTAGAAGAGATCAACAGCAAGGAGAGATGAGGGGCAAGATAGAAGATCCTGGCTCCCTAAAGACACTATCACTTGGTAGCTGACTTGTTTCCACTTCTATATTGTCTTTAGACTTGTGAAAGCCACTGTGAGTTTGAGCTTTCTATTCCCTGTATCCAAAAGCATCCTGACTGATAGAGTTGGAGTCATTTCTTGCAATGGGCAGTGGGGGTTTGGCACTTTTAATGAGTGAGTGTGAAATATACCTTTTACTCCTCCTGAAAAACCCCACAGATCTTTATTAATGAATTAACTTATTAATGAGCTTGCATCAGGCACCTACTCTATGGGAAGCATAGGGAAAGGTCTTTCTGGGAGTAAAAGAGTCATTTATACAACATTGTTCTAGACTTCAAGCATAATAAAATTTAGTTGGTGGAGACAAGACTAGAAATAAAATAAGTGGTTTAAAGAAGGGTGTGATCTGTGTGTGCTGCAATCTTTGTGTGCATGGAGATGGGACAATCTGAGCTGGACCTTAATCAGAAGGAAAGATAAAGATGAGGACTTGGAAAAGCTGAGCAACATGCTCTAGGTTATGACTGCCAGAGAATGATAGGGATGGTGTTCAAACTGACTCTGTTCAACACCCGGGCACGTAGCCACTATGCTTATGCTCTCTGTTAGGCAGGTTTTGCATCGCTGGGACCAAAATGCTCAACACGAACAACTTAGAGGAGGAAAATTGTATTTGGGTTCATGGTTTCAGAGGTTCAGTTCATGATGAGTTGACTCCATAGTTCTGAGGTAAGGGAGAACTTTATGGTTGAAGAACATGGTAGAGGAAACTTCTCAGTTTATGATACCCAGGAAGCAGAGATAGAGAGAGCTTCACTTACCAGGGTCAAAATATAAACCTTAAAGACATGACCCACAATGATCTTCTTCCTCCAGCCATGCTTTACCTGCCTATGGTCACCACTTGGTATAGTGTCCTTTCAAATTATTAATCCATCAAATGAAGGAATCCACTGATTAGGTTATAGCTCTCATAATCTGATTTATCACCTCTGAATTGATATGTATTATCTCACACATGGGCTTTCAGGGGACATATTCAAACCACAACATTCCACCCCAACATGACCCCCCAAACCCATCTCACCATGAAAAACACATTTAGTTCATTTTCAAGAGTCCTTATAGTCTTAACAGTTCCAGCATTTCCCAAAAGTCCAAGTCCAAAATCTCATCTGAGAGTCAAGTCCTGGCTGTGAGTCCCAGTAAAGATCAAAAAACAAGTTACATATATCCAGTATGTGATGGCACAGAGTCAACATTCCCATTCAAAAAGGGAGAAATAGGGGCATAGAAAAAAAGGGATGGGACCAAAG
Organism: Ictidomys tridecemlineatus; assembly: GCF_052094955.1. Classification (NCBI taxonomy): domain Eukaryota; kingdom Metazoa; phylum Chordata; class Mammalia; order Rodentia; family Sciuridae; genus Ictidomys; species Ictidomys tridecemlineatus. Next base: position 21,838,352 of record NC_135478.1, read on the forward strand.
CGAGACTGAAATCCAGCTGGGCAAATAAGTTCTATAATTCCACATTGAGCATCTGGGGCACCTGGCACCATGATGCTCTCTTCACGGGACTTGGGTAGCTCCACCCTCACGGCCTTTCTGGTTGCAGCCCACGTAGCCTCACTCTTAGCTTGTTTCTTCCGTTTTCCTTGATAGATGTTATGGTTTGGATGTGAGGTGTCCCCCAAAAGCTCACATGTGAGACAATGCAAGAAGGTTTGGAGGAGAAATGATTGGGATATAGCTTTAGCCTAATCAGTGGATTGGTTCCCTGATGGGATTAACTGAGTGGTGAGTGGAGGCAGGTGGGGTGTGGCTGGAGGGAGTGGTTCATGGGGGTCATGGCTCTGCAGTATACATTTTGTATCTGGAGAGTGGACTCTTTCTCTCTCTGCTTCCTGATTATCACGTGAGCTGGTTCCCTCTGCCATACTCTATGATCATCCATGATCACCTTGAGCCTGCCTTCTAAGGACTAAGACCTCTGAAACCGTGAGCCCTCAAATAAACCTTTCCTCCTCTACGGTTGTTCTGGTTGGGTCCTTTTGGTCACAGCAGTGAGAAAAGCTGAGTAAAACAGTAGTCAGATTCCATGTTACTGACATCTCTTAATCTTGGGGGTCTCCACTGTAGCTTCAGTTTCCTTCTCACATGTTTACTCAGGGGCTATCTGAGGGGATTCTGACCCTAATACACTTTGCCTGAAATCTATACTTGCTTTGAAATCTCAGTGGATGTCTCCAGGACCCCCTAACTCCAACATCCTCTATTCCTGCAGATTCCAGCACCATATGGACAATATCAAGATCTGCCACCATCCTTAGCAGTAGCCAGACCTCGTGGTACCATGGATACAGTGGCTTCAGAGTGACTGGGCAGCTGATTGTGGTGAAATAACTTCCAAGGTCTCCTGTGCAAGCAAGTTGCCCACAGGGTCCCTTCTCAAAGGAACTTTTACTTTTATACCTTTGAACCTGGGATGACTGTGGCCTTGCCAATTCCAGAGATGCCCTCAAGCCAAATTTTCTATTGTCTCTGTATAGAGTACTTAGCTCTCTTTAGTGACTAGCATCTCCTCAACAACCATATTTCTCTTGGCCTCAGTTTTATACATACTTTTTTTTGGGCCCAATTGCAAGTTTTTCAAATCTTTCTTCTCCTGATTCTCACAGTAAACTTAGTTAAAAGCTTCTAGCAATATTTATATCCCTGTCTGAATGCTATGCTGCATTGAAATTTCCTCCACCAGATTAATCAGTCTGTCACCTTTAAATTCAGCCTCATAGAAACTCTCAGGACATGGGTGAAATGCAGACAACTTCTTTGCCGGAAAGTAACACGAATGGTCTCTAGTCCAATTTCCAGTGGAGTTCTCCTTCCCCTCTGAAACCTCATGAACCTCGTGTTGTTGGTACTCTGGTCTTCTGAGTTCTTACCAGAATCACCCATTAAGTTCTGCTTGCCTCATTCTAAGGCTTCTATATTCTGCATCTCCACATTTTCCCAAACTCTTCCTGCAAACCATTTCTAAATGCTTCTGACCACAAGGTCAAGTTATTCACAGCAATGACCTCCTGGTACCAATTTCTATGTTAGTCAGGTTTTTTCATGGCTGTGACCAAAATACCCAACAAGAACATCTTAGAGGAGGAAAAGTTTATTTCAGCTTGTGGTTTTAGAGGTTCAGTTTGTAGTTGGCCAACTCCATAGCTCTGGGTCCAAGGTGTGGGAGAGCATTATGGCAGAAGGCTATAGGAGGAAAGACGCTCAGTTCATGTCAGCCAGGAAGAAGAGGGAATGGGGATGGGGAACGTTTGATTCACCAGGGATAAAATATAAACCCCAAAGATGTTTCCATGATCTTTCATCAGCTGCATCCTACCTGTCTATATGGTCACCACTTAGTGCAGTAGTGCTTTCAAATTATTAACACATAAAATGGATTAATCCACTGACTAGGTTATAGTCCCATAATCGAATAATACCACCTCTGAACATTCCTGCATTGTCTCACATGAGAGCTTTGGGAGATACCTCACTGCCAAACTGTAACAAGCTCCAACAAAGATATATAGTCTGGAATCCTGATTTATTAACTTATAAGAAGAAATAGTACTAGCCTACATTATAAATCCAAATTACACTCACAAAGCCAAATGATATTCAAAAGGTTTCCCAGAGGCCCTGAAGCAGATGAGCACACAGGATACCCCTGACCCCAGGATGGGAGCATATGTAGTTCTCCCTGCTTAGATACTGGTAAGACATGACCAATTTTGCAGCCTTGGGGATGCCACCAGAATGCCCCAGGCCGTTTCTAAAGTCCTTCTCCAGTTATGGCATTACTCAACCGGCCAAGCCTCTAGGTATTAATTATGCTTACATTTAATTCAAGGGTATACTAGTAAATGTCTAACAAATGACTCTCTAGGAAAAGTTTAAAAATTGAAATAAGCCCTGATTTGTAACATTTGCCAAGTCAAGTTCCAGGGTGTAAATACTCCCACTGAGGCTGATTTCAAGTCAGCAGCCAGAAGAGATGTTTGCACAATGGCTCCTGTGAGCTGGCATGGGCAGGCTCCAGCACACCATGGTGATCACACTGCATCCTGCCTCTCGGAGACAATCCCAGATGTACTGATGGAAATAATGGAGCGTTCTCAGAATCCTCGGGAGAAAACTTACCAAGTCAGTCACAGTCATTGAGTGGAAACTTTTTCAGTTAAGTTCCTTAAAAAATGTTTGCATTTTCAAATTCTTGGAGAACACTATTTTCACCGCCCTATTCCACCAGCTAATTCAACTGTAAGATAATATAAGATGGCTAAAGAAATTAAGATGGATTTTCTTTTCTTATTGCCTAAAGTCCAGATTTCTGGGGCAGGGGGAATTATAGAGTGGGGTTGTGGGAGGTCTGTGGGCTTATATCCTAGGTAGCAATAGATGAATGAGTACAGGAGAATCTTCTACAATAACACCAGCCCTCATGCCCAAGCTTCACTTTGCTGAATTACCCAATGTGAAATAATGGGGGGTGGGGGTGGGGACAGAAATTCATGTTGCTTAGTAACAGTCCTGGATTGGGGGAGGGGGAAGAACAGTCAATAAAATTGTGAATGAAGGCAAAACAACAACAACAACAAAAAAAACAAAGTGTAGCTAGAGTCTTACTAACCTATGGGGAAGTCCCATTAGCTTGGAGTATTGGATTATTTAAGATGAAATATCTGGGATATAGATTTTTTTTGCTGGGAAGAATAATCTACTCTGAAGCTGTCAAAATCAATAGACCACTTTGAAGTCTGAGTTGAACTATTATTGGTGATGTGTTTGCAAATCAACAATTCTGCAAACATAGGGCCATTTAGTAGTTCCCATTGAAAACCCTACCCGACAACCTTTCAATGGAGGCTTTCCATCTATTGTAAGTGCCAGAATCTATCAAGGATGTTGTGGGTCTGTGGGAGCCTGAAAACTGAAACTAGCACAAAAGGTTGAGGCTAGATCTTCTAAAGAGGTCAGTTGTCCAAGCATGCTTGGGACTGAGGAGTTTCCTGGCATGTTGAACTCTTGCTGCTAAAAACCATAAAAGTTCCGGGAAAACTGGGATGGTAGGTCATCCTCGTTCATGGTTCTCAAATGGAGGTGATTTTGCCCCAGATAGATTTCAAATAAATGATAATTTTTTTTAGTATAAATATTTATACTAAAAAAATTTTAGTCCCCCAAATTACAATGGGATATATTTTACATTAAAAATGTTTTCTGATTATCTGAAATTTAAATTTGTTTTTTGTTTTCCTTGATTCCCCAGGGTAAACCTGGGAATTCCCAACTAAGACTTGGGAATTGAGCTTAGAGGCACTTTACCACTGAGCTACATCTCCAGTTCTTTTCATTTTTTATTTTGAGACGGGGTCTTGCTAAATTGACCTTGAATTTGTAATCCTCATGCCTCCGCCTCACAAGTTGCTCGGGTTGCAGGCGAGTGCCACCTCACTGGATGTTTGTTTGTTTATTTTAAATAAATCTAGAAATCATACCCTCTAGAAGACCTTTGGCAATAATTGGCAGAATTTTTGGTTGTCACAAACACAGTTTGGTGGTAGAGTTGGGGTGTTTCTATTTTATCCAATGGGTAGAGGTCATTGTAGGCTCAATGCCCTACAATACTCCGATGCACACAAGGTCCCCATAACAAAGACTTACATGGCTTGAACTGTAAGTAGTGCAGCCATTGAGAACGCTTGCTCTCTACTCTTGGTTCAACAAGCCGGGCACCTATGTAACTCTGTCTGCCTTGGAAAAGAACGGACAAACATGGGCTTCCCTGCTTCACGCACACAGATATAAAAAAATGTAGTACATGTGCCTGATCTTTATTGCTTTCAGTGAGAGGAAGTCAAACCGCCATTGGGAGTTTAAGAAGCATCTAGCAAAATTCTTTTCCCTAACAAGGCTCCCTTTCCACACTCTGGGGAGAACAAGGCAGGTGTGTCAATAAGCAGCAGTGCAGAGAAAAGCTGAATTGATGTGGTCTCCAGGACGCCTCCCTCTCCCTAGATTTTTATGGTGACATTTCCTTGCACTCCTGAAGCTTATTCTTGGCTTTGAAAATAGGACTTCAGAATGTCTTCATTGTTTTACACACACCGGTACTGACCGCGCCTGGAGTTTTCCTGAAGGAAACTGTAGCGGCAGGAATTTTGTGTAATGAGGGGGCTTTATCCTCTCAAAAATACATCCTTTCTCCTTGTTGTCAGCCCTCCCACAGCCCTGTGAGAAATGTAGCTCAGAAGTTACTGAGACCTTTTTATGCTTTTCCTGTCTTACTATAGCTCATATCAGGCAGCAGAAGGCTGCTGATTATTCTGTAGCTCAGACTTAGACATGCTGGCATGAATGAAGGAGTAAGTGAGCAAATAAATCAAAGTGTCAATTCTGTGCCCACTTCTCTGCTGTGTAAGACATGAAATGTAAAGAGTGACATCTGCTTAAAAGGAATTGGTGCATGCGGCGACATTAGGTTCCTCATAAAGGTGGAATTAGTGTTTTACAGGTACAGAGGATGCGTTGGGGAAAATGGAAAAGTTCGAAAGATGGATGGTGGTTATGATAGACAATAGGATCATTCTTTAGGCTGTAGTTTTGCATACTTAAAATGGTTCAAATGGCAGATTTTATGTTTATTTAATTACAATTAAGAAAAGGAATTGGTGGTATGATATTCAACACAGCATATAATATGTGCCCTGTGAATGCTTGCTGATTGATTGTTTTCTTGGGTTTGACCTTGATGTGTTTACATTTATTCCCCAGTAAGCCTGGCAATGTCCTCATTGTCCTGTACTCTTATCCTAAAGCTAAGTGGACTTTGCCTGTGTCTTCTGTTCTCTGTTCTTAACTCCAGCAGTCACCCCAGACGAGAATGTATTTTCTGTTTGGAAGTTATCTTTACTCTTCCAAAGTCAGATCTTGTTAAGTCTTGATTTTCTTCAACTATATACCTAATATTTGGGGACCTCTTGTCTTTTCCAAGAATAGGAGAAAGATATATACTATTCTGGTTTGAAATCTGTTTGGAGTACCAGTCATAAGACTACTAGGGGAGTTGAGCATGTTGGCAAACACCTGTAATCCCAGCAACTTGGGAAGCTGAGAGGTAGGAGGTTCATGAGTTCAGAGCCAGCCTCAGCAACTTAGTGAGGTCCTAAGCAACTTAGTGGGACCTTGTCTTAAATTACAAAATAAAAATGGATGGGGATGTGGCTCAGTGGTTAAGTGACTACTAGGCCATCATAAGATGACAGTCCAGTGGCAATGAATAGGGAACCAGTCGGTACTGGATTTGAAGCCTAGTTTTGCTCCTAACTAGCTCTGTGACCTTGAGTATATTGCTTGATCCCTCTAAGCCTCCTTTCCTTATCTGGCATCTGAGAATTAAAAGGGGTAATAAAGTTGCTTGGCCCAAAGAAAGCACTGCTCTTATCAATATTGTCATAAGCCTGCTCCATACAGATGATCAAAAAAGAAAATTTAATTTTCAGATTTCAACAATTTAGTCTTTCCCTTCTATTTTACCCTTCTAAGCTCACAGACCTGGAATACCTTTCCCCATATTACACAAGAGAAAACAGAGACTTGAGAACATAAAATATTGTCCCAGGATCATATATAGGGACCTAGTACAGAGCTGTCTTGGTTTCCAACTCAGTCCTCTTTCTTGGTCAGAACTTTCAAGGGACAGAGGAGGTTTCTTGGGGACACTGTGGTTTGTCTCTTCCATACATGACTCAAGGTCTCTTTGCAGGGAGTTTGAGGATCTTTGGTGAAGGGGGAAAGCAAGGAGTGGATGAACCGCACCCTATAACATCTGCACATGCACACCCATACACACATGTGTGTTCACAGGCACACACAGGAGTAGCAACTGAAGGATGGTTGACAATGGCCTAAGAGTGGAAGAGAGAAGCTGTTTTTGATGATTTCTGAGGATCCCTCAGGAGCAGTTGCTAGAGCTGAGTATGTATGTAAGGGGGTGAGGAGTCTGTTTCAGGTGGAACACCATGTCGGGCACTTCTACAGAATTTGAAATGATGTGTACTTGACTCCTAATTGGAGTCCCATCCATCACTCCTCCACACCCATTAAAACAAACAAACAAACAAAAACAGCCTTCTTAAACCTGAATGTAACCATGTCCCTCTGTCACTCAACATTCTTTATTGGCCTACTTAACATCTTCAGGATGACGTCTACGGGGGAAGCCTGGCTGAAAGTCCAGGGCAATGTGCCCACTGCCCACCAGCCATGCTTACCTGCAGGACACCCAGCCCTCCCTGTTCTCCAGCCACATGGAGCAGCTCAGCCCCTTCTCCATGCCCTGGGGCGTTTGCTCTTGAATTATTCTGTTGTACCATCTTCTCCTGTTGTAGATGAAGTCAGCTGTCTTGCATCTGTAAGGATGGCCTTAGGCCTGAGCCAAAGGGTGGTCAGAAGCCCCAAAATTTAGTATAAGTGATGGAGCAAATGAACAGACATTCAGCCAGATTACACTGATGTCCTCATGCCAGAGAGCCTGATGAGGATCTGGACTGACATCCTAACTCTTCTCATCATTTGCCTGATCCTCTGCATCTTCCTCACCGCTCTCAAACTCTACAGCCACATATGGACTCTGATGAGAGCTGCGACTTCTCCCTACGGCCCTCTCCTCAACTGGCCATCAGCTCCACCCAGGAGAAGACTGCCTTGATTCCTCATCTGATCACCACGGTCTGAGTGAGTGTGCATCTGCTGGACTTAAAGCCCAAGGCTTGAGACTTTAGATTTGACACTTAAGCTTAGCCTGCAGAGGGAATGTCTGTCATGAGCCTGTCATGATTAAGTGGGTTTGCAGTGCTTAGAATTAATCTAGAATTGTTTGCTGTGAATTGATTCTGTCTATTGCAGTACCTAGCATTAAGAATTGTCATTTTCTTGATTAAGAACCTATAGAGTGGGCTGGGGATATGGCTCAAGCGGTAGCGCGCTCGCCTGGCATGCGTGTGGCCCGGGTTCAATCCTCAGCACCACATACAAAGATGTTGTGCCTGCCGAAAACTAAAAAAAAAAAAAAAAAAATTAAAAAAATTTCTCTCTCACTCTCTCTCTCTCTGTCTCTCACTCTCTCTTAAAAAAAAAAAAAAAAAAGAGGCCTGGGGATGTGGCTCAAGCGGTAGTGCGCTCGCCTAGCGTGCGTGCAGCCCGGGTTCGATCCTCAGCACCACATACAAACGAAGATGTTGTGTCCGCCGAGAACTAAGAAAAAATAAATAAATATTAAAAAATTCTCTCTCTCTCTGTCCCCCCCCCTCGCTCTCTCTAAAAAAAAAAAAAAAAAAAAAAAGAACCTATAGAGTGAAATTGTATTAAGTGATTTGAGTAAATAAAGCATTGAAAAGGGCAGAAGTGTATGGACATTCTTTATTTCTCCCCCTCAGCTGCAGATGTCAACCTTTTGCTCATTGTGACAGGGTCTGGGGCTTTTTCTGGATCTTAAATATATATATATATATTAGTTGTAGATGGACACAATATTTTATTTTATTTATTTATATTTTTATGTGTTGCTGAGGATCAAACCCAGTGCCTTATACATGCAGGGCAAGCGCTCTACTACTGAACAAAACCCCAGCCCTTTTCTGGATCTTCCTTTGTCCTTAGGCTGGTTTACTCATTCCCTATTTCAGGGGCCTGCACACTTTCATTCCTCCTGGACTAGACCTTCTTGCTGCATTGTAACACGGCAGAGGGCATCACCAGATGAGAAAAGCACATGCATGCAAACACAGGTCCCCTTTTGTCTAATCACACCATGGGCGCCGCATCCTCAGGACCTCATCTAACCATAACTACTTCCCAAAGATCTTATCTCCAAACATCACTAACACGTGAATTTGGGAATTAAATTCACAGCATGCGAAATTTTGAGGGACACATTCAAACCAGAGCAGGAAGAAAGGAAAGGCAGAAAAAAAAACCCTGGGTCCCTGGTGAGCATAAGCAGCTACTGTGTGAATCCCACACACCACCCACGTCTGGTTTCCATTTTGTGTGCCAGTAAATTTTCTTGGTTTGGGAACCACTTTGAGGCAGGTGTTCTGTTACCTGAAGCTAAATAAACATAAGCTTCAGGTCTCTTCCCTTATATTGCTTCCTTCCAAGGCCCTTTGGGATAAAATACTCCCAAGGTATCATGTTTTTGTAAAATTTGCAAAGACAAGGTATTTTAGCCACAATCCACGAAAACGGTGACCTCTTTCCACTCTAGTGTCCCTCTGGCACAATGCCCCAGGGTTAGGTGCAGCTGGAACAGCCACAGGAAGCTTGGAAGCTGGCCAAGGCAGAGATGAGCTGATCCTCCTTCAGTTGGGTGAGGAGGGGTAAGGTTCACAGTCACATTGGGCTTAACTAAGTCATGCTGGATGTCCCGGTGTAGAAATGACTTCTAAGTATTCTATTTCCACCCACACAGCTGACTCACCTGGCACCGTGCCCACCGTGACAGCCTGCTCATTAACTTACTCTGCATTGGCTGTCTCCCCTCCCTACCTGCTGGTATCTTCTGGAATCATCTCCCCAGGAAACTACTTGACTCCGATCCTGTTTTTCAAGTTGCGGGGGATCCTGTCCTAAACACAGTCCCACTGTTCCTGGACTCAGGTTCAGTTCTGTGCCTGTCATTCATGTTATCCACAGCTAAAGCCTGTCATAGTCTGAATCTGATACACGGAGTAATAAGGCTTACAACTGGATGATGGAGGAATGTTTAACTTAGGGAAACCTTTGGAAAAGATGGGCGAGGTGTCTTCAAATGCCTGAAGATTTCTCGTAAGAGGGTATGTGTTCTTGCTACTCCAGATTGGGGCACCAGCACTGACAAGAACCTATGTAGTAACCAAGAGTGTTCCCACCATGCTATGGGCTTCTTTGATTTGAGTTTTATTTAACTTGCTAACCTAAATAATCAGCGTGGCAGCTGTAAAAATGAAAAGACTTGTAGGTTCTTCTCCAGCGTCTATATCTTCTTCTCTAGTCAACACTATCTTCATTTCCCTTTAGAGAATTTCCCACTCCATCATTTCATGTCTTTGGTGTGGATGGGATAGACACTCCAACCCCAGTTCCATATTTCATCCCTCTGGCTGTAGTGATTGGTTCAGAGATGGACATGTGACCCAATTTAAGCCAATAAGAGTGAGCCTTAGGACTTGGGAGAAGAAGCTAACGGGTTGCTCTTGGCTCCTCTGCAGGATGAGATGAGAGGCCTGGAACTGCAGCATCCATTTTTTTTGGACTAACACAAAGGTTGATCCAGGAGCTTCCCGGAGAGGTTAAGGATGGGGCAATGGCATGGAACGCAGAGTGGAAGAGAAACATTGCCTGGTCCTTTGTGGTATTTTTGAACTCTGGGAAAAGCCTCCCTTAAAGCCCTTTTCCTGATTTTATATATATATATATATATATATATACATACATACATATATAATTTTTTTTGGTAGTTGGACAGAATGCCTTTATTTTATTTATTTATTTTTATGTGGTGCTGAGGATTGAACCCAGGGCCTTGCACATGCTAGACGAGCACTCAACCACTGAGCCACAACCCCAGCCCCCCCCCGCATAATACCTTTTATTGGGTAAGTTCAATTTGAGTGGATTTGCTGTCATTTGTCATATTATGTCATAACCAAATCTGTGCTCAACACGTTTGCTCATGAATGAATAACATAAAAATGTTGGAGAATTCAGATAGTTTAAAAGAAGAGTTTGTTACAATTCAGTGCTCGGAAATAAAGAACAGAGTGCCCTCTGAGGTAATAAATTTCCTATTTCTGAGGGTATCAACACAGGCTACATCACCATTCTGTCAGGAGTGCCAAAGAAAAGGAATCCCTGTAGGCAAGAGATGAATCTGTGAGAATGGAGAAATGGAAACTTGCCTAGTTTTAACATTTCATCAAAGCATGAATTCAGCAAAATCCTATAGCAGACAGAAAGCTGAGAAAATTCCCTTTAAGAGGAGCAGTGGTGGGGCACAGTGGCTGGCACAGGGGTGCACACCTGCAATCCCAGTGGCTCAGGAGGCTGAGGCAGGAAGATCAAGAGTTCAAAGCCAGCCTCAGCAAAAGGCACTAAGCGATTCCGTGAGACCATATCTTTAAATAAAATACAAAATTGAGCTGGGGATGTGGCTTAGTGGTCGAGTGCCCTTGAGTTCAATCCCCGGTACTTCCCCCCACCAAAAAAATAAAAATAAAAGAGGAGCAGTGAGCAGTGATATAAAGTTATGGAGAACTCATTTGAGTCCTGAGTGTTCCCTGTCACTCTACACTGTTGGGATAATCCAGGGGTAGGGAGGTAGGGGCAGAATTCTGAGAGTAACCCAAGAAGATGATAAGGTGGCATCAGAGATAGGTGACAAGAGGGCTCCAGAGATACCATGGCTGAGCAGAAGTATGTGGAGATACTTAGTCACTAAGGATAAGCCCCATTTGAAGTTCAGCTGCAGCTCAAGGCACCATCAGCTCTTGGCTTGCTGACAGAGTGTGCATTCAGCCGCAGAAGAGCTCTGTTCCCACACTGGCATACAGATTGAGAGGTTTGCTCGATGGAGCTTGACCACATGTTTAAAAGACATAGGAAAGAGTAGGCATCCAACAGTATTCGCCCCTGATATATATATATATATATATATATATATATATATATATATATATATATATATTTGGTGGGGCGGAGAGTACTGGGGATTGAACTCACTCGACCACTTAGCCACGTCCCCAGCCCAATTTTGTATTTTATTTAGAGACAGGGTCTCACTGAGTTGCTTAGTGCCTCACTTTTGCTGAGGCTGGCTTTGAACTTGTGATCCTCCTGCCTCAGCCTCCCAAGGCGCAGGGATTACAGGGGTACACCACTGCACCCAGCCCCTGATTGATTTTTTTTTATCTTTCTTTTCAACTAGTTTCAGATGATGGAGTTAGTGTATTGTAATCTATGGGGGTTTACCATCTTGCAGCCCATAAGTGCACATATATGAAGTTAAGCCTGTAGCCAGGGGCTTAGGAACACTAGGGTCTGCCAGATGCATGCTTAAGTCCCAATTCCGCCACTGGCCTCCCATGTGAACCTGGGAAAGTGTATCAACCTTTCTGAGCATCACTTTTCTTATCCACAAAATGGGACTCACAACATCCACCTCAGAATTATTATAAAGATAAAACATGAAAATTATGCAGAAATCTTGGTACACACTAAGTGCTCGAATAATGAAAAACATAAAATGTTTATATTAGATCTTAAGGGTCTCCCTGATGCTTAAGAGGAAGACACAATACATTCAAAGCCTCATTCCCTGGATTATGAGGGCCAAAATTCTTTGCAAATTCCCTGGGATCTTCTTCTCTCCAGGTGCCAGTCAAGGAGAGGATAGAGACAGGTGGATGGAGGCCAAGAGAGAATATGTTTAGGTGAAGCATGACAAGAGGGCACGGTATGGGCTGTGGCAAAGTGGGACGAGCAGGCTGCCAAAGAGAGCAGCTGCTCTTTGCTTTAGCTAACGGCTGCCCAGCAGGCCTGGGGATTGAGTGATGCTGATTTTTTTTTAAGAGAAAACAGAAAGTCAGATTCCACTCCCTCCCCCCAATTCTCCTGATTTTTAAAAGTCTTCCAGTAACTAAAATAAAATTAAAACCTTATAGATCCAGCAAAACAGGGGCCAGCACTGAATTTGGTGCACAGCACCAGTTTGTTCTATTTGCTTTGAAGTCTGGAGGGTGGCGGCCTGTGTGTACCAAATGCCAAGGCCACATGGTCTCCGACCTCACTCATCTCCATCCATCTCCTGAATGTCGCAAGGCAAAGACTTTGCGTAGGCAGGGACAAATCCTCCCATGTGTCAACAGCTGATGATACGCTGTGAAAACCATCAAGCACAAGAGGAAAGCAGGCAGTGAGATCAAAGTTTCTGAAACTCCCTCCTCCTCATGTGGACATTCTGTTTCCTTGGATGCTGAAAGCTAACCTGTTCCAACTCAATTCATTTCAGTTATGTTTCCTAAATGTTAATGTATGTCAAGCACTAAGCTAGGCCTTGGAAATATCTTTTTCTTTTAATTTTTTTTCCCATGTTACTATGTGCTTGGCACAGTTAGTTTTTTTTTCCCCCTAAGTTCTATTTCTTTTTTTTTTTATAATTAATTTCTTTATTTATTTTAATTAGGTACATATGACAACAGAATGCATTTTGATTCATTGTATATATTGTAGCACAACTTTTTGCTTCTCTGGTTGTACACGATGTAGCGTCACAGCATATATGTAGTCATACATGTCCCTAGGGTAATGATGTCCATCTCATTCCACCATCTTTCCTACCCCCATACCTGCTCCCCAACCCTCCCTCCCCTTTGCCCAATCAAAGTTCCTCCATTTTCCCACAGTTAGGTGTTTTGACTACTTTGTTTCATGACTACTTTGTGAGGTATAAATTATTCTTCATTTCACCCGTGGAGAAGAAAAGGCATGCATGGTAAAGTCGTTGACCCAAGGTCACCTATCTAGTTGATAACAAACTGGGTTTTAAATCTCAGTCTGAGTTATAATGCACCCATAAATATATGGAAAAGAAAATAAATCCCATTCTGTGGGGAATCCAGATTCTTTGTTGGCTTCATGTTCTCATTTTTTTTTTTTTTTTTTGGACATCAACAAGTTAGTGTCGAAGTTGCAGTAAATGTGGCGAGCATTGTGACGGTGCTGTGGAAGACAGAAAGGAACGGTGCCTACCCCGGCGGTTTCCCTGCCTCAGTGCACACAGAGCACCTGAGGGTCATGTTAGCCTGTGGTTCTGAGTCAGCAGGTGCTCTAACTTGGATCTGCAGTGTCCCCTAGAACCCATGTGTTGGAGCCCATGTGTTCCTAGCTCATGGATCTAGTGGGAGGTAGACAGGGGAGACTTTACCAGGCAAGGTCTCGTGGAGGCCTTACAGTCATTGGGGATGTTCATTCCAGCCACGAGGTGAGCAGTTTCTGCTTCACTCTGTGCTTTTACCTTGATGTGCTGCCTTGCTACAGGCCCAAAACAATGGAGCCTATCTACCATGGACTGAAACCTCCAACACTGTGAGCCAAAGTCAAAATTTCTCTCTGTTTTTTTTTTTTTCTCCCCATACATAGATACTTACCTACAGTAAGGTTTATAAATTCGGCACAGTCAGAGATCAACAGCAATAATTAAAATAATAAAATAAGACAAGGATAGCAATGTACCCTGATGAAAGTTATGTGAATATGGTTTCTCTCTCTCTCTCAAAATATCTTACTCTACCACACTCACCCCTCATCTGGTGATGATGGGATTCATGGTTCAGGGGAGACTTTACAGTCATTGGGGATGTTCATTCCAGCCACGAGGTGAGCAGTTTCTGCTTCACTCTGTGCTTTTACCTTGATGTGCTGCCTTGCTACAGGCCCAAAACAATGGAGCCTATCTACCATGGACTGAAACCTCCAACACTGTGAGCCAAAGTCAAAATTTCTCTCTGTTTTTTTTTTTCCCATACATAGATACTTACCTACAGTAAGGTTTATAAATTCGGCACAGTCAGAGATCAACAGCAATAATTAAAATAATAAAATAAGACAAGGATAGCAATGTACCCTGATGAAAGTTATGTGAATATGGTTTCTCTCTCTCTCTCAAAATATCTTACTCTACCACGCTCACCCCTCATCTGGTGATGATGGGATTCATGGTTCAGGCTGTGACTGACCAGGGGGAATAAAAACCACAGAAAGTGAAGCCACAGGTGAGAGGGGTCTGTGGTACTAAAGAGAAGCGAAGGAGGAGGTGTGGTGGGTGCTGGTGGTGCCCAACCCAGAGATCTCCTTCACTAAGGGGTGTTTTCCCAGCTGCTAGAAATGTTGGACATAAAGTGGTCCCAGCTGCTGCTCTCTCTAGAGCTTTGTCCTCAGCCCAATGGGAGCTACATCCCCAAGAAGGCTACCCTACCACATTGTCCCCTTCCCACATAGGGACAGCCAATGGACAATTGCCCCTGGCCAGAAGGAGTCAAGTCTGTGTCGCCATTCATATCCCAGAACTTTCCATACAATAAGGCTGAAGCAGACCCCAGTGGAGACCATTTCCTTGCTTAGTAATCCCCTGCCCCATCCTGGCCTCCTTATTCTCTTTCTCTGGAGCATATTTTCAGGAAAAAAGCCACATGTACTCAAATTCTTGTCTTAGCTCTAGGGAACCTGAGCTGAGACAGAAATTTACACAGGTGGAGCCTGCTGAGCACCAGGAGCAATTTGAGCCTCTATAAAGACAGCGTGAGATGGGTGTTATTATCTCATTTCACAGATGAATAAACTGAGGCTCAGGGAGATCTCACTAAAGGGGTACAGGCAGCTGATGAGCACCTGGGCCAGGACCAGCAACTCTGTGTGACCTTCTGCTCAGCTCCATGTCCTCGGCCTCTGTACTTTCTTTCACCTATCACCTGGTACCCAGGCATGTGACCCAAACTTTACCTTGCAGTGAGGCCTGGCTATGAATGAGAGCTAGCAGGGTCTCGTGAGGTGGGCTTCTCAGTGGCCGTGCTCTTAGGCAACTCACACAGGCAAAGCTGTGTAGGTTGAAAGAAGTCCCATGGGTATGGGGCATGATGACTATATCCAGACTGACTCCTGTACTTAAGTACTCCGGTACTTAAGGGTTGACTCCTTTTGAACATATATTAAAAAACAAAACAAAACAATTTCCCATGTTCTTTTATCCACATTAAAAGTTTTTCCTGCATTTCTTCCCTGAGCATATCCCTGAAACATGTAGGGTTTTGCTCCATATTCTAAAGAATTCCAGGACACTTGGGTGACACACTTGGATGAAACAAGACAGAACAGATCCACAGACTCCTTTTCTGAAGTATAGTTGCTCATGGTGGCCAAGTAGGTTGGGGTCATTGTCCCTCTGGGTCCTCAGTTTTCATTACATGCATTTTGTAAAATGGTGCTCAGGTCCCATTATGGTTCTAACAGGTCCAGGATTCCTTGAGAGGATGCGGCCTTAAGCTACAGCAGGAGTGATTCAGTGAGGCCAACATGGCAGGAACACAGACCCCAGGGCCCATGTGAGAGGGGACAAGGACCTTAGCCTATGAGAGACCCTAAAATCTGAGCTAGTAGGGTTGCAGAAGAGTGGTGGGGAGGTAAGAAAAGAGTCATCAGGGAAACCTGAGCACCAGCAGCAGATTTGCAAAAGCAGAATCTTGGCAGGATGGATGCTGGTTTCCCAATCTACATTCCACCCCGGAGGCTCCATCCAGCTGCCTCACTCCTCAGCTTTCACAGCTGTTCACATTGGGGGCTCCTCCAGTGGAACCCATCAAATTTAGAGCAGGGGTCTTGTGGCTGCCTTAGTCACAGGTGCTTATACTCACCTGCAGGGTGACATTCTGCCCTGGGTGATGGTCTTCCCCAGATGCCAAACAGTGATGTGAATGGTTATCACAAGAGTTGTCTGCTAGTCTCCTGTTTTTATACCTTAGTGAAAAGATATTGGGAGATTTCAAGGAGAAGACAGACTGGTACTTGGGATAAGTGAGAGCATGTTGGAACCTTTGGGAGTATGTACCTAGATCCATCATTGTGAGCTGTCATTCTGGGGCTCTAGCTGTGGATCTTCTAGGAGAGCTAGATTCCCTCTCTCTCTGGGAAGCGTCAGTGGGGGGGATAGGGAAAAGTTGGTTGGTAGGTACCAAAATACAGTTAGGAAAAAAAAGTTGTGGTGTTCTATTGCAGAGTAGGGAGACAATAGATAATGATGTTATGCTGTATATTTCAAAAAGTTAGAAGAAAGAATTTCGAATGTTGTCAATGCAAAGAAATAATAAATATTTCATGAGATAGATTTGTTTACTCGGATTTGAACATTACACAAGGTATACACGTATCAAAATATCAAATGTTACCCCATAAATATATATACAATTTTATGTGTCAATTAAAAAAAACTTTTTAAAGGCAATTAAAAAAAAACTAAAAAAAGCAAATAAAAGAAACCCTGGTTAAACATAGTCCTGCTGGAGCAGAGAGTTTTGCTTGTCCATTGCTCCTTAGTTACCAGAAATGTGCTCTCCTGTCCTAATGAGACCCCCAAGGGTTTATAAATTTCCCCTGGCCTAGTTGGAACTGACTCTCTGATGGCAGAAGAGGTTAAAAATGTGTTTTAAGCTTCAGGCAATTAGAACAACCTTGCAGAACCCCTGACACCGTGAGGACTTATATTGGATTTTATCTAATATTAACATGATCGAATGCCATTGAGCGTCATAGGTCTAAGAGGCACCTGCTTCTTTAGGAGAGCATTTTCTAAGTTTGGAACTTAAGACAATATGACACTAGGGGTCCAGAACTTCTCAGGAAAATATAATCAGGAAATGAAAGTTGTCCAGGAATTAGTGCCTGAGGCTCCTATTTTAAATACAAGGCCGACAGAGGTCACACATGACTTCATTCACAGGCAGCCCTGAAGGAGAGAGGGAGCCCTTTCTACTCAAAAACTGCTAGAAAGTCCATCATGGGGGCAGTGAATCTCAAAGTGTGGCCACAACCCTTTAAACCCAGCTCCATCAGCATCTCCTGAGAACTTGTTAGAAATTCAGATTTCGGGTCCCTATCCCAGTCCGGCTGAATTAGAAATGGAGCCCGAGGTGGATGGGTGTAACAATCTGTGTTATTACCAAGTTCTCTAGGGGACTCTAACACCTGCTTCAGTCTGAGGATCATTACTCCACACCAAATAGAGAGGATTCCATCCAGGCAGTCTTCAGGTGCATTTTGATGGACTGGTGTAGCATTCATAATTTTTGAACTGGTTTCCAATGTTTCAAAGTGCATATTTTTCCCCATGAAAACATAGATTTCTAACTTTTCTTGAGGGAAAAAAAATAGGAAGATCTCTAGTCACAGGGGACCCACATATCTGCTTGGCAATAATTGTCTGGGATTGAGAAAGGGTATGAGTCATAGGACACTAGGGGTCCAGAACTTCTCAGGAAAATATAATCAGGAAATGAAAGTTGTCCAGGAATTAGTGCCTGAGGCTCCTATTTTAAATACAAGGCCGACAGAGGTCACACATGACTTCATTCACAGGCAGCCCTGAAGGAGAGAGGGAGCCCTTTCTACTCAAAAACTGCTAGAAAGGGTTGCCTGCCACCTGCAGGCATTTGAACCGTTGGTCTGTGACCTCTATAATGTCTAGAGTCACCTCAAGCTGAAGTTCATTCAACATGCATTTGCTATCCACTGGAACTTTCTGCGCCCTTGTCACCTTTCCTCCCTGACCCTTGTCGCTCGCCTCCCACCCCATCTTCAACTCCTTCCACTTTTTTCTAAAATGAAGAAAAAAAAAAAGAACAGACTTAGTGCAATACCCAGAGCACAGCGTGCGAGTCAGTTAATATCAGCAAGAAAGAGGTTTATTTGTTTAACCTTCCCTCCCCTCAGATCTCATGCCTGAGAAAGTGACTCATTATCACGTCCAGGAAGGAAGGGACAGTGCCTCTCTGTTGGGCCTGGGAAAGCTTTTTATCTATGAATTGGGGGTCATCAGAGGTGGGCAAGCTCAATTTTTTCAGCAGCGGTGGCCCCTTCGTCTGAGATTGCCTGGGACAGTGGACGCTCATAGACTGTCTTCTCTGTGCAGAAACTGAGCTGAGCTCTGAGGACATATGCAGGTGATGCAATTCTATCTTTCTTTCTTTCTGAGAGGGTTGGCAGGGTCAGCAGGCAAAGGTCAATCTGCATCATCAATCCCAAACACATTGTCCTAAACATTCCCTTGTTGGTGGCAGATACTCTATGACCCTCTATGCAGTTCCTTTAGTGGCCCTTTTTACAAAGCTAAGTATCTCTATGTGGGGTCCATTAGGTCAATTGGCTATTAAGTGAGGGGCATGTTCTGGGGAAGAAATGAAAGTGAAAATTTGGTGGAAGAGAGGTTAGTATAGGACATGCATGTGGAAGGGAGGGAATGCTCACAAAGATACGCTTCGTTTTCCTAAATCAGCCCTGACTTGAGAACCCAAAGCATCTTCAACTGGAGATCATTTTCTTATTTCTGGCTGTATACCTGTGACATAATTTTATGAGTCATACATCCATTGGGGCATTATGGACTATATTAACCAGAGTTTTCTAAAGAGACAGAAAAAAATAGTCAATCAATCGATCAATCAATCAATCATCTACCTACTTATCCATCCATCCAGAGGTGAGAGGAATTCATTAAGGGAATTGGCTCATGTGATTATGGAGGCCAAGAAATCCCATGATAGACCATCTGCAAGCCAGAGAACTTGGGAAGTTTGTAGTGTGGCTCTGTCCTAGTCATGAAGTCTCAGAACCACAGAAACTGATACTGTGACTCTGTGTGAGGCCAAAGGCCTGAGAATTTGGGGAACTGCTTATACAAATCCTGGAGACCACAGGATGGAGAACCTAGATTTCTGATGTCCATGGGCAGAGGAAGGATGCCTCTACTTCAAAAGAGAGAGTGTGAACTTGTCTTTCTTTTGCTTTTTTGTTCTATCCAGGTCCTCAGTCCAGGATGGGTGAGGACGGATCTTCCTTACTCAGTCCACTGATTCAAATGTCAATCTCTCATGGAAACACCCTCAGAGACATATGCAGAAATAGCACTTCACCAGCCACCTGGGTAATCCTTAATCCAGGCAAACTGATACCTAAAATTAACCATCCCAGCACCCATGGTACTTGGGTGAGAGTAGGAACAAAGCGGGATTTTCTGATGGGTGTCTGGATGCTAACTGCTTTTTAGGATGATCACAATAAAGAGATGGAGGGAAGGCAGTTCCCCATGGAGCTGTAGGGAATGGGTAGTGTTACCAGGAGGCTGCAGGAGGATTATCAGGTAGGAAGCTGAAGTGAAAGCTGAGGGAGGGATGGGTAAGGGGCATGAGGGGTGGGTAAGAGGAGCGAGGGGTGAGGGAAGACAGAGCAATTGAAGCCGGACTCCCATGAATATGGAGGAGCCATGTGATATTCCATGGAGCTCGTTTGTCTCAGAGAAAGGCAGTTCTTGAATGATGGCTGTGGTCAGTTGAACACGTTATTAAAAAATGGTAGGAAGTGGGGCTGAGGTGTAGCTCAGTGGGAGAGCACTTGCCTAGCACCTGTGAGGCACTGGGTTCGATCCTCAGCACTACATAAAAATAAACAAATAAAACAAAGATATAGTGTCCGCCTATAACTATTAAAAAAATTTTAAAAGATGATAGGAAGTGGAGAGCAGGGAGGAAGAGGAGGAATCATGAACTGTTGTCACACAGGGAAGCCTCCCCTCAGCCTTGCCGAATATGGAATTATATTCCCTCGTGGTCCAGGGAGCTGAGGATCCTTTGAGATCTAACAGAGACAGCTCTGCCCGGCTCTCAGCTCGATTCCTCCCTGAGATATCCGTAATGCACAGGGGGCTAGGGTTCTCATGGTCATTTCTCAACTCCTGTTTTCATCCCCACTCACCTCCTGGGGTATTTTCCCCCCTCTGCACTGTGCACTGCGAACTCTTCCTTGTCCCACGCCCTGCCTCCCTCTTAGTCTACACTTTTTGTGTGAGTGACAGATATTATCACAGGTTTGGAAGCAGTGAATGACTTTTCAACCCGATCAATGTAAAAAGATACTCCTGATCTTAAAAGTCCTATTTTCACCAGACTGGCCCCAGTGTCTTCTCTTCCCACCTGTTTCTCATCTCTACTGCTCACAGGATTCTCTCCCAACCCCACAGAATGCCGATAGCTTTTTAACGCAGCGCATGTTAGCTACCAGCTTGCTCCACTGGCCCCTTGCAGACCATTCTCTGGGGATCTTGTCCTCCTTACCCAAAATGACCCATCATAGCCATTTTCTTAATAAATGTATAAGAGACACCGGTGCCAGCCCAAAATAACAACTTTGTGTATTTGGTGGTACTGGGGATTAAACCCAGAGGGGCTCTCCCATTGGGCTACATACCCAACTCTGTATTTTAAAATTTGAATCAGGGTCTCACCAAGTTGCCAAGGCTGGCCTTGAACTTGAGACCCTCCTGCCTCAGCCTCCTGAGTCGCTGAGATTACCAGCGTGCACTGCCACACTGGACAAATGACAACTTTTCCACCCTGCCACATCATATTATAGCTGAGGACTCTGCGGTTCGGAGAAATGAAACATTCTTGCTGGACACAGTTTCTGAGCTACTTGGGAGACTTCTGAAGGGGGCTTCCTGCCCCTCAGGAACCTGGAGATGTGGAGAAAGTGGCCTTAGCTTGGTGAGGTCTGGTCTTACTGTTCTTTCCTTAGGACAAGAGGCTCCTCTCCTCCTACTCCTTGCTCTGTTTAAAGCAAGGTTGTGTGAGAAGGCTCCGAGGCACCTGGCGTTCTCCTAATTTGCTCTTTGGGGAGAATAGCCACGCATATTGGGTAAGGCCAAAGTGCTGCTCCGTCAGCAAGTTCCATCTCTGCAGCGATAGCCAGCCCAGCACACTTTTCTCCGTTTAACACACCACGGGTACATTGTACCTCATAGCTCAGAATCAATAAAGTCAAGGCAATTTCCTTAACATCCCATCAATAAGAGATTATGGAAGGGGGAGGGTTTTCTTTAGAAGCTAATGCCTTACTAAAGTTCAAATGAGGCAATATATAGTAAAATAAATTCAATCTCTATTTTCACTCCTTGCAATTTTAGTGGAGACTAAATGAAATGGAACTGTGTTGATCCTAACCCGTTCAATATATCTTCACTTCCTAAGAACCAAGGTCATTTTTACCTTCATGGGAAGGGAGGCAAAATATAAAATACTCACCCATATTGAACAGAAATGCATTTGCAGGTTTTTGAGAGCCAGGTAGATGACTGATATATTATGTAATTCATTTCATGGCACAGCTGAATGTGTTTTATAGATAGTGTTTAACCTTGCCAATTCTGCTCGGAGATAATCCCCCTTCTGAGGATAAAAATCATATATTTAACATAAAAGGAGAGGTTGGAGGGAGAAAGGCAGCATAATGTGTCCTGTACAACAGACAACCAGAAGCTGTGTACACAGAGCAATGATCAGAGCAAGTTCATTGCTGTTTCGCCTTATTAGCTATTCATCATGCTAATACGAATCAGGAATGGGGTGACAACCACTGCAGTGGCACCGTGGCATGGGGCTGCTGAGTGACAGAATATGACTGGTGTATATTGTATGGCATGTAGGCAGTGATATCGACTGTTCTAGGACAGACCCTGGATTAATTCTCTGCTCTGTCCTATGACCTGGGGTGACTTAATCCCTTGAGTCTCAATCTCCCTGTTCATGAAAGGGGAATAGTAACACAGTTTCAGAAAATATTGCTTATTTGTCCAATATCCATTTCCTTTCTCTTAACAGAACTGTGATTTTGTTCCACTTTTTATAATCCCTAATTCCATAGAGGGATTTAGATTCATCTCAAGCAATATGCAAAAATCTCTGGCATCTGTTGTTGGTTAAGGGAAAAGCATGGGACCCCAGTTGGTTCAATCAGATTGGAAGAGAGGAACTTTTACTTTCTCCTGGGGGATATAAGCTGTAGGCCCATTATCTCAATGGCCACTGGTTGCCATCTTGCAGTCACATGGGGAACTAGACTTGAAATGAGGACAGTCGAAAGGCAAAGCACCGAGACCAGTGATCTTGATAACCTCATCGATGATGCTGTTCCTGGGATCACCCTCTCTTTTGGATTGATATAAATAAACATTATTTATTTAAAAATAAATGATAAATTTTCACTTTGAATTGGGATTTTCTGTTCCAGGCAGTCCAATCCATTGAAATTGAAAAACTACCTCAGGGGACTATTGTAAGGCTTAAGAAAAAAAAAAAAAAAAGAAGAACTACATGCAGGATGTCCAGTGTCAATTCCCACAATGAGGGAAGCGTTCTATGTCTGCACTGCCCATTACAGAAGCTATTAGCTGTACATGACTGCTGAGCATTTAAACATAGCGAAGGGCAACTGAAGAAATGAACTTTAAATTTCATTTAATTTTTATTAATTAAAAGTAGAAATTTAAATAGCTCCATGTGGTTGGTTGCTATTGTGTTAAACAGCACAGATCTATGAAATCATCTGGTATAGCACCTGGAACCTGGTGGCAGTTGTGGAACATGGGCCTTACTCCCTGTTCCTCCATACTTTTCTGAAAATGATTTGGGCACCAATTCCAAACAGGTACCAACAAGGGCAGGAAGCATTGATTTTGTCAGTGAGAAGAGCCAAAAGTTGGAAACGAGATTTGGATTTGAGGGTCAGACTGGAATTGATGTTTCCAAGAACAGTATTTAAACTTTGTTCCTGGTCTAGTCACCCAAGGAAGCAGGACTCTTGGTTGTTGGAGGTCCAAGGATAAGCCAATTCATGCTAGTGTACAACTGTGGGCAGGATTAGATGTGGGCATACAGGTAAGTACTGACTGAAGACTTAGCAGAACATTTGCAGACAATTTGACAGCCCAGTGTGTGAGAAAGTTTTCCCAAGATCCCCAGCCTTCTAAGGTCTTATCTGTAATGAAGCCAAGTCTTAGGTAGAACACTCTGTGCTGTGATCATTAGATTCCCCATCCTGGAAGATACCATCACACATAGAATGGCCTGCAGAGGGAATCCCGGGATGCAGGAGCTGAGATCCTTTATTGGGCGACCGAGAGTAATGCTTGTTTCCTGACGCTCTTGTTCATTGTCATTTGTTATTACCTTTCCCCCACTCTCACCTTTATTCCTCCACCAGCCAACTTGGCTACCACCTGACAGTCATTTCATTGACAGAAGAAAAATATTAGGATTCTTAAACCCAGGCCAGTGAAGCAACAATGCCCAATGTGGTTAGGGGTAAAAATCTTACTAAATCTCCCAATCCTACCAAGTCAGGAAATAAGGTGTGCCCAAAGAGCGGCTCACTCCTACAGGCTCTGTAGAGAAGTGTAATATTATTGGCTCCCCCAGGGATAGGCATGCTGAATTCAGAATTATCTGTATTTTTTTTTCTCTTAAAAATTTCTTATTGACATGTAAGAAAATAAAATACGTAAATCTTAAGAGAACACCTTGAATTTTTTCATATATGGACATCGTGTAAAATTCACTCAGAACAAGGATTCCCAACTCATATCATCCCTCACAAACCATCACTTTTCTGATTGCTATCCTTTCAGATTGGTTTTGCCCATTCAAGAACTTTACATTAATAGAGTTATATGGAATTTCCCACTCAACGTTTTGTCTCTGAGGTACAACTGGATTGTTGCATGTAGCAGACATTTCTGTTAATATTCCATTGTGTTAATTATACCAAAACTTACTTATCTTTTCTACTGATTCTGATCATCTGGACTGTTTCTAGTTTTTAGTTCTTATGAATGAAGCTGCCACAAACTTCCTTGTACATGTGTTTTGGCAGACACGTGCATTCACTTTAATTGGGTTTATATCCCAGAGTGAAATTGCTATGTATGTTTATCTTATTAGCTACTCTCAAAGTCTTCCAAAGTGATTGTAAAACTTATATCCACAATAACGATGTATGAGAGTTCCAGTTTCTCTATATCCTCATCCAAATTTGGTAGTGCCAGTCCTTTTTTAATTCTTATGTGTTTGGTGATTCTGATGGAAGTGTGTTACCAGATTTTGAAGTTCAAAGTCAAAAGTTGGAAAAACATGGCCTACTAGACAAATTTGACCCAGTATGTTTTTGTAAATAAAGTTTTATTGAAATACAGCTATACCTATCTATTTGTGTATCGAATAAGGTTTCTTTGCACTCAGACAACAAAGCTAAATAGCTGCAACAGGAACTGTGTGGGCCACAAAGTTTAAAATAGCTGGCCATTTATGTAAGACATTTGACAAGATCTGCTTAAAATTAGTGGTTCATGGGGACCCCCCCCCCCAACTTTCAATAATCTTCGTGCACTTCTTGTTGCTAATTTCTTGCCTGTATGGGGCAGGCAATAGATCACAGCTGCCCAACTGGTGTAACTTGGTATTCTGGTGACAGAATGTTGGAATACTGGTCCCTCAGTCCTCCAAGCAGCTGGACAGAGCTTGGAACATTTGGAGCCTCTGGAATCATCTTCACTGATATTAAGCATCTTCAGTGGTTCATCCCCTTGTGTTGTGTAAATATAATTTGCTCTGTGTGCCATAATTTATAAGTTTGGGAGGCACTTAGTTAGAAATCCATACCAGCTATCTTCATTTTCATAAGCCAGTTCCACTGGTTTCTACCTGTCTCCCAGTCACTGAAATTACAAATGCAGGATTTTCCTCAAGTGCTCAACTTTGTAAGTCTCTCTGCATCACTAGACACTGCTTGCTGCCCCTTCTGTAAAACACTTGCTGGCTTTGCCTGGTTTGCATCCACTGGGATCCCTCTATGGGACACAAGATTTACCTATGGCATCTTGGCTGTTTATCATGACAACCAGCCGTCATTAGTAGCATCACTCAGATTTACAGTTGAGCAATGGTTCCAATAGGTCTCACTTTCCAGTCAGTAAGCAGAAAATCCGAGATTCAAACCTGGATCTCTATTGACTTGACTGTCAAAACTCCCTGGAAGGTCAGTGCTACTTCCCGCTACATGAGACTGTTGTTTTTTCTCTAATTTTAAGGCTTTTTAGTTTTTGACATTAGTTTCTTTTGCTGACCCCTGACTCTTGGTTTCCCTAAGACTCAGAACTTCATCTATTCTTTTTACTACACTCTTTCCTTAAAGGTCTGTCTCATAGTTTCAACCTTAACTTTAATCCTGAATGTGAATGAACGTTGATTTTTCCTAGGGTGCAGTCTGAAGACTTCACAGATGGTATATCACTAAATCCCCAACGTGATCCTGAAGGTCAGTGCTGTACCCACTTCCCAGAGGAGGGAAGTGAAGCTGAGAGAAGCCCATTGACCTGGCTGAAGATTGCTCAGCTGGAAGGTGATGAGTCAGGGCAGCTCAAACCCAGCTCTGTTCCAACTCCAAAGCCTACAAATGTGTGGGACACCCCTCCCCCACCAAATACACATGCTTGAATTTATATATGGACCCCAACTTCCTATGGGACATGTCACTCATCAAGACCATCAGTGTGATAAACATGTCTAAAACCAAACCCGTCTTTGGAGGAGGAGCTCTGTTCTCTTGGCCACCTATGCTAAAGTCTACAAGTCACCTTGGATTTTACCCCATTCTCCATTCTGTACCCCCAACCTTTCACCCAACCCCACCGGGCTCTAATATCTCACATACCCCCATCTCCACACACTCACGCTTCAGGTCTAGGTGATGCTGTTTCTGTTCCCTGACCCCATGCACAGTTATCTGGATCATTGCCCTTCTTTGAGTCCCCAGCAATCCTTGTTTGTACCATTCCTTCTAGAATTCAGTGCAATTTCACTCACCTGATTTCATCTGTCTGCCTTTGCAGCCTCCCGCTGCAAAGTACATGTACTATGGGGAGGGGGGGTGAACCATTCATTATCATCTTTCATGGTGGCCCTCAATGTTACCTGGGCCTCAAAATCAACTACAGTCTTTTGTTTTCCCTTTCAAGTAGGTTCTTGACCAGAGCAATGGAATTCAGTGAATCCTAAATGAGGTGGATGATTTTCATTTTTAACAAGTACCTTTGGGATTTTAATGCAGGTGGCCTTTTTACCTTACTCTGAGAAACACGGGTCTGAGGAAACCCTTCATTTTGTAGGTGAGAGAATGAGATGGAGGAAGAAAGCAGGTGGCATTACATGACGTGAGACCCTCCTCTCTTGGCACCCTCATTTGGGCCTCCTCCTATGCTTTCCTTGTACCTATTGAGGACTCAGTGTTTATGGTGGGAATGAACTTGAAGGCCTTTGTCCTCGTATTTAAAGTTTATTCTCCAACTGTGAAGTACATAAGAGGTACTTCTAGTAGCTGCATGAATTTTTTCTCAAGAGGTTTTTTTTTGGGGGGGGGTAAAAAGTGGCATGAGTGGCTGAAGGACTTTCTACAAAATATCTGACCAGCACTTCTTTCAACTGCCAAGGTCATCAAAAACAAGGAAAGTCTTAGAAACTGTCATAGCCAAGAAAAACCTAAGGAGACAGAACAACTACACATAATATGGTATTCTGGCTGAGATCCTGGTTTAGGTAAAACTAAGGAAGTGGGGACTTATTACAAAAAAATGAGTGGGAGAGCAGGAGTGCCACATGGGGAGGGATTCAGGCGTCCCCACCTCCAGGTTAACATCTTAGCCTGTTTGCAAGCTTGATGCTGTATGTGTTTGCTGAGTTTGATATCAGTCCAATGAGAGCTTCATTTCCTGCCTTTGTTCATTTTCTAGGATGGGTATCCACAAAGATATGGGTGATTAAAAAGGTCTGAATAGCACATGGCGGGGGATAGGGGAGTCTGAAAGCAAAATCTTGCTTGGCCTTGAAGGCTAGTGAAAGGATAGCATGATAATTCCACCAGGACCCATGCCACACCTACCCCTGTTACCCATCAGTTGTGTGACCTTAGTTGTATTATTTATTCTTTCCATAAGTTGAATGGAGGTGACAGTGTCCTACAGTTGCAAAATGACCTTGAGTATTTGGTGAGTGGCAGGGCATGTAATTCTTCCAGGTAATGCTCAATACCTGGAAGATGGTACTTTACTTAAGGCACTTTGTGGTCAGGAATTCATAGTTTCAAGTTAGCTAAAGTTGACATTGCTGCAACCTTTCAGAACTTCTGCCTCCAACTTGTTTTGTGAGTTGAGTTCTGTTTCATCCCTCAGTGAATCTCCTCCAAGAAGTTCCCCAGCTCCCCCACCATGCTTGGCTGAGCAACCCCAGCCAGAACTCAGATTTCTGGTTTCTCTTAAATAGAACATTTATCTGTCCTGGCCCCAGATGTCATTTTTATTGGTATCTAAAAATAAAAGTAATAGTAATTTCCTAAACAGTAATAGCCTCGACACAGCCAGTTCAAGTTCTTCCTCTGGGCATGCTACAAAAAGCCATTCATCCCACATCCAGATTGCAAACCTCTGACCCATCACCAGCCTGTCAGTGCCAGGGAGGAGAACCCAGGACAGCAATCCAGGGACAGAGCTTCCATCTTGTGTCTGCTTGCTGTCTCATGCCTGGGGTCCCCAGTCTGCCCCTTTGGCATTGGTGAAGGACACTGGGGGAAGGAAGACATAGGTGGGAGAATCTGAAAGAGAGAGAGAGAGAGAGAGAGAGAGAGAGAGAGAGAGAGAGAGAGAGAGAGAGAGAGAAGACTCTAAATTCTTAAAGGTGAAAGAGGTAGTTCTGGCAGATAAGAAAGGAACCAGGCTTCCTCTTGCATAAACTGTCCATGCCACTGATTAGATTTAACATCACCCAGCATCATCCTCTGAAGCACTCCATGCCATGTGGGAGGAAGATTTACAAATGCAATTCTAGAGATGCTGGGCTGGGGAGTTATGGCATCTCTGCACAGTGTGGTCAGGGAAGCCAGGAAACTCTCATGCAATTTAAAACACTCCATCGATCTTTTTGGATAGTTTCTCAGTGTATCACTGTGGTTGTTGTCTATTCCAGCAGAGACAGGGAATGGAAGTGGGCAGGAGGGTTGGCAGACCCTTGCAGGATGCAACACTTCTAAGTGGTTTAGGTCCCCACTCTGGGGCTTCCCAACTCAATCAGAGATGCTCAGAACCCTCTCTGAATAAACTCAGTCATGGCCCAAGCCACCTGGATTCCCAAGGGCTGGTATATATTTTAAAAATATCTAATTACATAAGTAACGCCTGAATGCTTTCTCCTTGTAAAAAGAACATTAAAGCAATACAGATAAGCCAAAGCATCATCCCCAAACTATTACAATTGGGTAGGCTCTTCCAAAACTTTTCAATGTATACCTACATATATATGCACACATAGAAAAATATATACTTTGTGGGTGTTTGAGCTTCCTCCCTTCACTTCCCTCCCCTTTTTCTTTTTCTCTGTCTTTAAAAAATAATTATTTATGTAGGTGTTTGTTTATTTGCATAATGGTGGCTTAGTGTATGCATTGTCATAATTTGCTGTGTTCTGTCATCCGCAAGTGTCAGTTTGGAGTCTTGTAGGAAGCAGACACTGAAGGAGTAAGGAGTTTAAGGGGTTATTTCAGGGTTATGCCTATGAAAAAAGGAGGGGAGCTGGGTTGGGCAAGGGGAGCACTGGTGTGGTGCAGATCTGACAATCTCTGTCAGTGTCGTGGGAGCTGGGTGTGAACATTGCCCTTTGGAGAAGTGTCTCATTGGGCAGAAATGCCCAGAGCTTAATATGCCAGCCATTCAGTTGATGTCCAGGGGACTCCAAGGGAGAATACGGTCACAACTCAAATGCTGCAGTGAGTCCCCAAAGTTCTGCAGGTGGAGGATGTCCACTCATTGCATTCCATATATAGCAAGTTCTTTATTGAAGGGAGGTAAGTGTCACAGCTGCATGGCTGATTCTTGAATCTTGGATTCTCCACTTGTGAGGTATATATTTTTATTATGGATGTCTGTTCCCCAGACTGGATTTATTATGAGTAACTTAATATTCCCCTCCTGATGGACACATAGGTTGTTTCCCTCTTTGCTATTATAAACCCAATGATCATTATCATCCTTGAAGAGGGCTCCAGTGTCTTCCTTCTGTAGCAGGCACTGATAAGGGTTTCTTCAGGGTAAATACAGATAGGAATTTCTGGCTATAAGGATATCCATTATGAATCCATAGATTCCAGGAAAATTACCCTATCAAGGGCCATGAACAATGACCCTTCCTCCTGTGGGATTAGAAATCCTGTATTTCCCTCACCCCAAAGAGGTCTGGGCTTGATGAAGGATTTCTGCCCTTGAGGTCAGTCTTCCTGGGCTAGGCCTCTGACCCTGTTCATCCAGGCTTTGGCTTCTGACACCTGCGCATCCTCAGAAGTTTTGGTTGCATAAACCTTTGTTCTATGTTTGTCTGGTTGGCCCTTGACCAGAAGAGCGGCAAATGTAGGGTTTATGATCACAGATTCTGGAAACAACTAATGACATTCAGTGTCACCTCCTCCAGTTACCGACTGGGATGCTGAGCAAGTTACTTAACCACTCTTTGCATCTCAGTTTTCCCATCTGTGCAATATGTATAATAGTAGTTCCTACTTCACAGGGTAGTTAATACATGTGGAGTGCTGCCCAGCACGTACTAGAGCCACCTCAATAAATATTAACTATTGTCATCATTTGAGCACCTGGCTTGGGTCTCGGCAACCTGTCAATTATAAAGCCAGTTTTCCAGTACTGATTCTCATTTCCAAATTTCTTTCCTTTGTAAATAGACTCCCCAGGATCTAGACCAGCTTCAGTTTTGGTTTAGGAAATGTGGCCACCGAATTGATTCTCCTGGGCTGGGCTACTTACTCTCAGCCTGGAGTTACCCATCTCTTAGCATCAACTTTCCTACTCAGACCCTGCACACCTTTCTAGCCTCCTAGATGTAGCTATCTGCCCCATCCTGGAGAATGATATAGTTGGGTAGACACATGCTCCTCAACCCTTTCCCAGTCTTAATTTCCATGGATTCTATTGGTTCCAAAATATAGCAAAGCCCTAATTGTCCAATCTTAACTCCACAATTTATGAAACCCAGTTTCCTCATCTGTAGAATGGAATTGGCAATAGGACCGTCCTAGAGGGCCACTGTGAGGATTAAAGGAGATGACACATGCAATGAAGTTACAGCCAAGCTCAGCAATTGGTACTGATGCTATTCTCTCCCCAGAAACTGGCCACTTTATAGCCCTAATCATTGGCACCTCCTGGTTTACTGCGCTTTTAGCATTTCCATGCTTGCAGTTAAGTTAAGTGCATGATAGCAGGGGTGTAAAAAGATAGGGAATTTAGAAAGGGACAGAGACATGGCACAGCAAGGAAACAGGGACCTGTCTGCTCACGTGATGTCTACATAGGTATAGGTGTCCTGATCTCCGGGCTGCCAGGTCACCTCTCCACCAAGAAATGTGAATGTCTCCATCTAAAAGGAATAAGGAACTACCTACCCAGCTACCACTCACCATTACCTTAGGATCCTGAGTCCAGCATTGTCAAGGTCAGTTTTCAGAAAAAGAAAAAAAAAAAAAACAAAGCAAACAAACAGAAACAAACAAACAAAACCCCGGGAAGTTGGGATTTTTAGATGAAACTTCTCAATTTTATGCAGCCGACAAATGATTTAAGTGAACCCAGCCAGCCGTTGTGTGCTTCTTCCGCTTTAGGGCATTTCTGTACAGCTTGTCCGTGACTTGCAATGTCATCTGAATGCTGATGGAGTTTTTCTCTGTGAAGAGCACAGTAACTTCACAGATTGGTAGCATTTAAGTTGACAATTACGGAACACTTTGGAATTTCGGTGGTGTGCATTAAAAAATTTCCTTCTTTGGTTTCCCCGGTTTTATTTCTCCTGGGGTCCTGTTTAACTTTGGTTAATTACGGCCTTCTTTCCCACCTTTCCACAAAGTGCAAGGGAGCCGGTGGGCCGCCTGACATATAATATCTGCTGAACAATCACAAAAGTTAGGAATTCAGAACTTCATATCCCCAGTAACTCTTTCAGTTTGTATCTTTGCTCCTGGAGTGAAATTAAAGCTATTTTTTCAGCCATCTGTTAAACTAGATGAAGAGCAAGGCTTTCCTGGAACCACACATCTCCCTTTGGTTCTCTTTTTCTTTTTGTATTTATAGTGTGTGTGTGTGTGTTTCGGGGAGAGTTTGCATTTTTCATTTCCAAGGACTTTATTTACCAGATGCCAACGCTGGCTTCTTTCTGACCCTCTCCATTTGTTTATACTCAAGCACCTTCTCACTGTCACACGCTGAAAAGTGAGGGGTGTTTCATGCATACTTAATTTCAGGGCCTTCCACAGAGTTCTCTTGGGAATGCAGTCAGTGCTACTGAGGGTTCAGGGCCTCCAGGTTGTGGGGGGGGATGTTCTCAGGGGCTAGGATTGCTGCTCTCCTAGTGTGGGGTGGATGACTTTCCTACCACACCTAGTTACCATCTCACATCCACTATGCCCACCTAA
Organism: Ictidomys tridecemlineatus; assembly: GCF_052094955.1. Lineage (NCBI taxonomy): Eukaryota > Metazoa > Chordata > Mammalia > Rodentia > Sciuridae > Ictidomys > Ictidomys tridecemlineatus. The sequence goes on from NC_135478.1 coordinate 21,870,059, forward strand.
CACACAGAGGGAACAAAGAGCTATTATTATAGGGTGATTTCCAAACTTCATAGTAGCAGGGGAAGGATTTCTTTAAATGTAGAACTGGCTCTCCTCGAAAAACTAGCTCTCCTCAGAGATCAGGGCATGCTCAGACCCTCCTTTGGGTGAAAGGGTCCCTGAAGGGGTCACGTGATGGGGGCCTTTTAGATGTTCCTCAGGTGCTGGGGTTCCACAAAAGAAACTAGTGTTCAAATCCAAAGGGTTTCTCTTGGTCATCCCTTCACCTCATAGACACAGGTTAGATCCAGAGGAGACACTGTGCTCTGCCCAGGTTCATTCAGATTCCTTTGCTAGATCTGTGTGTCTCTCCCTGGCCCCGGTGAATTTTTGCTTCTGGTAACAGAGGATTGTCCTTCAGTTCCTGGAGCTCATTTGCTTGTGAAGAGCTGGTCATGCCAGGGAGGGTACATCTCTCCACCTTAACTAATGACCCAGAACTGCCTTGAGAAGGATTCTGAGACCCAACTCTCTTGGCTGAGGGAAGGACAACGGTAAGCTGTAAGCTACGGCCCAGAGCTTCCCTGAGGGATCAGGCTGAACCTACCTGAAGGGCTTTAGTCTCCCTTGACTTCTTCCTCTGTCCTGCTTCCTTTTCTCCCTTACGAGTCTCACCTGTGAGCACGTCCTAAAAAACCAACCTGCATTCAAATCTTTGTCCCCGATTCTCCCCATTCCTGAACGTCTCTCCATGCTGTGTGCTTTCATGGGGAGGTGGCCTCCCTTGTTGGATTCATGTTCAGTCGGTGTGTTTACAGGTCAGGAAGGGCCCATCATCTACCCCATGCTGTTTAGGAATCCTGGCAACTGTCTCGTTTGGCCTGTGGCACAACCCACCAGTCAATGTTTGACTTATCAGGGACTATATTTCCTTGAAAACCCAGGACCAGGAGACTGAGCAGCCAGTCAGCCCAAGTGAAGAAGAGCTCTACCTGGAAATCTTGTTTGAGGCAGGAGGGGCTTCTTTGGGGCTTTGCTGGTGTAGAGCTCTCTGCCTTTCTTGTGGCCACTGTCTATCAACTCAAAACTGATGCTCTTTAGAAGTTTGGGGGTGTGCCTTTCAAACTTTTGATTAGTAGTTTCCTTTAGGAATCCAAATTAACGTCAATGCTTTTTTGCTCATCTCTACTTCACCAAAGAGCATGGCACAAAATGTCTTTTCCTGAAGGCTCTGGGTCTGCCTGGCTTTTTTGTGTGTGTGTGTGGTTTATGTTTCATGTGTACTTCTGACCAGGCCAGGCAGCCAAGGAAGTGAAGGAGGTAGACCTTAACATTGGGCACCAAATGCCTTTCTTGATCCCCACAAGACCCATTTGGCCCCTCTCAGGTGTTCCTGCAGACCCTCAGTGCATCGTTTCATATGTACTTTTCAAATTGCTTATTTACTTGTCCAGTTGACAAGGCTGAAGGAAAAGCTCTAGGTCTGCAGAGTTTGAAGTCACTGAAAAGTATTATTGGAAAGCAAATCACAGTGTCTCCATCAAGTGGTAAATTTGTACTTGCTGGCCTTGCCCACTTGACAACAAAGGAACAGCTCTGGGGTGAACAAGAGAACATAATTTGGAGATAGAAGAAAACAGGTCACTCTCCATCTCCGAGACTATATATTTTTAAACAACAACAAAAATAGCTGGGGTACAAGATCTAACAGGAATTAGGGAAAGAACAGTTACAAATCCATTAAGGGTTGCCCTTGTCTTTGAGCAGCCCATGTTGTCTGAGCTTCTAGCCCCAGACCTCTCCTGCCCTAGCCTTCGTCCCACCTCCACACTCATAAAATTGATGGAGATCAGCTCTCCTTTCTTCTCCATCTAGCATCCTGGCAGCCTCCTACCTCTCCAGCTCCTCGATCTACTCTGTTCTCTGGGGATTTCCTCTCAATTTTCCCATGCCTGGAACCCCTGGTGTGTGCTTTTCTTGTTATTCTCTGTGTGTCTGTCTCCCTGAGCTCAGCCTCTTGTCTATCCAGGGTTCTTGATCCCTCATATGTACCACACTCACTTTTTGACTTCTCTGTGCTTTCGTTTCCATATGTCCTTCCTATTTGGGGGTGTCATCCACCAGTTCCCTTTTGGTTTACTTTCCTCTATCTTGGAAAGCATTGCATGATCCTCTCTTGGCCAGCATCCTTAGCCTTGCAACACCATTCTGCAAACCTCATGCGACTGCTCCAGTTTAGCTAACCCTATGAAGAAATCCATCTGTGCTCTCAATACCATTTAGCATGTATATATGTGCCCAGTTCCTTCTTTTCTTCCACTGCAGCTATTCCAAACCCATTCCCAGGTCTTGGATACATTTCCCATACTACAGAAGAAAAGAGGTTCCTAGCATGAATTCCTCTGCTCTCTGCTCAATCTAATGTAACCCCATTGCACATTGTTCCTCCTGCTTCCCTTCATTACTGCCTTTCTAACTTTCTCCTGTCAAGGAAATCATGTCTATGGCTAGATATCACCTTTTCTAGGTCTTGCCATCCAAGACCTGGAGGGTTAGGGTTCCCTCCTGGGTTTCTACACAACCCTGACTTGAACTCCATCCATCACACTGGAATAGTTGATTTACTGCACATGTCTCTTTGCAGCTTTGAGCTCCTTGAGGGAAGAGTCAGTTTTTCTTGTTTTCATTTGTATCCTCATACCTGGCAGAGTGCCTGGCACATAGTAAGTGCTTGGTAGAGGCTGGATGAGTGGGGCTCATTTTCCTTATGCAATTGGTCCATGTACCTTCAGTCTGGATCCCTTCCCCTCCTGCTCCTCTGGCCTATCGACGGTTCTTTCTGTGAGCTGTGTCTTCAACTCACTTCCTTTGATGGTTTGAACTCAATTTGTTATTATGGTCATTATTAATGATCTAATTATTACTGCATCCTCTATTTTTCAGACACTTAATTATGTTCCAGGTACTTTGCTAAACACATAACATACATGCACTAGTTTAATCCTTATACTAATCCTTCTAAGGATAGTATGATAATCCCCATTTTCCAGAAGGCATTTAAACATATACATATTTATATCCTGTGTATCCTTCCACCTAATGTCATGTGTCCTTTTGATTTTTGGTGCTGGGGATTGAACCCAGGGCTTTGTGCATGCTAGGCAAGGACTTTTACCAACTGAGCTATATCCCCAGCCCCTATTGTGTATCTTTTATTATAGTCAGACTATGTTTCTTTATTATTATTATTATTATTATTACTATTATTATTATTACAAGGGATTAACCAGGGATTGAACTTAAACACTGATCCACATCCCCAGCCCTTTTTGTATTTTATTTAGAGACAGGGTCTCACTGAGCTTCTTAGGGCCTCGCTAAATTGCTGAGGCTGGCTTTAAACTTCCAATCCTCCTGCCTCAGCCTCTGGAGCTGCCAAAATTACAGGCATGCGCCACCGCGCCTAGCCGGCCATACCATGTTTCCAAAGTGTCATCTCAACCAGCTTTCTCTCCAAACTGACCTCTCCTACTTCCATTTCTCCAGAACTGAGCTCTGTCTGACTATGAAAGCTCTCACTGATGTCACCAGTGGCCTCTATTGGCTGATACAGTGACCACTTTCAGGCTCATCTTCCCGGTTTCACAGGAACAGATGACACGGATGGCCATTCCCTCCCTGAGGCTTTCCGCTTTCCAGCTCACATTTCCCCCGTTAGGAGTTTGTGTTCCCTAGGGCTCAGTCTATCTCTTTTCTTTCTTGCTCCACGCTCTGTCTCCCGGCATTCTCTGCTTCAGTTTCACTACAGATCCCACCGGTATCCCAGGCTTCTTCACCTCCACGCCCATGAGACGTATGAGCAAAGTCTCTGTCGTCCCCTTGAAACTCTTCCACAGAGGACAAACTCAGCATGCCAGTCATACTTCATTGCTGACTCCCTCCATCCAAATCTGTCCCAACACCTACTTCTCCTCTCACATTTTTTTGTAACTTGGCCAACGACTCTATCACCTGCCCAATAGCCCATGTAAAAATGTCGTCAAATTTTTTTTTTGTCTCTTTCCTCATATCTAACCAGCCGCCAAGTCACATTTATTGTTTGTGCTAGGCTTCTCTCATGCCTGTTTTTGTTTTCCTCTGCCTTCATGGAGAATGCCCTAGTTCAGACAATTATCATGTTTTCATCTGTCAATGATAAAAGTGTCTTGACTGCCTTTCTGTTCATCTATTAATGGTATTTTAAAAATAAAAATAAAGTGACATGTTTACCCTGCTTTAATTCCTCCGTGGTGCCCTCATTCTCTTGGGACAGACTCTAAAATACTTCGCAGGACTGTGAAGACCTTGTTTCCTGCCTTCACCTCACTCTGTGTCCTCCTGTCCTTACACTATGCAATAGGAACACTGAGCCATGGACCCTCTTGGGAATCAGCCACACTCTCCCTCTCCTCAAAGTCTGTATTCTTGCTCTTTCTCTTCTGCTTGGTGACTGGTGCAAATCCTCCTCTGCTCTTACCTTGTGCATACCTCATTACAGAAGTTACCTCATTGCACTCCAAATACTAGAACATCTCCTTGAAGGTCTTATTAGACCAGGAACATTCAGAGACATGGATCTCCCCTCTTTCCATTTCTGCAACATCAGTGGCCACTGCAGGGATTACCAGAGATAGGCTGTGATTTAAGATAAATTTTTAAATTTTTATTATTTTGCTCCATGTATATCACTTAAATGAACGATCAACTCTTCCAGAGTGAGAGGCAGATCATCATCTTTCCAAAATCCAATTTCCAAAGCTAAATCTTCAACTTTTGGTGAAACTTTAGATTTCATATCAGAAATGCTAGCCAAAGCATCTCTTGGAAATTCTCTCCCCTCCCTGCTTTCTGAAAAAGAATTCTGGAACTGTGAGAAATAAGATAGATGATGTTTTGGGAGCAGAGAGGGTTGGCGTGATACGTCCAATGCGCAGATTTGTATTTTGTTAAAACCTTTGAATTTAAGATGGGCCCACACCTGTAATCACAGCTATTCAGGAGGCTGAGGCAAGAGGATTGCAAATTGAAGTCCAGCCAGGGGAACTTAAACAAGACCCAGTTTCAAAATAAAATTTAAAAAGGGTTAGGGATATAGCTCAATGGGAGAGTGCCCCTGAGTTCAACCCCCATTACTGAAAAAAAAAAAAAAGAAACAAACAAAAACCTTTGGATTTAGCAGAAGAGTTGAGGCCACCATCCTGGAAAGTGGCCTTGAATGTTAATATCAAGATTGGGGGGGGGGGCTTCTTTACTTGAAAAGCTCAGGCTTTTGGATCTATTCCTTTCACCTCCTTCACAGAACCCCTGATCCAGAACCCTCCCAGGGAGCCGAATCCTGACCATGGCACAGGTGAATAACTGAAGTGTGACATACCAGCAGGCACACGAGGCTACCATTACCTGAGCTTAAATGAAAGCTGTTTTCTGACTCTTCCACCCTTTCCTTGCCTCCCAAATTTACACAATTCAGATTACAGTCTGGGTATCAAGGACTTGGGCTAGATGATCTCTGATGAGCTAACACACTGGAATCCAGGGGATGTGGAGCATCTCTGAGAATTACAAGCTTATCTTCCCCTCCTCGGAAAGCAGGGAGGGGAGAGAATTACCAAGAGAGGCCTTTGCTGGCATCTCTGATATTAAACCCAAAGTCTCACCTTCAGTTGGAAATATGCTTTGGAATTAGATTTTGGAATGATTATGATCTGCCTCTGATTCTACAAGAGTTGATCATTCATTCAAATGATGTAAGCAAGAAGGTAAATTATAGGATAGGTTTTTTCCTTTGTCTTGAGTATTTAGTGTCTGCAAATGACTAATTTAACCATCTTGTGCATGTGATCTTGCCTGGGCTGGCCTGCAGGAGGATGAAAGCCCGTGTGCCATCTACCCCTTGTAACCTAGATGATAATGAGCCCATCCCCTAAAGAAGAGTGACCAGAGTGACTTGGAGCCTCTGCCATCTCCAAGGGAGCCCAGTGGACGCCAGATGAATCATCCACTTGAACCTAGCCTCAATGGATGACCCTCAGAATGGTGAGCTCAGGACATGGCTGTTTCAAGCCAATAATTTGGAGATAATTTGCTTTGAAGGAACAACTGGCTACTGGAGTCTGTGCTCCAGATTTTCACGCCACAGCTCAGCAGTCAAGGAGTTGGAAGTGGTAGACAGCAGCACAAAGCACCAGGGAATGGAGCCAGGCCTCTGGCTCATAGGACACCCAACAAGACAGAGAAATCAGGGAGGGAAGAAATGGAGGAGTGGACAGATGTGACCGATGAATTCAGAACTCAGTTCCGCCAACAGGCTGCTGTTGTGATGCCTGCAAAACCCCACATCCACCTCCTTCCCCTCTGGGGCAGGTCCAGCTGCTAATTTAGTCCTATTGTAGACCAAACAACAAAACAGGGTTTTGTTTTTTTTCAGTCCCGAAAGGAAGTCAACATTTTTACAAGAAGCCCGCTGAGTCTCACCACAGAAGTGCTTGCTTAAACTTGTGGAGTTTAAGGGGCCAAGTGGGAACAATGGCAGAGAGAAGAGACGTGTCTTTGGAGTGAACCTACTCAAAGGTGCCAATGCCTTCTAGCTCTGATGGGCAAAACAGGAAAAGCAGTCATTTGCTCTGGCTGGGCCAGGGGATAGAATGTGAATGTAAACAGCTGTTCTCTTTTTTCATGGTTTGTCATGATCTGGTCTGGAAGGCTCCAAGACAAGGGTGAGTCATAGAATCTTAGATCTGGAAAGGGTCTTAGGGTTTGTCTTGTGGGAAATCTCTGTCCTGTGCTTGGATTCTTCATTTTATTTTTATAGTTACATTTTTTTTTTAAATTAAGTGTATCCAATACCTGGATATATGCTCTGTGTAAAACAGAAGACCTCAACGTCCCCTCTTATGTCCTGACTCCCTCACCCACCCTTGCAGAAGCAGTCAATGGAAGCAGGGAGTGAGCACCCGCTGGGCCCCTTTTTACTTATTGACATTCATACAGAACGGACAGCTCCAGTACATCCGACTACACATAATGTTCTGAAATTTGATTTTCTCCCTGACCGGTATGTTTTGCCAATCTTTTTATGTCAGCACATAGAGGTCAAATTCATTTTCTTAAAGGCAGCATGGTATTCCATCATAGGGAGAGCTCTGCTATATTAACTAACCCATTTTCATGGGAAATATAGATTGCCCACTTCTTCAGCTGTTACAAACCTCAAAGCGAGAAACATTGTGGTGCCTATAGCTTCTTGAACATCTCAGAGTATGTCTTTAGGATAGATTCCTAAATCAAATTGCTAGAAGAGAAGGCATATGTGTTTCTAAGGTTTGGCACCATTTGCTTTTATTTATTTATTTTTTTGTGGGGCGAGGGGGCATACTAGGGATTAAACTCAGGGGCACCTGATCACTGAGCCACATCCCCAGCCAGATTTTGTATTTTATTTAAAGACAGGGTCTTACTGAGTTGCTTAGTCCCTTTCTTTTGCTGAGGCTGGCTTTGAACTCGCCATCCTGCTGCCTCAGCCTCCTGAGCTGTTGGGATTACAGGCATGCACCACCTCGCCAGCACATCATTTGCTTTTAAACCATATCATCTTGTGATTGCTCAAGGGAAGTTCTCTCTCTCTCTCTCTCTCTCTCTCTCTCTCTCTCTCTCTCTCTCTCTCTCTCTCTCTTTCAACCAATCGTGGTCTCTTGGGATTTTGTTTCTTCTTTAATTAATTTTAAAAATTTACTTTTTTGCCCCAGGAGATCATCTATTACATATAGATTTTCACGTTTGCAGGTAATTATCGGTTATATGCACAGTGTCTTCTAATTTACAAAAATCTTTTCTTGAAGACATGTTTCCTTTTGGTCATTAATATTATTTGTGTCTTCTACATTTTTTTGATCAGATTCGTCAGAGGGATATCTGTGGTTCTTTTTAGAGAATGAGTTTGTTGATTATTCTTTCTTTTGATTTCTAGCTTATTATTTTCTACTTTTAAGGTTATCATAAAGTCTCTCTACTTTTCTAAGACTGTTTTATAGAGCTTTTACATAATTTTCCAGATATTAAGCTTAGTTCATTCATTTTAGTTTTCCATTATATGCTGAGAATTAACACCATTAATATGTGGTATTTTTACACTTGTACATGTGCAGGTGGTAATAATTTCCATTAAAATTTTTTCTCTTATCCAAAAATCTTGTATTTAAATGTTTTGTTTTTTGCTGCCGGGGATCAAAATAAGAGGCACTCAACCACTGAGCCACATTCCCAGCCCTATTTTGTCCCCAGCCCTATTTTGTATTTTATTTAGAGACAGGTCTCACTGAGTTGCATAGCACTTCGCTTTTGCTGACACTGGCTTTGAACTCGAAATTCTCCTGCCTCAGCCTTCAGAGTGCCTGGGATTTCAGGTGTGCACCACCGCACCCAGCCTATTTAAATGTGTTAGTATTTTTGACTACTGTCCCATCCCCCTTTTTATTTTGTGATACTAGGGACTGAACCAAGGCCTTGTGCATGTGAGTCAAGTGCTCCACTACATGAGCTACACCCCATTCCTTTTAAAATTTTATTTGACACAGGGCCTCACTAAGTTGCCCAGGCTGGCCTTCAGCTTGCAATCTGAAATTTTAATTTTCTCTCCAACTGGTGTCAGCCTCTGGTGTAGCTGGATTACAGAAGTGAGTGGTCACATCCAGCTTATTTGGATAGCCTTTTAATATTGATTTCTAATCATAAGATTAGAATGTCATTATGATCAGAGAATATGCAGGATTTCTGCTTTAGGAAAAAATTTTTTGAGATTTTATTTGTGTATGTGTATGTGTGTGTGTGTGTGTGTATGTGTATGTGTGTGTGTGTGTATGTATAAGTGGCTTAATTCATGGTCAGCTTTTGTGTAAATTTCATATAGATTTCAAAAAAATGTTTGCTTATTCTATTTTTCTCTTAAGTGTATATTAAAATATTTAAATTCTTCATGCCCTTAAGGTTTTGCCTAATTTATGAGAGGGTTAAACAAATATTCCCCTCTGATGGTGAATTTGTAGATTTGCTTCTCCCTGGAATTTCTAACATTTTTGGTTTTTATATTGCAAATGTAAAGGTTTATACTAGTTGTTTATACTAGTCTCTCCCAAAGGGGAGAGTTTGGGCCTTTTATCAATATAAAGTTCTTATCTATAATGACTTCTGCCTGACTCTTATTTATGTAATGTCAATACAAATTTCATGTTTTGCTTATAGTTTCCATAAACATTCCTACCTAAGAGAAGCCAGATAAGCTAATGAGGAGGATTCAAAGCTCATCTTTATCACTACCTGTCCTTGAAGCCTGGAGCAACCGACTTGGTCTCTTTGTGCCCCAGCCTCTCATCTACTAGATGAGATGAATATTAACACTATTTCATAAACCTGTCACAGGTTAAATATAGAGCACAAGTCAAAGCTTCATAAATATCAGAAATTATTATTTTATGTGTGTCTTCTTAAACCACATGAAGTTGGATACTTCAAACTCAGCCCAAGAGTCTCCTTGATTTAGGTGAGTGAATTGAACACATTTATATTTTTAAACTACATTAAATAATTTAAAAATTGACCTACATTAAGTATATAATTGAACAATATTTTATAAGTGTGCAAATTATGCACTTACGGATTCATTCTAATTTTAGAACATTGTTTTTCTATCATTTCAACAATATGTTTTATGCTCACTCATAGTCTCTTTTCATTTTCTTGGTCATACTTTCTGTCTCTGTATACTTACCTTTTGTGGACATTACACAAAAGAATTATTAAATGCATTTGCATTTGCTTCTTTTACTTAACACATTAGTTTTGAGACTCATCCAAGTGGTAGTGATTTGTTCCTTTTTAATTATCAGAGTATTCCTGTGAATGGATATACCACATCTTGCTTAACCATTTATCACTTGATGAATCTTTGAAATGTTTCCACTTTTTGCCTGTTATGAATATTTGCATGTAAATATTTGTATAAACATGTATTTTCATCATTTTTGTGTGGATGCCCTGGAGTAGAATTTCTGGGTTGTATAGCATAGTCATGTTTAGATTTTAAGAAGTTGTCAAATTTTTTCCCCAAGGTTTCTGTCCCATTTTATATTCAGTTTATCCATATCCTTGCCATCATTTGGTATGCTAGTATTTTATACTTTTGTTTATGGCATGGGTTAATAGTCTAAAATTATCTTTCTGCATAGGGATATTTGATTGTCCTTGTACTAAGTGCTAAAAAAAAAAAGACAAATCCACTATTCTTTACCCATTGATTTACTTGGACACATTTCTTAAATATCAATTGAACATTAATGTAAGGGTTTAGTTTTGGTTGTTCTATTCTGACTCTATGTCTTGGTTCTATACTTTCTTGGTTCTATAGTAACTTTAAAATTGAAACTTGTAAGCTATCCAATTCTATTATTTTTCAAGGACCTTTTGGTTATTCTGAGTCATTTGGATTTTCATTAAAATTTCCAGGTGAGCTTGATAATTTTTGCAAAAGAAAAAATATTCAGCTGAGATTCTGATAGATATTATATTGAATCTACAGATTCAAAGAAGGACTGGTATTAATTCTTTAATTAATTCTAGTATTAATTCTTTAAGAGTCTTAGTAGAATTAACCAGTGGAGTCATCTGGTCCTATACTCTTATTTATGGGAAATTTTTCATTTACTTATTAAATCTCTTTACTTCTTTTGTTAAATTTATTCCTTAGTTTTTTATTCACTTGATGCTATTTTGAATGGCGTTATTTTCATTTAAACTACCTATTCTTATATCAGAGAAAACATTCAGCATTTGTTTTTTGGGAATTGGTTAACTTCACTTAGCATTATCTTCTCCAACTCCATCAATTTACCTACAAGTGCCATGATTTTATTCTCTTTTATTGCTGAGTAATATTCCATTGTGTATATATGCCACTTTTTTTTCATCCATTCATCTACTGAAGGGCATCTAGGTTGGTTGCACAGTTTAGTTATTGTGAATTGTGCTGCTATTAACATTGATGTGGCTGTGTCCCTGAAGTATGCTGTTTTTAAGTCCTTTGGGTATAGACCAAGGAGAGGGATAGCTGGGTCAAATGGTGGCTCCATTCCCAGATTTCCAAAGAGTCTGATATAAAGAGACTGATTCATAGTGGGGTAGGGAGGGGGAGCATGGGAGGAATAGATGAACTCTAGATAGGGTAGAGGGATGGGAGGGGAAGGGAGGGGGCAGGAGGTTAGAAAGGATGGTGGAATATGATGGACATCATCATCCAAAGAAGTCACAAATTGGTGTATGTATGAAGTCACAAATTGGTGTGAATATACTTTATATACAACCAAAGATATGAAGAATTGTGCTCTATGTGTGTAATATGAATTATAATGCATTCCATTGTCATATATTAAAAAAATTAATTTAAAAAATTTAAAAAATAAACTATTTATTCTTGAGTAGTTTTACCTTGAGACAACATTTCTAAATTGTTGTATGCTTTGGTTAATCTCCAGAATTTTAAAATAGTTTTTTTTTATTACAAATTTTCCATTTTTAATGTTTCTTTTCGATAGAAGGATTTTCCATGCTCCACCCTCAGCCATTTCAGAAGCTCCTCATCCTCCTCTCCTCAACATCTATATTTATTGCAATTACCTATTCAAATAATATAAACTTAATTTTATTTTTCTATTTACTATGTTCTCTTCCCTCTGTTCTGCCTTTTAGTCAATTAATTGCATTTTCTTTGATCCTTTTTATTCTTAATGATTTGAGAATTTAAAAAAAAATATTTATTTCTTAGTTGTAGGTGGACACTATATCTTTATTTTTTTTTATGTGGTTCTGAGGATTGAACCCAGTGCCTCACACATGCCAGGTGAGCGCTCTACTTCTAAGCCACAACCCCAGTCTTGATTTGAGAATTTGTATACGATTTCTCATCTTGTTGTGGTTACTTTCAATTTTAAACATGCATTTTAGTATTTGTCTATCAATGTCTAAAGTCAATGTTTATGTTCTCTCTTCAAGAATATAATATTGTATTTTCTTTCCCTAGTACCTCTGCCATCACCCTCCACTCCAGTGCAACCACTTCCCATATTGAGAGTCTATGGCATTTTGTCCCTCATTTTTATTCTTTTTATTAATGTGCATTTGATCCAATTAATTCCTTCATTTTGTCATTGAAACTTCTCTGATTCTGAGATAACGCACCCTTCTTTTTTTTCTCTGACCCCTTTGCCCACAGTTTCTTGGTCTCCTTTGTTCACTCCTACTCCTCTTCCACATCTCTAAATGCTGCAATGCCCAAGACCCTTACCTTGAACCTATTCTCTATCCCAATTCTGTTGGTGGTCATCTTTTGTCTCATGCACATGCATAAAATGTACATGTTGAAATGGGAGTTCATAATCTTCTTGAATCAAATGTATGAAATATGATATGTCAAGAGCTTTGTAATGTTTTGAACAACTAATAATAAAAAAAGAATCAAAAAAAATGTACACGTTGGAGCCTCTTAGATCTTAATCAGCAGATCTGATATTTACTCTGAGTTTTACACTCGCCGCTTCAATCTTCTCCTCCACATCTATACCTGTGTGTCTTTTAGACACCCCAACTTCACATGTCCAAAGACTGGTTACCACACTCTCCCCATCCAACTCTCCCCTCCAAGTCATCCCTACGTATTACATGTCTCCACCATTTCTGCAGTTTGTGGTGCCAAAGACCTTGTTGGTTCCAACGTTTCGCTTTCCTTTAAAATCCACATGCAACCTATTGGTAGGTCTTGTTGGCTTTTCCCCAAATCCATATATCAAGTCTGTCCCCTTCCTTTATAACCACACTACTTCCATTGTTGTCTGGTTTACCTTTGCCTCTCCCTTGGGCCACATTAATGGCTTCCTTAGCGGTCTTGCTGCCTCCCATTCTTGCATTTTGAGATGCCCAGGGTGGTGCATGTCTGTAATCCTAACAGCTTTGGAGACCCAGGCAGGAGGATCTCGAGTTCAAAGCCAGCCTCAGCAGACCTTGGCAAGACCCTAATAACTCAGTGAGACCCTGTCTCTTAATAAAATACAAAATATGGGTGGGGATGTGCCTCAGTGGTTGAATGCCCCTGGGCTCAATCCCCAGTATAAAATAAAATAAAAAAACAAACAAAATGCATTCTGACATAAAACTACAAAGAACAGTATAACAAATTTCCACATAATTCAACATGAAAAATAAAATATTAATTGACACAGGTGAAGTCTCCAGGGAACCTCCCTGATTATCTCTTGCTCCCCTCTGGAGGTTACCCTCATTTTTAATTTGGTGGTTATTATTCCCACACATATCTTTATGTGTTTGTATTTTAAATATATGTATCTCTAAGCAATACATAGTTTTGTTTTACATGTTTTAAATTTCTATACATATACTATGTGCCCAGAAAATAAGAATACAGTTTTCTAGTGCCCTGGCTTGGAAGGTCTCAGAATTGCCAAGCTTAGATCACCATGTCTCTTTTCTTCTTTTTCCTTGATTTGATAGTGTGTGTGTGTGTGTGTGTGTGTGTGTGAGAGAGAGAGAGAGAGAGAGAGAGAGAAAGAGATCTGTGGTATTTCTGAATGTCTGTTATTCCCTCTTTCCTTTAGCCATATGATGTCTGGATCTGAATCTGTGACCTCTATCAATTGTGTAGGATCTTTTGACCCTCACTGTGTGTATTGACCTACCCTATACCTACTTCAGATTTCTCCCTTTGTTCTCATTTCTTACTTACATTATTTGAAATCATGTGTATATCTCTACAACTTTATTTTGTAACTGGGCAAAGCAGAGATCAATAAGTAAATAAGCAAATTTGACATCTCCCAGAGGAAAGAGAAGACTTTGACACAGAACGCTTTCATGGTTGTGGTGGGAAATATTATTATTATTATTATTATCATCATCATCATTATTATTTTGCATTTATGATTCTGTGCTAAAACTGACCAGGTCACCTTGTACTGTCACAGAGACTAATCTAATGTTTGAATAACATTTTAGGATTAACTGCATTATTCAAAACCATGCTTTAAAGGACCATGAACCATAAACCAGCTGCTCAAACACCTTATCACACAATGTCATCATAAAGACATCCTGAGTCTCTGTTTGCATTGGAGTAGGGAGGTGTAATAGAATGTAGTAAGTTACTCTCAGGATTCATATTTATGATATAAAAATTTGTAAAATCTCTCTAAAACCTCTGTTTTTTCAAACCATGATTTTTAAAGAGTGACAGGCACCACCGGTTATTATGCAACAAGGAGGCCAATTTGTGAGATGGTGGAGAATATAGCAATGGTCTTTGGATATGACAGTAGCCATCATGGGAGAGAAAGACTAGATATTTTTTTGTATGGCTGCAAGGAGCTGAACAAGGCTAGAGGGATATGTTCAGTAACAGGGACTTTCTCTTGATCAAATCTGGCCAAGGATGGAATAGATTTGGCTGAACTGGGTACCTTGTAATTCTATTCAGTGCTGGCCCTTTAAGACATTCTTCCTACTCTGTGTTCCTGATCTTTCTGCTTGAGTGTTTTGTCTGACTATAGGAGTATGCACAGCCCATTTGCAGGTGCAGCCAGAAGAGCTGGGGAATCAATGCTCCAGGATGTTCATAATCATAAACAATCAGGAGTTGGTGGATAAACACTCCATCTTCCCCGTGTCTCAGGTGGGGAAAATTGGAGTCATAATCTACCCACTTTTCCAGAGGTCTCCCATGGGATTGAAACCTAGAAGCTCACCATAGAAACACACTCATCAATCACCAATGGTGGCCACCGTCTCTTACCTGTCTTACTTTCTCACTTCCCTACTCTGAATAGGTAGCAGGCTAGAATGCCATGTCAGGATATGCTTTGGGGGGGACCCAGATAGCATCCTTGTGAATGTGTTTATTATTTTTTGGTAGCTTGCTCTCATTTCTTAGGGCAAGTTGGCCACTGGTTATTCGAAAAGTTGTCAACGCTTTGTAGGGAGAGAAAGTTTGGTAAAGTTAAACAATTATTTATAGCTTGTTTATCATGTCAAGTCTCTGAGAAGGCCACTAACAGACTCTCCTCTCCAGAAATGGATGTTCCACCAAGCATCATACTCTCCAAATTGCAACGCAATATCATCAGTGTGGTCACTGAGGTAGGATTACAGGGCAATAGCATCCCTGAGAAGGAGGGGCTAATTCTGCTTGGCAGGTAAAGAAAAGTCTAAGACATTTGAGCTGGGTCTAAAATATAGTATAGGCCAATTGACATAGAAGGCAAGGAAAAGAGAAAGAAAAAACAATTTCCATCAGAGATGAAGGGTTATCACATTTATTTTCTACCAACTTTATCATATAGGTTCAGGAAAAAAAAGTTTAAAAAGAGAAAAAAAATAAACAAAACAAATAATCATATAAGTACATAATCTTTAAACATAACCATTCAAAGGGTGCTATTGATGGAAAGTATAAATCAATCAGTGAAATTTAATAGCAAATGCATTGAAAATTTAAACAACTCTGCAAGCTGTAACACAAAACTAGTTGCTGTTTTAGGCTTTGAGACAAGGAAAAAAAAAATGGGAATGATACTGAGACCAGCTATTTTCCCTGGCAAAAAAATAAAGTCTTTATCAGCTGTGAAATAAAAAGATTCATTACTAAAATCTTTACAGATATTCCTATTGCACGCTAATTAATGAAAGATGTCAAACTCTGAAAGTGCCAAAGAACTTCATGAAGACGTTGCAACTCCGCGGACATTTGGAGAAAGGGCGGGTGATTCCTCAAGGGCAACCTCATTATCCTCATCTGCTTGGATTTTTTTTTCCTAAGGTGATAGCTGAGGTAGAGTCCTTTCTGCTAATGAAGGGCGCTCTGAGTTGGGAAAGTTGGAGGACTTCTGTCTGACTGCTATGGCTTGCCTACGCCATCATGCTTGTATCTGAGTGAAGCAATGAGAAAAGGATTTTTTTCTCTTCTGGTATCTGAAGTGTTAACTCTGGGCAGTGTGCCCAAGAAGTGAACAGAAGTGAGTAGACACAGACATCTGAGATGCTGGGTGAGTTACTGCTGAAACAGTCCATTTTAATTTTCATATTTATTATGAAATGTTGTACCTTATCCTTCAATAGTCTGGAATTCTGGCAGTCCTATTTGAAAGGCAATATTTCATAACAAGCATTAATACTCACGAATTTGAATTCCATATGGTAACCTGCCTTTCACCCTTTGCACACAGATTTCCAGGGGCCACTGCCTCCCTGTTGGTCTCTGATGGTCAGAGGTGGTGGATAAAATACTGGAGCATCTTGCCTCTGTGGAATCGTGCATCCTACTCTGGGTTAGCCTGGGTTGCTTGAACAGCTTCTCTGAAACGCACAAGCCAGGAAAGATGAGGGAGTTAGCATCTCATGGGAAAATCCCTAGCTGTTAGGGACAGACGCTGGCTTTCTCTCCTCTGTTTCTCAGAGTCCTTTCAGATTTCTTCTGCTTATTTCCCAAAATGTCCAACTGGCACAGAAGTCCGGTTCTCAAGCTCTGCTTCTGATGGTAAACGAACTTAAGATCTATACAAATTAGTTTTATTTTGGAGCAAGTTGCTTTTATTCACTGGGCTTCTGTTTTGTCTCCCAATGCAATGAAAAAAAAATCAGCCTTCTTCATTCCCTCCAGCTTTAGGAGTCTGCAAAATAGAGGAAAATTGTCAAGATTTGCAGGAAATCCCATCTTTCTCAATAATTCCTTTATCAACACTCAAGTAATTTCACTACAGCTCAGATAAGGCTTCCATGGTTTTAAATACTTCTATTCCTTCTGGTGTGGATGTGACAATTCTCTGTTATATAGCTTTTATTATCTCTCTAGCTTTTCAGACCTCATCCTACAGCAGCAAGGGAACGAAAAAAAAAAAAAAAGAAAGAAAAGAAAGAAAAACTGTCTGGAAGCCCAGCTCTGCTGATGGCTGCAGGTCTATTCCCCTTGCCACTTTCTTCCCTGCCCTTCACAGTTACTGCTGCCCTGGGGGAACTCGGGATGGGTTTGGTCTGTGAATGTGGATAATTAATAACACTCATCTTAGCTGCCACCATGTGCCGAGTGCCTACTGTGTGCCAGACACAGAGCTGAGGACTTGACATCCATTATGTGATCCAGGCAACTACTCAAAGGCTGTTTACCTAGGCTGGTCTGGAACTCATGGGTTCAAGTGATCTCCCCTTCTCAGGAGACGTTAAAGTGAAGAAGAGTAGAAGTCAAAGTTCAGTCATCATCTGCTTAAAATAGGTCATCATAGGTGGGTGCAGTAGCACATGCCTATACTATAATCCCAGTGGCTCAGGAAGCTGAGACAGGAGGCTCGCAAGTTCAAAGCCAGCCTCAGCAATTTAGCCAGGCCCTAAGCAACTCAGTAAGACCCTATCTCTAAATAAAATATAAAATAGGGCTGGGGATGTGGCTCAGTGCTTGAGTCCCCTGAGTTCAATCCCCGGTACCTGCCCCCCCAAAAAATCATCATAACTATAAGAAGTTTTATGTATGTCCCAGGCTAGCCAGAAAGAAAATAAACACAAGGAAAAACAAAATAAACGAATCAAAGCATACCACTATAAATTTTTAAAAAAATCAAATTACAAAGGAGGACAGCAAGGCAGGCATAATGGAATGAAGAAACTACAAAGTGGTCAGAAAACAGTTTTTAAAGAACCATAGTAAATCGTTACCTATCAATAATTGCTTTAAATGAAAACGGATTGCATTCTTCAGTCAAAAGACAGAGTAACTGATAGGATTTAAAAAAAAAAAAAAACAAGATCCAATGAGATGCTGCCTATAAGAGGCTCATTTTAGCTTTAAAGAAATACAAGCTGAAAGTGAAGAGATGGATAGAGATACTGCATGCAAATAGCGATCAAAATAGAACAGAGATGGATAAACTTACATCTGACAAAATAGACTGAGTTAAAAATTGTCACAAGAGACAAAGAAGTCGTTAAATAAAAACAAAGGGGGCAATTCATCAAGAAATATTTATCAAAATATTGTAAATATACAACATAAGTATATTTACAATTTTTAAAAAATTGTAAATATACTTATGTCCAACATTGGAGCACCTGAATGGATAAAGCAAATATTTACAGAATGGAAGGGAGAAATACCCAGTAATATAATAATAGTAGGGAAATTCAGTATCCCACTTTTAACAATGGATAGATCACCCAGAAAGAAGATCAATAAGGAAAGAGTGGGCTTGAACAACGCTATAGATCAAAGGCACCTCACAACATGTATAGAACCTCCATACCACAAAACACAACTGTTCTCCAGCACATGTGGTATGCTTGAGAAGGACAGAGTAAGCCCAGAGTCAACAAAAGAAAAAAAAATAATAAGGATCAGAGCAGAAATAAATGCAAGAGAGACTAAAAAAAAAAAAAATTTAAAAGTCAATGAGACTAAGAATTAAGTTATGAAAAGATAAACAAAATTGACACACTTTTAACTAGACTAAGATCAAAAGACTCAAGTAAATAAAATTAAAAGTGAGAGGAGGGAACATTACAGAAACACAGAGATATCTCAGAAATAATCAGAATCATAAGGACTGTTATGAACAATTATATACCAAAAGTTAGATAAGTGTAGAAGAAATGGATGAATTTCTAGAATCATCCATCCTACCAAGACTGAATCATGAAGAAACAGAAAATTGAAACAGAGCAATAATAATTTAAAAAGTTGAACCACTCAAAAACTTTCCAACAAAACAAAGCACAAGACTTGATGTCTTCACTCATAAATTCTACTAAGCATTTAAAAAAGAATTAATGCTAATTAATTCTTCAAAAAAAAAAACTTGAAAATAAGAGGGGAAACACCTCTAAACTCATTTTGCAAGGCCAGAGTTACTCTGATACCAAAGCCAAACAAGAGTGATACAAGAAAAGAAAATTACAGGCCAATACCCCTGATCAACATAGAAGCAAAACTTCTCAAAAACATACTAGCAAACCAAATTCAACAGCACATTAAAAGGATCATGCACCATGATCAAATGGAATTGATTCCTGGGACACAAGGATGTTTCCACATATGCCAATCAATCAATGTGGTACACTATGTTAACATACTGAACAATAAAAATCAGAGGATCCTGTCAATAGACCCAGAAGAAACATCTGACAAACTCAACAGCCTTACATGCTAAAAATTCCTAACAAATTAGGTATAGGAGGAATGAACTTTAACATGATAAAGGCCATGTATGACAAGCCCACAGCTTACGTCATACTCAATGGTGGAAAGCTGAAAGCTGTTCCTCTAAGATCAGGAGCAAGACAAGGGTGGTCACTTTTAATCCATATTCACTGATAATCTTGCCACAGTAAGTAGCGGGGAAAAGGAGTGGAAGGTAGGTTAGGAGTGGGGAAGGGAGAAGTGTGGGGTGGTATCTAAATTTGAAAGAAAAAAAGTGAAATTATCTTTGTAGACAACATGGTCATATGTATAGCTTAAAGATTGCACACACACACACACACACACACACACACACACACACACAAAATACCTCTTAGAATAAACAAATTCAGTAAATTTCAGAATTACAAAAATTGACATATAAAAATCAGTAGTGTTTCTATGGGCTCACAACAAATTGTATTAGTTAGTTTTCCATGACTGTGACAAAATACCTGATAATAAACAACTTAGAAAAGGAAAAATTTCTTTTGGCTTGTGGTTTCAACCCATAGCCAGTTGACTCCATTGCTTTAGGCCTGAGATGAGGCAGAGGATGGGGCAGAGGTGGCAGAGGAAGGCTGATCATGGCAGCTGGGAAGAAGGGAGGGAGAAAGGGAGGGGGAGAGAGAGATAGATAGATAGAGATAGAGAGAGAGAGAGAGAGAGAGAGAGAGAGAGAGAGAGAGAGAGAGAGAGTGCTCAAAGATAAAAATAATCCCAGGATACACCTCCAGTGTCCTACTTTTTCCAACTAGTTCCCAATTCCCATTAGTCCATTCAGCCATCAATGGATTAATCCACCCATGAGTCAGAACCCTCATGATCTCTTTCCTCAGATCCTCACCATAACACTACCCCCATCAGGAAGACAATTGCATTTATATAGCACCAACAATATTTAAGAATTAATTTAACTAAGGAAATGAAAAATTTGCACACAGAAAGCTATAAAACATCGATGAAAGAACTTAAAGAAGAAAAAAAATAAATGGAAAAACATCACGTTCGTGGATTGGAAGTCTTAATATTGTTCAAGTGTCAATATTTCCTAAAGCAATCTACAGATTCAATGCCATCCCTATCACATTTTTCACAGAAGTAGAAAAATAAATTCTAAAATTTGTATGGTGAAAAAAACCTCAAAGAAACAAATAAAAACACCCTGAACAAGCCGAAGCAATCTTGATCAAAAAAGGACAAAGTTGGATGCATCACTACTTGATTTCGAATATGCTACAGAGTGACAGCAATCAAACCATCAGAGTATTTCCATTAATACAGGCATACAGAGTGAGATGAGAGAATCTTGTATTCACAGATTTGTGCCCCTTGGTTTGGGCCCCTGAACTCATGTAAGAGTTTAATCTCCAAATCATATGTTAATGGTATTAAGAGGGTGGAAATTTAATCTGACTATAGTGCTGAATGGTGTGACCTTTGGGAAGTGATTAGGATTAGGTAAAGTCATTAGGATGGAGCCCTTATGATGGAATCTGGTAGATTTATAACAAGAGGGAGACAGAGTATATGCTGGACACATACACATGTGTACATGCATGTGTGCACACACACACACATCCTTACTGTTTCTTGTCATGTGATGCTCTTTTATATTTTAGCATTCTGCCACCAAGAAGGTTATCTATCACCAGATAAAGCCCCAAGACTTTGCACCTCTAGAACTGGGACCCAAAATAAAACTCTTTTCTTTATAAGTAACATGCCTAAAGTATTTTGTTATAGTAACAAAAGTTGGACTAATACAATGGTCAGTTGATCTTTGACAAGTGTTCCAAGTGCACACAATGGAGAAGAATCATCTCCTTAGTAAAGAGTGTTGGGAAAATTTGAGCATTCACATAATTAGACCCTTCTCAACTCAAGATGAATTAATGACTTAAAAAGACCTGAGACTATAAAACTACTAGAAGAAAACAAGGGACAAGCTTCTGGCATTGGTCTAGGCAATGATTTTTTTTGCATATGATCTCGAAAGCACAGGCAACAAAACGACACAAATAGGATTGCCCCAATCATACTGAGAAGCTTCTGCACATCAAAGGGAGCAATTCACAGAATAGAGAGATAGCCCAGAGGATGGGGAAGAAATATTCATAATCCATAACCTAATATTCAACATATTTAGGCAATTTAAACAACTTAATAACAGGAAAACAACCATATTAAAACATAGGCAAAGGACCTGGCTAGGTATTTTTCAAAAGAAGACATATAAACGGCCTTACAGGTATGTGAAAAAAGGTTCAGTCTTTTTAATCATCTGTGAAATGCAAATTAAAATCATGAGGAGATACCAGCTCACACCTGGGGGAATGATTATTATTAGAAGATAATAGACAAAGATAACAAATGTTGGTGAGGACGTGGAGAAAATAGAGACATGCACATGGTTGGTGGGAATATAAATTTAGTGTAGTCATGATGCAAAACAGTTTTGGAGTGCCCAAAGAATTAAAAATAGAACAACTATATGACCCAGCAATCATGGTATATACAAAGAAAATAAAATTGGTATGTTGAAGATAGATCTGTGCTAACATGTTCATTGCATTACTTTATTCACAATAGCCAAGATACTGGATTAATCTATCAATGAATGAATGAATGAGTGAAGAAAATGTGAATAATAAAATACTATTCAGTATTTAAAAATAAGAAAATCCTGTCATTGGGATAAAATGGATGAACCAGGAGTACATTAGTATAAGTGAAATAGGTCAGACACAGAAAGACAAACACTGCATGATGTTACTTACATATGAAATTTAAAAAAAAAAAAGCTAGAATTCATCTAATCCTCCCACGCTCCCCCTCCTTGCCCCACGATGAGTCAGCCTCCTTATGTCAGAGAAAACATTCGGCATTTGTTTTTTGGGATTGGCTAACTTTACTTAGCATTTTCTTCTCCAACTCTATCCATTTACCTGCAAATGCCATGATTTTATTCTCTTTTAATGCTGAGTAAAATTCCATTGTGTATATATGCCACATTTTTTTGTATTTATTCATCCACTGAAGGGCATCTAGGTTGGCTCCACAGTTTAGCTATTGTGAAGGGGTGCTACTATAAACATCAATGTGGCTGTGTTTCTATAGTATGCTGTTTTTAAGTCCTTTGGGTATAGTCTGAGGAGAGGGATAGCTGGGTCAAATGGTGGTTCCATTCCCAGATTTCCAAGGAATCTCCATGCTGCTTTCATATTGGCTGCACTAATTTGTAGTCCCATCAGCAATGTATGAGTGTACCTTTTTCCCTACATCCTCGCCAACACTTACTGTTGTTTATCTTCATAATAGCTGCCATTCTGACTGCAGTGAGATGATATCTTAGAGTAGTTTTGATTTGCATTTCTCTGATAGGAAGAAGGGTGGGAGGGAAAAGGAGGAGGCAGGGGATTAGCAAGGGTGGTGGGAATGTGATGGACATCATTATCCAAAGTACATGTATGAAGACTCGATTTGGGTGTCAACATACTTTATATATAAACAGAGATATGAAAAATTGTGGTATATATATGTAATAAGAATTATAATGCAAAAAAACAAAGTACATGTATAAATGCATGAATTGGTGTGAACATACTCTATATGCAAAGATATGAAAAATTGTACTCTATATGTGTAATAAGAATTGTAATGCATTCTGCTGTCATGTATTTAAAAAAATATGATCAATAAAACTAAAAAAAAAAAGCTGAACTCATAAAAGCAGAGAAGAGAAAGATGGTTGTTAGGGACTGGAGGGCAGGTAAAGGCAGGTGTTGATCAAAAGGTACAAAGTTTCCGTTAGGAAGATTCTAGAGAGTGTTATCTAAGACTGACAGCTTCCTGTGCTAAGGTATCTTTGCAGGCATTTGTGGGGGGGGGGGGGCGGGGGCGGGCAGTGAAAGGTGCCAGCCAGTGGGGATTTCCATGAGGTGTTTTGTCCATATTTGCAAAGCCAGCCACTTCTCTGGGTCCTTGCCACCATCATAAATGAGCACAACCACTTTCTCATTGGTCTTCTTGCTCCTACTTCCACTTTGTATGTATGCCCCACTTCCCCCTCCAGTCCCTAACTGGATATAGACACTAGTATATAGACACTAGTATGTTAATTAAAATGTAATTCACATCACGTGCATCCCCATGTAAGATCCCTGTGAATCCTCACTGAATTAGAATAAACTAGCATCCCTCACAGTCTGCCCCTGGCTCTCCAAACCTACCCCATCCTCCACACTCCCACCCTCCAACCAAGGTGCCCTTCTCTCTCTTCCTATAGGGCTCAGTATCTTTCATCTTTTGGAACTTTGTATCAGTGGCACACTCTGTTTTGTATCCAGGTTTCCCCATGCCTGGCTCCTTGTCACCTTTCAGCTACTGATTCAAATGTCACACTTTATAAAGGCACTCCTGACCACTCTGTCCTGGCATTGCATCCCCTTGTTTCCTTGTCTTGAGAGTCTTGCGACCAACTGAAAATGTATTAATTATTGATTAATGTGATTGTTTTGTCTCCTGGCCCATGAGGACATCTGCTCTGGGAGAGGAGGGGCAGGTGGGTCTGGTTGACCACTGTATTCTCAGCAGAATAGACACTGCATGAGGCTCAAGGAATATTGATTGCTTCTGCTGACTTCCAGCTGCCCTCAGGGGTCATTGGCCATGTTCTGGGGGAACCAAAGTCCTCCAGACTGAGGGCACTTCTTTTGTTTAAAGGGGACAGAAGGACCTCTCTTTGGGTCAGAAAGAAAGTTTAGAGCCTGGCTGGTGTTGAAGATGGAGAGGTGTTCTTGTTCTTGGTAACTGATTCTGGCAAAGTCTCGTTCTCAGTGAAAAGCCATGAAAAATGGGAGGCCAACCTCTCAGTTCACCTCTGATTCTACTCAAACCAGAGCACACCCCAATATCAGGGGGCTGGAAGGAATCTGTGCCAAGAGGCTCCTCGGAGGCAGACCACCTGGCAGTCTGGGCTCAGGGTCTTCCCTTTCCTGTTTTCAGACCCTGTCCAACATAGCACCTGGGAGGCTGGGAAGAGAGTGACAGCCAGCTGCACATAAAGTTGGTTCCCCAGATATTGAGTGAAGGAAGTGACCACTTGGCTGGCCCCACCACCTCTTTTGGAGGTTGGGTAGAGCTGGCCTGGAGGTCATTCATGAACCAAAAATTGTGGCCCAGGAGCTGGGTAGCCTAGCTTTTAATTTGGATCAATGAGAGGCTGGAGTGATTGATGTGGAGGAAGTGGAGCTTGAAGAGTGGGGCAGACACCCAGGTGTGCGGGTCCTTTCATCTTCACATCAAATGCTACCTGTTGAGTTACAGGGCACAGGATGGAGGAGGGGGAGCCGAGGGGCAGGCAGCTGCTGCTCAAAAGCAGAGGTAGAACACGTGGCTGAAGATAGACCCTTGACTTCCTGGCAGACAGCTGGCTGTAAATAATGGGCTGCAATTTCCTGGGAGGGGCAGACAGGTAAGTCTCTTGGTAGATGAAAGAGTCACATCTGATATATACATCATGGCAAGTTGACAAATTAATTTGTTCCTTATTCATTTGCTTCTTCACTCATTACTTTAGCAAGCATTTATAGCCTTATTCCTCAAAGTGTAGTCCATGGGTCCGTGGCGTGAATATCGCCTGGGAAAGCTTGCAGAATCTCAGGTCACCTGGGCCCTGCTGAACCACAAGCTGCATTTTGACAAAGCTCCCAGGAGATTCCTAGTATCATAAAAGTCCAAAGGCCTGATCTATGGGATGGCTGTTGCCCCAGAGCTGAGCAGGGCCCTCCAGGGATGCTGAGAGGGTGGTTCTGGCAGACATCACATCCCCCACTGTGAAGAGGGAGGAGGAGGGAGCCCAGGTGCATCTTCAGCAGGTGCTGCTTCTGAGAAGGTACATTCCACAGCTGGCTTATTCCTTTCCAAAGTTCGTGTAACATCTGCCCAAGTCAACAAGACAGGAACCCGAATACAATAGCACACAACAGTGACTGTATGGCAAAGAAGGTGTGGCTGCCTTTTAAAAAAAATGGCATTTACAATAAAGCCCCTGAAGGCCCAGGTTCCTTCTCTTGTGGCCTCTCCCTACCCCATTGAAATTTTCAGTGTTTTCCCCACCAAAGAAAACCTGCTCTTTCTGAAAGGAATCTACTAAGATTCATACCTCCATGTCAATTTAAACCCATGATTATTTGCATTTCTAAACTGCTTCATCTATGCCGAAGCATTTGTGGAGCAGAGAAATTACAAGGAATGGTTCTGGTTCTGGTAAAGTATGTCAACTTAGAATGCAGGTCCCCAAAACAACCCTCCAATGTAAATATTTGAAAAGCACTTTTTTTTTTTTTTTTTACTTTTTACAGTAAGTAAAAGTACTTTTTTAAATGCACCTATTATATAGGTGAAGAGTTTGAAGTTCAAAGAGGTAAAAGGAGACTTTGACCTGGTTCTTCAAGTACCATTTTCTTGTTCTTTGTACTAAGCTACCCTCTTAGCATCTAGGGAAGACGAAGTCCTTCATGTCTTTCCACTTTTCATTAACTCATGAAAACATCTAGCACCCTGTTTAGGCTTAGAGCTGAGGAAAGAGGATAGACCTCCCCTCCACCTCCTATCCTTCCATATGATTGCTATTTTTAGCCTCAAGAAATTTACACACCCATAGAAAACTATGTCAGGCTCCTGCTTTTCTGGTAGGAACTCAACTTGGCTTGTTCAATACCCAATTGATTGACTCTGTGCAGTCAAATGCTAATTTTCAGAGTTCATCCTCTTCTGGGGCTCTTGACTGCTACTCTTGAATCACATGTGCTAACCACAGTTCATTCTGCATCTCTGGACACACAGAACATTCTGTGTTGGTGGACACACTTTACTCCAGTTCAGAAAAAAAATACATTTGATCCAAGAATATTGGGATCTTAGATACGACCTTGAAAGCTGAGGGTAACAGAGTAACAATTGTGTGAGTTCTTCTCTTTCCCTGAGGATTCTGGCCTTCCCCACTCTGGGAAGCTCCAATTCATCTTCCTCTTTGGGTGAAGCCATTCAGCTTCACCCTGAAGTTTCATAACCAAAGGTGTCACAGTGTTCATAAGGAAAAGGGACTTTCTCTGTGCCAGGAGGACTTTAGGCTGCAGTGGATATTTTCAACTTAAATAAGCTTCTTTATTGATGTAGAAGAGTTACCTGGGTAGGAGAGTTACCTGGGTAAGCATCATGCAGAGCAAGGAGCAAAACAGGAGCAGCATCCAGAGTCCCCTCTTCCCTAAGACAGCTGGCAACTTTCCTACAACATGTTTCTTCTATTATGAACCCAAGAGGAACGTGGAATGTGCCAGGAGGAAGAAACAGTATCTCACCAGAAAATGGAGAAGACTCTGGTTTTCCAGCAGGGAACAAAGGAAAGTTCCAGAACTGGCCCAGCAAGATGGAGGACATTCAGTCAAACAGAGAAAAGAAGGGACGGGTGGGTGAGTGGGATGTGCCAGGTTGCAGAGGTGGCTTGAGTGTACCAAAGGGCAAACAGCAAGGAGCCGTGGCTGGCCTGTGTGTGGAGATGGAGGAGGGTGGGGAGGAGAACCAGAGAAGCCAAAGCCAAAAGCCGGGACCAGGTTGTGAAGGGCCTGGAATGGCAGTGTTAGTGTCATTCAGTGGTTTCTGCAGCATTTTAGACATATCTATTAAGACTCAGAGTCACAACTGACAAAAAATTATTCAGATTTGTTTAAGAAAAAAAAAAAAGCAACATATTGCCTGAGGCATTGCTTGATCTGGGGTTCAAATGATGACTTGAGACTAGGTTTCCGCCTTTCTGTTATTTTATCTCTGTCCTTGGAGTTGTCACCTTTTAATTTAGCATTCCCCAAAGCAAACCCTGAGGCAAGAATTTGAATGTGATTTGGGAAGTGCAGGATGTACCAATGGGAGTGGGGGGGGGTGAAGCAAGGCAGGGGACAGAAGACAGCCCCAAACCAGTTTGGCATTAGCCAGGACCTCCTGGGGTGCCTGGAGCTTAGCTCCATTGTAAAACTCTGGAAACCACACAAGACACCTGCCTGTGTCACCCCCACTCCAGGGCTAGGAAGATGGGGTAACAACTCCCCATCAACAGTTGGGGGCTGTTCCTAGAGAGTATCAATTCTCTGGAATGTCTAGCTTCTGTGCATGCAGAGAGCAGCCTTCTGAGATGTTTGAGAAGGCCTACAGGTAAAGGGGTGTAGAAAGAAGTGTCTGGTGGCCCTGAGGGGTGAGACCCCTTTGGGCGATGGTGGGCCCCAACTCCATCAGTCCCATGTCCATTCTCAGCAGATTCCGCACACTTCCAACACGGCAGCCGTGTTCTGCGTGGCTGGAAAGGAGAACTTTTCTTCCCCAGTAAGTGAGCAAAAGACCTGATCTTGGTTTTTATTTCATCCACAGTGAGTCACCTGAATTCATCCCTGAGGTCAGGGGGAGGTGATTCCTAGAAAAGAACCCCCTGCCACTAGTTGGCTCAGTGAGGGAGGATGGAGAAGCAAGTGCATTGAGGAGCCGGTAGCTGTGATGGCGTGTCCTGCACTGGTGTCTGTCACAGAAGCCCGAGAAAGAGCTCCAGCTGCAATGTTTTCTTGGGCATGCACCTTCCTTTGAGGCTTCTCGAAGCAGACTCTGAGAAAAGGAACGCCTGGCTTCTGCACGCAGAGAGCAGCCTGTCCTCCATCTTGCTGGGCCAGTTCTGGAACTTTTCTTTTATTTAAGAGGAGATTCCAGAAAGCAGGAATGAGGGAATGGGAGAGTGGGACAGAGAAGGAAAGGAATCCAGTGCAGGGGGTGTTGATGAGCAGGCCACTTGAGAACTGGTGGGCTCCAGCCCCCTGGACCCTCTGGGAAGTACTGCAGGACATACCACAGTTCCTCACTAAGGTGTGAGGACACAAGCTGTCTGTTCATTGACTAACTTCAGAAGCATTTTATTCCCAAGCTTTCTGGCCTGACTGGATGTGGACCTGCCATGCACCTGGGGCCAGAGAACGCCCTCAGAAGAGAGGGAGAGAGGCATTTAGCACTGTGTACCACTTAGCTGCAGGAATCCTCCAGGGTGCCCCATGGGGGTAGCAGGGACTCCCCTCCCCCACCTGCTGCTCTGTCCTTCCTATCCTGTGGTAGAACCCCTGATGGGTGGGGAGAGCAGAAACCCACCCAGCTCTTGCTCCTGTTACCCACCCTTGTTGGTCTTTGAAGCCTCCACTCTCTGTTCCCAGGTGGCCCCAGAACTCCTGTCTTCTCTAATCCTACTGTCTGTTCTTCCCCATTGGTCCTGGCTCTGAGTGTTCTAGATGGAAAATGTAATCCTTTGATAAACTCCTACGTGAAAAAGAACCAAGTGACTAAAGGTTGGGGGAGGGGGCCGTGTCGAATGTGAAGCCAAGATTGGAAATGGTTGTTACATGGGCAGGAAGAAAATTATGTCATCTGCTTAATTAAATCAGTGACTCTCAAGTGGCTCGGAAGGAATTTAGAAACTCTGAGGCTCTTTCAAGCCAGACACATTCCCCCTATTCTGAATCTGATGAGTCCCCTGCCCAATGTTGGACGTGCCCTCTTCTCTTCTCTGCCTCCCTGGTGGAGAATCCTGTGTGTAACCTGGGAAATGACTGATGCACGTGCCTTGGAATGTGGACCATGTGGAAGCAGAGGGAAGGCTGAGATTTGCTGGTTTGAAATACAATCCTGCATCCTCAAGTGTGGCA
Source organism: Ictidomys tridecemlineatus (assembly GCF_052094955.1). Classification (NCBI taxonomy): domain Eukaryota; kingdom Metazoa; phylum Chordata; class Mammalia; order Rodentia; family Sciuridae; genus Ictidomys; species Ictidomys tridecemlineatus. The sequence continues at coordinate 21,899,081 of NC_135478.1, forward strand.
GAATGGGAGGAGCCTGGGGAGAGAAGCTGTGGGGTTAAGTTCAGTCCTGAGAAGACAGTGAGTTCTTGGCACTGTTTCATCATCTGCGAAATGGGAATGTTAATGGATGCAAATGCTTTGAGAGTGTTGTGGGAATTAAGAGGGTTTCTGCAAGGTTGTTTTGATTGCGTGCTCTCTCTCTCTCTCTCTCTCTCTCTCTCTCTCTTTAATTCATTAACCCTCTGACTGATCTATTATGCATAGTGCTTAATCTAGGGTGATTATGGGATCCCAGATTCCTAAATTCCTCCCTTCCACCTTTCTATCAATCTGATCAGTGTCTGCCTCCCAGCTTGAGCCCTCTCCCCTAATAGTAAAAGGGCCCTTGAAGTTGGGGGTGGTCAGGTGTATTCCCTCTCCTCACAGCTCTTTCAAGGCTACCTTAGTTTTTTTTTTTTTCTTCCTATTTCTTTCCTTTTTTGGTGGAGGCTTTAGAAGAGTAGAGAGGTTCCATGGAGGCTGAACCATCTGAACCCATGTCTCCAAGGGCTAAGGCGAGACTGGTACAGATGGGGGCTAAGGCAGATGGCGGATGAGGCCTGCTTGTGAGTCCTGTGACAAATGGTGATATTTAACAGGAAATACTTTGCTTGGGCTGGAAGCTGAGGGGGAGTGTCCCTGCTGAAAGAGAGAGGAGAAGTGAGAACCCGAGAGCAGACCACCTTCTCAAGCACATCTTCCTGACTCCTTCCCTTCCTCCCTCAGTGTTTCTGAAGACAGCACCCCCTGTGTTGAGCCCCAGACAGTGCACATGCTCACCAAAGAACCACCAGCCTTGCCTATTACATTATTCCTCCCTTTCTTACATGATTTTCATTAGTACTGAAATCATTGCCCCAATTAGTCAATATGATTTAAAAGAAATACAATAAACTGTGCACTTAAGAAAATTTCATGTACATTCCCTCAAAGGCACTAATTGTTGGGGATTTTCCAAGAAGCCCGGGTAAATTGACAATTGAGCTTAAAACCCGACTGCAAGACACAAGTGCTGTCACAGTGAGAAGCCACTTGCTACCATTTGGAGGAGAGGAAGCCGGTGGAAATTTCCAGGAATTCCCTTGATGAATCCTGCAGAGGCAGTGCCTCGAGGAGACTGACCCCAAATATAGCAGGTGCAGCCAGCCCCAGGCTAGAAAGCATTCCTGGGCTGTTCCTCACCCCTGGCCAGGAGAGACTCTGCCTGATACTGAGCTTTCTCTTTTCTGCCTCCTAGATCAGGGTGACATCCTCTGAGCATGCCCCCCTCCTTTTACTCCTTGAAGATCCATGTGGCAAAATGAAAAAGAAATTGCTGAGCTCTCCCTCCTCCCCCACTCACTCACCCAATGACAGCTAAGGACACATTTTGGCTCTTATTTTGTGACTGCTCCATGCACATACTAAATATACTGAGATCCTAAGCAGAAAACTTCTGCCCAATTAAACTGCCCCTAGTGTGGGACCTCGGAGAGTGTCTGTCACACCAGAACTCTGTTGCGGAGATGAAAATGATTCAACCCCATCTAGTATGTCCCACCAGTCACCTCTAATGTTGAAAGAATGGCAAATCCCTGTGTGCCATCCATTCTGGAATAAGGTGGAAAGTAAATGAAGAAGTGATTGTGCAGAGTCAGTGATGTATTGGTATGTTTAGCATTTACACATGGAGTATATCTTCTGAACATTCAGGCACTCACCTATATGTGAATCTTTCTGTAATAGGATTTGTTGAAAAGTGGAGAAAAGATTGAACCTTTCAAAAAAAAAGTTTAGCAAAAAAAAAAAAAACATTATACTCCTATACCACACATACATAGAAGTATACTCAGAGAGGATTAAGAAATTAAAACTAAAAACAAAAGTATAAGAATATTAGAATAAAACAGAATACTATTTATTTATTTTAGTACAGGGATTGAAACCAGGGGTGCTTAACCTCTGAGCCAAATACCCAGCTCATTAAAAAAAAAATTTAAAAAAACCTTTTTTCCTTTATTTAGAGACAGGCTTTCACTAAGTTACTTAGGATCTTGCTAAGTTGCTGAGGCTGGCCTTGAACTTGTGATCCTCCTGCTTTAGCCTCCCAAGTCACTGGGATTCCAGGTGTGTACTGCTGAGCCTGGCTCAGAATATTCTTTAAAAAAAAATGTTTGAATGTGGAAGCTTAGAAATGTTGCAAAATATAAAGTTAATATAAAAAAAATCAGTTAAGTAAAGATGGTCCCTGACTTATAATGGTTTGACTCTGGATTTTTCAACCTTTGATGGTAAGAAAGCACACCCACACAACCAGTCTGTTTTTCATTCTTAGCCCTCAACAAAGTACATGAGCACTCTTCAGTACTTTATTGCAACCTAGACTTTGTGTTATATAATTTTGCCCAAGTGTAGGCTAATTTAAATGTTTTGAGTGCATTTAAGATAGGGTAGGCTAAGCTGTGATGCTTGGTAGGTTGGATGCATTAAATGCATTTCCAATTTAAAATATTTTCAATTTATTATGGTTTTATTGGAATATGACCCATTGTAAGTTGAAGAGCATCTTCCAATTGTACAGACAATTGGACAATTGGAAGTTGAAATTGGAAAGTATATTTATTTAAAATTTGTTTATCTATTTATTTATGTATATTTGTAGTACTGGAGATCGATCCCAGGGACACTCTATCACTAGGCCACACCCTCAGTCCTTTTTTATTTTGAGACAGGGGTCTCACTAAATTGCCCAGAGTGGACTCCAACTTGTGATTCTCCTGCTTCAGCCTTCTGAGTCTCTGGGATTACAGGTACGTGTGTCACCATGCCTGGCTAAAAAGTACCATTTTAAATATGAATAAAAAAAATTTAGGTGTAAATTTTATAAAATAATGTTCAGACTAGGTATGCTGAAATCACAAAACATTGATGAAAGGGAAAAAAGGCCTAAATAAATAAATTCATTGTATTTATGAATTGGGAAGATTTGGTATAATTTAGATATCAATGATCTCTTAATTGATTTACACATTCAATGTAATTTCAATTGAAATCCCAACAGCCTTTTTTTTTTGAAGACATTGACAAAGTGATTCTACATGTATGTGGAAGAGCAAAGACACTAGAAAAACCAACATGATTTTTTTTTTGCTAAAGAACGAGATTGGAGGACTCATGCTAACAAATTTTAAGACTTATCAAGAAGCTACAGGGATAGAGGGTATGAATTTGTGAAAGATAAACAGGAAGGTCAATGAAACAGGGTGGAAAATCCAGAAATAATGTATATATATATATATACTGGTTTGATTTTCAACAAAATTACAAAAGCAATTTAATGGAATATCTTTTCAACACCTAGGCATTCATACGCAAATAAGTAAAACTCCTTGATCCTACCTCACACCATCAGCAAAATAACCCAAATTAATCACAGGGCTAAATGTAAAACCTAAAACTATAAAGTTTCTTAAAGAAAATATAGAATAAAATTTTTGTGAATATACTTTAGGCAAAGATGTCGTAAATACAATGCCATAAAGAAGATCCATCGAAGAAAAATAATAAATTTGACCACATCAAAATTTGCTCTTTGAAAGACATTGTTTAAGAATGAAAAAGTAGGGGCTGGGGATGTGGCTCAAGCGGTAGCGCGCTCGCCTGGCATGCGTGCGGCCCGCGTTCGATCCTCAGCACCACATACCAACAAAGATGTTGTGTCCGCCGAGACCTAAAAAATAAATATTAAAAAAAAATTCTCTCTATATATCTCTCTCTCCTCTCTCACTCTCTCTTTAAAAAAAAAAAGAATGAAAAAGTAGATTTTAGACTGGGAGAGAATATTTGCAAATTATATACCTAACAGAGTATCTAGATATATTAAGAAATCTCAAAATCCAACAATAAGAAAGCAAATAATCATGTTAAAAATGGACAAAAGAATTCAAAGTGCTTTACCAAAAAGATGTTTGGATAATAAATAAGGATACATCATTAGTTAATAGGAAAATGCAAATTAAAATCACTGGGTACTCCTGCCTGTAATCCCAGCAGCTCTGGGGGCTGAGGCGGGAGGAGTTCAAAGCCGACTTCAGCAATTTAGTAAGGCCCTAAGCAACTCAGTGAGGCCCTGTCTCTAAGTAAAACATAAAAAAGGACTGAAAATGTGGTTCAGTCATTAATTGCCCTAGTACCAAAAAAAAAAAAAAAAATCACTGGATTCTCCTACATATAACAATCAGAATGGCTAAAAAACAGAGGAGGAGGGGGAAGAGAAAGAAACAGAGAAAAAGGGGAAAAAAAGAAAAGAATAAAGAAAGGAAGGAGGAAGGAAGGAAGGTAGACTCACCATTATTACCAAGCCCTGGTGAGAACACGGAGTAATCGAGACTCTTAACATTGCATGTCAGAATGCAAGATGATACAGGCACCTTGGAAAACATTTTGGCAGTTTCTTTTCTTTTTTTTCAATATTTATTTTTCAGTTGTAGTTGAACACAATACCTTTATTTAATTAATTTATTTATTTTTATGTGATGCTGAGGATCGAACTCAGGGCCTCGCACGTGCTAAGCGAGTGCTCTACCATGGAGCCACAACCCCAGCCCTTGGCAGTTTCTTATAAAGTTAAACAGACTTATCATATGACCCTGCAATAGCACATATAGATGTTTATCCAAATGAGATGAAAACTATGTTGACACAGAAACCTGAAAATGGATGTTTATTCGTAGTTATCAAAAACTGGGAAGAACACACATGTTCCTCTCTGAGCGAGTGGATAAGCAACCTGCAGCACCTCCAGCCCAGTAACGAGAAGGAATGAGCTATTAGACACACAGCGACATCTCTCCTGCTTTATGCCACATTAGAGAAGCTGCACCTGAAAGGTTATGTCATCTGCGATTTCAGTTATATGACACTTTCGAAAAGGCGAAACTATAGAAATAGAAAGCCTGTCCATGATTACCAGGGTCTTGGTGTCCAAGAAAGGTTAATTGCAAAGAGGCATGTGTGCAATTTTTTTTTTTGCATGATGGGACTAATTTTTATCTCAATTATGGTGGTGTTTACACACAATATGTATTGTTAGGTGGCATATGTAAATTATATCTTAGAAAATGAAGGGGAAAGGTGAGGACCACTGTATGGCATGTTTCATAGCAATACCAGAGCAGGGCAAAGGGAGTTCAGATGTACCTTAGGCAAGAATATCAATTCATGAATGCTTCTAAAAAGGCAATTTGATGGTATATCTTAAAACAAAACAAAAAAAAAAAACTTCACACCCCTATTTCTAGGTACACATCTTGTGGGCACCCTGGCACAACTGCATGCAATGTGTCCTGCCTGATCTGCACCTTGCATTCCTGCATGGAATGTATCCTGCTTGATCTGCTCAGCTTGGAGACAACAAGGCAATGCCCCTCTTGCTGCAAGAACTGGTGAGACAAACTCTGTGAGCACCCACTTCTGTCCTCTTGCTTATTGTGGTACACAGAAGCCAGGCTTCTAATTGCTGGAGGGTTTCTCTGGCCTAATTAGGACCCTACCCCCAGAGTCATTGGAGGTTGGTATATAAATATTCCTGAGGGTTGAGGCCAACTTGGAGGTGAACTCTCCATGTGGAACCCTGGAGTCCCTTACTGGGATTGAAACTTCAATTGCTGAAGATGGTGATTGGCTTGATGACACATCTGTCATTTGCTTCTTTCCCTTCCCTGCTTGATTCTCTACTCTTTGATTATGTCTCAAATAAGGTAATCTGGCTTAAATCTTGTGGATCTTGTGGGTCTCCTTCTGTGACAACAGAACTGAAGACAATCGGGTCTCTCTGGAAGGAAGGTACTCAACATTAGAGTAGCTGATGGGTACCATCATTGTCAATTGAGCATGTCATGGACCCAGACAGGAAAAGGCAACTGTGTGTAGGTAAATGTGGACCCCTGCAATGTGGAAGAACGGGGATTGGACACATTTTGTTTGTGCCACGGAAATGTAAATTATCACTGTCATTAAAATCCCTACTTTGCTTACACTGCTGGTCATCAGGACAGAAACACATGATGTATTAGAGTTTCTCACAGTCCCTGCTCTACATAGGAGTTAAGACAGCTGAACACATGGGGTGGCTGAAGGTACGCTTTCCCCCAGCATCATCAGTCACTGCTCAGAGATTGAAATTTACACGTGAAATCTGCAGCCTGTGAATTGCTGCTATTTAATTTGGATATGAATAATTTGTGCCCCTTCTACTACCAAAAAAGAAAAAAAAAAGAAACAGAGAGAGAGAGAGAGAGAGAGAGAGAGAGAGAGAGAGTTTTGAGAAATTGCTGCTTAGGTTGTGAATTCTAGAACAACCTGGGTCAATTCATCTTCTAAAGTTACCTGGTCAAAGCAACTGCTATTCTTGACACCAAAGAGAAGGTTTTCAGAATCCACAGCAGGCTGGTTCCAAAGATGAGATGTGTGCTTTCAGGTCTCTCTGGGCTGCTTGATTCTGAAATTGTTCTTCCATAGACAGTAACCATTGCTGGATCAGTTCAGCACTGACTGGACTCATTTTGAAGACCATCCTCTCTGGAAGGCGATACCAGTCAACACCATCATTGAAGACACTGAATATCTACAAGGACATGTGTTCTTATTATTGGCAGCATCAGATTGTAAGGCATATTGGAGGTCACCTGGTTTCTGGTGGCTCAGATGTTGCTGAGCCATTGGCCACACTACTCCTACATTATACTAGACTAGTTTCTCTAAGACAAAGCCCACGGGGTGATCAATTAACACCATTGACTGTGTGGCTCGACAGTGTAGACGGTGTCAATTGACAGGTGCCTTAATAGGGGTAGGTAGGTGACAGGTACTCATCTCAGCAATTCAGTTGATTCATAAATTATAGAAATGACTTGTTCTCTCATGGGAAAAAAATGAGTTTTAAAGGAAGATTCTGTGTGATTGTAGAAGATATTTTTTTGTGATTGTTATGATATGGAAGTGAAGTGTCCCCCCAAAAGCTCATGCATGAGAAAATACAAGAAGGTTCAGAGGAGAAATGATTGGGTTTTAAGGGTCTTAACCCAATTCATGATTTAATCCCCTGATAGGGATTAAGTGAGTGGTAACCAAAGTGGTAGGGTGTAGCTGGAGGAGGTGGGAATTAGGGTGTGGCTTTGGTGTATATATTTGTATCTGGAGAATGGAGACTCTCTGCTTCCTGGTCACCATGATGTGAGCTGCTTCTCTCTGTCATCCTCTCCCGCCATGATGTTCAGCCTCACCCGGAGCACCAAGGAATGGAGCTGGCCTTCTATAGATTAAGACCTCTGAAACCGTGATCCCTCAAATAAATTTCTCCTTCTCTATAATTGTGCTGGTCAGGTCCTTTAGTCACTGCAGTGAAAAAGCTGACTAAAACAGTGATATATCAGCCCTATAACTCACCCAGGTGTTGCTCACCTGATAACATGCAGGGGGTTTGGAATAGATTCTAACATTTAGCATGACTAGAGAAAATATTTTGATGGGAAATCCATATAGGTTCCTGCAAAATGAGTACGAGGAAAGAATTTCTTGATAGAAATCTATATTGATATAAATCACTATATTTTTATCCATGGCTGTGGTTCACATGCATCTCTCCCCAAACTCATGTGTTGAAAATTTAATCCCCGATGCAACAGTGTTGAGAGGTGTGAACTTGAAGAGGTGACTAGGTCATGCGAGCTCATAAATGGATTAATTTAAAAGCCAGTTCAGCCCCCTCCTGCTCGCTCATGTACTCATGCCTTTCTGTCTTCTCCATGGAATGAAGCAGCAAAATGGCCCTCACCAGACCCAGCCCCTCAATATTAGACTTCTTAGCCTCCAGATAAACTAATCCCCAAACTTCTATTGTTTATGTGGTATTCTGTCATAGCAGCAAAAAATGGACGAAGACTTCCATTCATTGAAGGATTTAAATTCTCATTGAACATAGTCCCAAGTAAATATTGGCATTATAAAGTTTAAAGGTGTGTCTGAAGCCTGTATAAACAAAAATTTTCAGAAAGACTAAGACCTTTAAGAAAGATCAGTGACCTGGTCTGCGGAGAAAGAGGGCAGCAGATGGTTTGCTCAATCCTAGTAAAATATCCTTTGAAAATAACCTTTTCTTTCCCCTTAATTACAAGTGTCTTGGCTTATTAAAAAAAAAAAAATTGGAAGTGATTTCATCACTTTGCATCACTCAGCCTGGATGTAGAGCCAGGTGAGCACTGTAGGTGTCTAGTTGTACAAATACAGATGGGCTTGGGGAGGGACATGTGGGGATCTCAGAAACTGAGGTTCATGGGAGAAGGACAGGAAGAATGGGGACTGGGGAGCAGAACAGGACTTGGGGAAGAGCTGTGCCAGGATGACTCTGGGGAGTGTTAGGAGGATCCCAACCACAGAGGCAGCAGGCAGAACTCTAAGCATAGGGTGACGAGTCTGGAGATGAGTGACTAAGTTGCTAAGCAGGTTGGCTAACCCTTGCTGAGGCCATAGTGAACCTAGAATGGAGGTGCCGTGGACTAGCAGATTAAAGGCTCAGGCCGGGAAGGCTGAAGCAGAGGACCAGGTGTAGGAACAACAGAGAGTGAGAGGTTTGCCCAACTTGATGGAGATTAGTTAAACTCTGCAACAGGGAGCCCATGTGGCTAGAGGACTCATCACAGCAGCGTAATTCCAACCTACCAGCCGGGGCTGGGCTGTGCAGATGTTTTATTAAAACTTGCATCTTGAATGGTGCAGCCTATTCACAGGAAACTCTGTGTATGGTCTGTGTGTCTTAACAAAGCAAACGTGACTTAGCATGCTGCCCTTCAGAACTCCCCACTGCCTTGCTCTGTCTCCCTCCTGCAGCTTCAGCTTTTTTGGCTTTTTCTTAAGGAGTCCAGGTACTTTTCTGCCTCAGGACCTTTGGCACTTGCTGTTCCCTGTGCCTGAACTGCTCTTCCCAAAGACATCTCAGTTTCCTCCTCACTTTATGTCAGTTTCTGCTTTAATAAACCTCTTAAGAAAGTCTTTCCAGACCATGCATATCAAAATAGCACTTTTTCTTTCTCTAGCTTGTCCACCTGGATTTTTTTTCCTCATAGTACTTAAAATTCCTTGATATTATATCATTATCTATCTCACATCATCTGTCTCTTGACTCTAATAAAATAACGATGGGAGTAAAATTGCTTATCTTCAATGTATCTTTAAAGTATAGAAGCAGTCTTGGTGCAAAGAAGTGCTCAAGAAATATTTGCTGAATGAATGAATCAATGAATGAATGCATACATTTTCTTAGTGTTCATCAAGTGTAGCCAGCTGGATATTCATCACCTGTCCTTGTGTGGATTGATGAGCACAGCTAATGAAATGGAGTTGCCTAAAGTGGCCAGTGGTCCCAAGAGAGTGCTACAAAGCTCCGTACAGCATAGGTTTTGCTCAGAGTTCCCAAGAGAACCTCTCAGCTCACCATAAATCCTGGTACTGCCTGGTGCTTTCCTTAGCTGGTGTCCCCACCTCCTGTGGACAGTGGCAGCACTGGACAACACAAGCATCTCCAGACCTCCAGCAAAGGCAGGAGACTGGCAGGCCCCAGGGGTACTGCAATCTTGGGAACACACTGGGACTGCATTCCCAGGAAGCAAGGAACTCTAACTTGCCTCCTCTGTAAGATTCAAGAGGACACTCAAATGATGAAGAGAGAGAGAGACTCTGAGATCAAGATAGATTGCTTTCTGATAAAAACATGAATTCCTTAATTTAGAAATCTATCCTGAACAGCCTGAATAGCATAGTGGATAAGATAGGAGAGAGATTCATTGGATTTGAAAGATGGTTGGATGAATTCTCTGATCATTCAGAAATGTAAAAAGATTGCTTCTAAGTGTAAAAAGGTTGAGATCATGAGCCAGAGATAAGAGCCATGAAAAATGGATTCAGAAAATATAACAAAAGTCATTTTCCCCAGCCAAAAAAAAGATGAGCACCTTCAGATTAAAAGGGTTTACCAAGCATCAGAAAAAATAATACACAAAAGTGCACACTTTGAAATATCCTGCCAAACTTAAAAAAAAAAAAAGAAGAAGAAGAAGAAGGAAAAAATTATATGTAACTATGTAGATAATCCCGGAGGCTTGGGAAGCTGAGGCAGGAGGATTGGGAGTTCAAAGCCAGCCTCAGAAAAAGTGAAGCATTAAGCAACTCAGTGAGACCCTGTCTTTAAATAAAATACAAAAAAAAGGGGGGGGGCTGGGGATGTGGCTCAGTAGTTGAGTGCCCCTGAGTTCAGTTCCAGATACCACAAATAAATAAATAAGATCAAGCCAACAACTCATCTTTTTCCCTGAAACTCTGAAAATCAGAGGAAAGTGCAACAATGTTATAGACAATGATTGAATAATTATGAGGGAAGACAATGGACCGAACTTCCCAAACAGACAAGGTCTCAGAAAGGATACAATTTACTTTTCTTTCTTCATTCTGTTTTCTTAAAAATGTAGAGCAGGGATCACAGAAATAAGTCACAAGAAAGAACTCAAGTATGAGGAAAATATGATCTACATGTAATAAACAATGATACAATTTAGAGTTAGACCCATTGAGTGATAACATTGAATTGTATCAGGAACAATGCAAATGTAAAAAACAATAGAGAAAGAAAAAAATTCAGAACAATGAATGCCGGGAATGGATTGTTACATTGAAGTTCAATGCAACCATATCAGTGATTTAAAGCTGTCACTCTGGAAAATGCTGAAAAAAATGGGAATGGACCTTTGTGGGAAAGAAACGAAAGATGGCTGCATCTCTTATTTTCCATGCAGAGTGTCAACAGGTCCTGGGTCCTTTTGGCACAACATTATATAAGATCAAATCTTTTTAGAGCTGTAAAGGGAAGAATAGCATTCGCAACTTTTGAGGTACCTGGGTTAAAAAAAAAAAAACAGCAAGTACACAAAAGACATTTGGCAAAAGGTTGAATTAAAAAGAAGCAAAGAACATTAAAGAAGACGCATGAGAGAAAGGAGATCAAATGTGTCAATCATCTCAAAGGTGTGTTAATGAATCAGATAAAAGCAAAGACTCCAGATTGGGCCCAAATAGATTGTCTTTAAGAGACATGTCTATCACAACGACAGAGAAATTAAGTTCATTAAATAAACAAATAAGCACATAAATAAATCAATGGAAATGCATGGATCTAAGAGCACAGGCACACAAATATTAGTCTGTTTCAAAGGAAGGCTTGTGGTGGGAAGCCTGGGCATTTCCCATAGTCCCTCTCTATTTATGTGGAAGAAATATATTGACGATCAAAATAGAAGGGAGATCAGAGGAGCAGAGAAAGGGGACCACCGGGAGGGAGGAGGGATGGGAAAGGGGAGGAACTGTGGAATGAAATTCACCAAATTATGCCACATGCATATATGAATATACCACAGTGGATTCCTTCTTTATGTATATTTATAAAGCACCAATTAAAAAAAAAGCAATGAATAAATAGAAGGAAGACCAGTAGCATAGAGGAAGGGGACCAGGGGAAGGAAGGAAGGGAGAGACAGTGGAAGGACTAGGGAAAAATATATTCCAGGCATGTATGAATATGTTAAAATGAGCCCATTATGTATAACTGTTATGCTCTATTAAAAAAACATTTAAAAAATATATTGATGAGCCACTGGGGTGGCAGTGGGAGCCCAAGGGCAAATGCAATCCTCAGAGGAAGCTTTTTAATCTGTTGTGCAAGACCCAGAAAAGGACTTAAATTTTGATATTAAGGGAAAAGTAGGGAGAGAAGAAAGGAGCCAGCCAGAGGCTGGTCTCGGTGCTCTATCCAGGTCACTTCTTTCTGCGATCCCTGCAATTTCAGTGTGTAGGCTGAAACCCTGCTGAACCTTGGGCATCAGTGGGCTCTTTGTGGAAATGGGTAAAGGATCCATGTTTATGTCCAAGTTGATTAAGGTTTAAATATTTAATGCAATCCCCAGGTGCACAGGGGACCATATGAAGCCCCCAGCAACTGCAGCAATACTGGGGAGACTTTTACAATGGTTCACATGGCACAGATTGGGGGGTTTGACTGATGGATTGACATCTGGGTCATATCAGTAAGCACGCTAGCATGGAGATCTGGGCAACACACTAACCAATCCCAAGCACATGTTGAGGACAGGAAAGTAACAAAGGCAGGGGCATTCACACCAGGGATAGCCGAGTAAGAAACACAGGTGGAGAACGAACGGCACAGGTGTCCTGTCAGCTGCACTTGGGATGGGGGTGATGCTGCTCCACAGTCAACCAGGGTTGAGGCTAGGTTTTGCCACTTCCACTGAACTGCATGTGCACCGCCAAGGGCTGACCTGGATCCCTTCAGATCCCTCTTCACCCTTCTCATGTGCACCATATTTGCAGGCCTTCATTTCCAACAGCCAGCACCTTCGGTGTTTTTATGGAGGATTCTTTCAGGCTACTGGAGCCCACCTGGGCTTGAAGTTCCTGGGAGTTTATTTCTCCACTGTGGCCCCAGACCAATGACTAACAGGCTGGGAAGATTGTAGTCCATTCCCTTTTTTAAGGCATAACTAACACTCCTGAGCTCCCTGCAGGATCAGCTGCAACTCTCTGTGGTCCTGCCTGTGATCGGATCTCCATTGCTAGGCTTCCTCCTCTTCTTGACCTTGCATGCTCCCATCCTGACTCCCCTCTCCTTTATTAGGTTCTCAGCACAGGATCTGCTTCAGGAGAATCTGGATTAAAAACCCCCATGTGTGAGTCTTCTTGCAACTTTGCCTCTTGCTATCATTTAATTGCCACCCTTTGCTTTGGCTTCCTGCTGGGAAGCAAGCTCAGAATTTGTTTTCCCATTAGACTCACCTACAGGAAACCAGTGAGCGGCCCTGGGAACACCAGCATTGGGGTGGACACTCACATTTGCACCCTGATTTCAGAGCAGCTGTTAAAGAACACCCCCACCTAACTTCTAGAGACCTGTGAAGCTACCCCTGAGGCTGTCAGTCCTTAGAGCCCCTCTTCTTCTATGCCAGGATTCTTTTGGGGGGAGGTGAATCTTTGTGGGGACTGTCCTATGCGATTTAGAGTGTTTAGCAATATCCCTGGCCTCTCCTCACTAGATGCCAGTGGTATTCCCCTGTCCCCTCAGGTTATGATAACAGAAATGTCTCCAGACATTGCCAATTATCCCCTGGGAGGAAAATCACCCCAAGTGAGAACACTGATCACTCCTGGTCTTGAGGGCTCCCACCACATCCTCTCTCACTGTGGAGTGAAGACACACTTCCTCCTCCTCTTTTATGACTGGTTTACTAATGGTATGGGGCAGGGTAGTTTGGGATTAAAAACACAAAAGACCTTTTAGGTCCCAGTGGGACCTTCAAGTAAACCCATCAACCTTTTTGAGCTTGATTATCTCTGACTTTAGTAACTCTCATACACGAGTCATGGTAAAGCTTTCTTTTCCCTGGCTGGAGGAGCAAGTGCCGAGTAGTCTCAACTTTTGGTTTCCTTTTTCTTTGATAAGAGGTGGAGTGGTTCTCCCACCCTATTCCATAGTGATGAGGACAACTCACTGGGCTGGTCAGAGCAGGCCTCTGATACTACAGCTGGATCCCCAAGCCCACTCACTGATGCATTCCTCTCTATCCAGGAACGTGATCTGCTTAGGTTGAGGAAACAGCCATAGGAGCAGGGCAGAGGTTTTCCATCAACAAGATTTATAACACTCCTGGTGGAAAACGTGGCCCAAGCCAATGGGGTGATCTGTCGCTTCCATTCCACCTGAGATTGTGGAAAATACAGTTTGGTGGTGTCAATGGACTTATTATAGATGTGTGGGCCTCAGGAAGTTTCTTAGCTTTTCTGAGCCTCAGTTTCTTCATTTAAAAATGAGTATTGCTCGGGGCTAGTTTGCTTTTTAAATAGAATGAGATAACATATGTAAAATCACCTGATAGAAATCTATCAGTCAATAAGTAGTCGATAAATGGTAGTTACTTCTCTTCTTTATGACTTCAGTCAAGTTCTTTAATTCATCTGAACCTCAGTTTTCTTATTTGTAAAATGGTGTTGATCATCCACTTGGGTTTGTTATGGAGATGAACTGATGATTTCTGTGAAAATCTTTTGAAACTAATGCCTCTGTGTGTGTGTGTGTGTGTGTGTGTGTGTGTGTGTGTGTGTGTGTGTTGCTGATCCCAGCATCTCATGCATGCTCAGAGCCACACTCCCAGCCCCCAAAAGCTTTTCATAATTAGAAAGGTCCAAGAGGCTATGATTGAGCCCCAGCACCTTGGAGGGCCTGGCACCTGTGACCTGGTGAGCAGTGACAGGTTAGGGGTCACCTCTAGTGCCAGACTCAGGTTGTTGTGCTCATCAACCATCTCAGGGCTCCTAATGTCCTCATCTTAATATTAAATCCATTTTTGATACTTCTTGGCAAGCACAATGAAGCTGTCAATGTACCCCATCCCAAATCCAGGACCCATATCCCTGGGCTCAGAATTCAGAGACTTGGCTCTTCTGAAGACAAGAAGGATCTTTTTTTTTTTTTTTTTTGGGAATGGACACCTACCTTTATTTATCTTTATGTGGTGCTGAGGATTGAACCCAGTGCCTCACATGTGCTAGGCAAGAGCTCCACTACTAAGCCACAACCCCAGCTCGGCAAGAAGGATCTTGTAGGGTAAAATATCTTCTCTTCAATAGTTAGCAATCAGAGCTAGAGTTTTTGGAGTGCTTATGTGGTGCTGGACACTGTGTTGTGCTAAATGGCTTCCATGAATTATTTTATATGACCTTCATATAATCCTATGAAGTGGGCACTAATATTCTCATTTGTAGATGAAATATTTGAGGCTCAGAGTAGTAGCTCAAGCACTGGAGCAGGGATTTGAATGCAATAGTCCACAAAGCTGTGAAACCCTATTTTCGGGTGTTGGGTAGTTACCACTCTGGAGCTCAGATTAGGGCCAGTGCATGGGGCCCGGGGGGGGGGGGTGTAGGGAGGAATTTTTACTTTATTTTGTTAGTTTTTCTCAAAATAAGAAAGAACACTTTATCAAACAGAACTGTCCTAAGTGAGACATGGCTGGGGAGTTCTCTTTTATTGCAAATATTTAAGAATAACTGGAACAGATAACTATAAGATATACTGAAGGGGGAAATTCCGGTTTTGTTGGGGATTTGATTGTACTAGGGCTGTATATGTGACAGGGAACATAAGATTCTAGCAAACACAATAGATATGTGGAATACAGTCTGTATGGGAAAGATACCATTAGTTGGAAGGAAAAGTAGCTAAAAAAGAAAATAGGATGTAATATAATGGATCCCAGGTAGAGCCATACCTAATACAGGTTAATCAAGGTGGAAGAGATGGAGGGGTTAAGACAGGCAAAATGGGAGCTAAGGTGAGAATCCAGAAATTCCAAAGAGCCAGATAAGTGATCAGGCAAGCTGCATTTCCAACCCAGGAGATCACCATAGAGATATAGGTCTACATTAACTCTCAAGGGGTGGGCAAGATCTCTTTTGTATGCTATAATATGAAATTCAAGCTTTATTTTTTTTTACCCAAAGAGTATCCACAGAATGGCTGTTGAGAAGTAGGTTCTCAATACATTGGTAGGTTTGGGGAGCGATGACCCGTGAGGTCAAATTACAGTCGTATGTTGCACAGAGCAAGGTCCTGGCCAGGAAGCCATGCTTGAGAGAACAGTCATAGGACTTCTACCTGACTTCTCATTGACTCTTCAGTCACAGAAACAAGCAGAGTTTGTCCTCCACCACACTGTTCGAGCTGCTTTTGTTGATATTACTGATAGGTTTCATCCTACAAAACTATAACAGCAGTTGATATGGTAGCCCCACCCCAGCTTGACTTCCATTATACCCTCCTCTCCAGGTTCCTTTCTTTTTACATGAAAATGTTTCAAACACTCAAAAAGTCACAGAGAATATTTTAGGCATGTGTATGCCCCCGCAAGAAAAGATCAAACAGAAGTCATATTAAATCCCACTCCTTTGCTTCTTGTATCTCTTTCTTATGTATCTCATGATACAAGATGTATTAATATTTATCTAAAACTCTAGAAAATACAAACTCATCTATGAGAGAAAGCAGATCAGTGGTTACTTAAAGAGAGGGTGCAGAGAAGATGAGAGGAAGGGATATAAGGAAGGAGTACAAGGGAGAACTTTTAGGGATGTAATAAGTTCACTCTTAATTACAAGTCAAGTTTCATTGGTGTTCAAATATAGCAAATCATCAAATTTTGTATTTTATGTTGGTGCATTTCATATATATAAGTTCAAGCTCAGTACAGTTGTTTTAAAACTTTTATGCATTTATTTTCAAGTTCAAGTTCTTTGCATCACAGTACCTTCTTCTGAGGGTTTTAATTTCTCATTTTTTTGTCATTCATAATTTTAGCATACTTGTTGTTTCCGTTCAGAATGTTGTCCTGTTATCCTCCCTTATGGTATGTGTGCTGACTCTTGCCAACGCAAGCTGTTTTACCTTAGAGGTTTTGTTATTTTTGTTTGTGAGCTTATCTTTTGTAGATCTTATCATTTTATTTATTTATTTATTTATATTTTGTAGCAGTTCTATATAATTTGGGACGTGGAACTGCAGAGAGTTTATATCTTGCTTCTGCCCGGTTTTCTAAGTCATGACAAGCTAACGTTTTGGCTTAGGACTTCCTCAAGTAGCAGAGTTTATAAATATGGATTCCAAACACATGTGGGACACATGTCTGAGGTTTTAATCTATCGGGGGAGATGATTTATCCCACCAAAGTCTCAGCAGAAGTTGGTTGAATTCCTTGAACATTTCTTTTTGCATATGTTTCCTTGATGGCAGGAGGTAATTAGAGATCCATTGCCCCCAGACCTTGGGTGTCATAGAAGATGCCTTTTGAAATGGGGTAGTGTGCTCTCTTTAGACCTCTCTCTCCGAAGCTGTCCTGGGATACATAAGGAAGTCCGCTGTACATGTGTGGCGGCTCTCTGACCTCTGTCCTCAACCCCTGACCGTTTGTGTCTCTCACCCTTGGTCTCTCTGAGGCCCAGCGACAGTTGCCCTTCCCCCACTCTGGCTACCCCAGGGCCTTTCCAATGAATCCCTATTTTTTTTTCTAAGTTGGTTCAAGTTTGATTTTGATAACCTGCCACCAAAAGAATCCTCATAATATATCTTTTGCTATAGTTTCTAAAGGGTTATAATCTGAGGGTCATGCTTTTTGTCTTTATTGAGACTAATAACCTTGACCCTATAGGTGAAGGCACAAGGGGACTCATCTAAGAGGAGCTGGGGACTGTGGAGGCAGGGAAGTGAGGCTGAAACAAGAGGAGACCAGCTCTGATAGTGGCTATACCTGCAGCCCAAAGGATCCAGCATCAGGATCAAAGTCACCCAGTATCACATCCGGGGGTGCCTCTCATTCTTGAGAGAAGCTGTCTGGTGCATTGGAAAAAGCAGTGATTTGGGACAAGTACGAGAGGCCAAATCTGCTAAGGGTGTCATCTGGGGCAACATGCTTGGCATCTCTGAACCTCAGAGTGCTCCCTAAGAAATGTTGATAATCATTTCTCCAACCAAAGCCATAGGCCATTTCTGCTCCATATGTGCCCTTGAAGGTTTTTTGTTTTTTTTTAATGAAAACTCATTGGATCTCTTTATGATTTGTTATAACTCTTTGAAGTGCACTTGGGTTCTTAAACTTAGGCCCTTGCTGTTCATTGATGAATTTGTCTTGCATATCACCTTCGTCTCTTTCCAATCCTTGATGCCTTAATTCAGAGTCCCAGATCTCAACCTCCAAAACCAGTCCTGCAATCCCTCATATCCAGCCTAGGAGAGAGGTTTCAGACAGTATGGAGGCCAACTTTATTTATTGTTGTGGGGCTTTGATTAAGCAATACATATAAAACAGCGACTGTGTGGTAGAGACCCAAGGTGGTTATCACTTTCCATTTTCTTCTCACTATAGAAAGAGCCTCCAGCCCTACATTGCAAATCCAGATGTGGTTTCCTCATTGCTGCTTCTTACTTGGATGGTAGCCTTGCAAAGTGCTGTTGGGCTGCTGGAATGGTGGAGGATTATTTTCAGTGGAGAGGAATTTAATCTCATTATTACCAGTAGTCCAGTTGGGGCTGATGGCCTATTAGGATTTCAGGCCTATCAACAAGATAAGGTACATCCTTTCCCAGAGACGTATGATTGCTACTGCAAAATTATTTTTAGGAAGCTTCTTTTTCTGTCCAGAACATTCACCTGAAAATAGCTCTGAGCATTGTGGAGGCAGCTCCTTGCAGAGAACTGAACTGAAAGCCCAAGTCTGAAGACTCATGGAGCAGATTTTATCTCCACTTTTGGATTTTGTACTAATACAAAACACATTGATAACAAATAGCTGCTATAAGAAGCTTGAGGGTGATCCAAATTCAATTCCCTCTTTGCCTTTTATCCAGGAATACTCCAAGTATCATGCTCTTGGAGGCAAGAGGAAACAATGACTATGTTCCCCCTCCCAGATGACAGGGGATCTTTCTATTGCATTCATATCAGAAGAGTTTTCCTTTTCCTTCCTTGCCAGCAGAGTGCTAATTCTGTTCAGGCAGAGAGTGGTGTAAACCAAACTGGCAAAACTATTCCCTTTTTCTCATGATTGGTTTAGAGTGGGCATGGGAACCAGGGAGTCAAGGCTGACAGAGGAGAAGGAAGGAGAAGCTACTAGAGGTTTTGCAGGGTGAGGGATACAAAAAGAGAGAATCACAAGCAGGAAACCCTCTCCCACCACCTCTCCGCTCTTGGCCTTAGGACCAGAGCACAAGGATGTGAAGCAGGAAGCACCTTGCCACCATAGGACCAGAGCCCGTGGAAATAAAGCCAGGACACTGAAGAGACAAAGTGGAAGTCTGGGTCCCTTGTGACCTGATGAACTGCAAAGACAAACTTTATACTACTTACTGCTGCACTTCTTTAAAATTAAAGAACAAAAATCCTAGTGGCTGGGGAGTTTTTTGTTTTTGTTTTTTGTTTTTTTTTTTTCCTATTTGCAGTTGAAATCAATCCTAACAAAGGCATACCCATGGGTTTCTTTCTGGTATCTTTTCTCCCCATCTCCCTTAGTAAACAAAACCCTCCCCCTGCCCCAGTTTTCATCTGGGCATTCAACCACTTGGAAAAAGGTTTGTTTCTCATAGTCCCTTACAACTAAGTGTGTTCATCTGGCTAACAAGATGTGAGCATATGTGTCAGGTGACAGCTGCTGGGGAACCTTAAAAACTGGCGCAAACACTTGGTCCCTTCTGCTTCCTCCATTTGTTCATCCAACTGCCTATCATGAGAAAGTGATGGCTGGAACTTCAACCACCATCTTGGACTGTGAAGAGGATGGTTTCCTCCTAGGGAGAAGAATGGTAAGGTAAGAGTACCAGGGCCCCTGGGCCTTAGAATGCCTTCTTCCAGATCCTTACATAAGAGACAAAGAGGTTTCTGTCATGTTCAAACTATTATTATTTTGATCTCTGTTAATATAGCTATACCTAATTCCAGCTGATACATTGGATAAGCAGCTACCAAGGATACCCTATGACCATTTTGGGCCCTTATGCTCTGGGGTCAACAGCAATCCTCTAGCTTCAAGAAGGAAAGGGGATTAGTTGACATTAAGGAAAGGAGCATATTTTTAAACTTTCCCCCCAATTTCCTAAAACAAGTTTTTAAATCAAACCAACAGTTTGTCCCCAGCAGGAATCAATGCTATAGAAAGAGCAGGCAGTATGGAAGAGGAAGAGAAAGACTCAAAGAGAAACCTAAAGAGAATTCTGGCTAAAGGGAGAGAGTAAAGAGAGAAAGCCTGAGAGAATAGAAAAAGCAAGATGGTAAACTGAAATTGGAAAGCTCAATGATTTCTCTCCTGTCCCTTCCTTCAAAGCTCTGGGATTTGAACTGGGACATGAGTTGGGGGATTTCCAGGTATCTAAGAATCCAAGAACCCAAGGAAACATCATACAGGGTGCCAGGGAATGTGGAAAGAACTGGGTACAAACTCAGAGGGCACCTGACCCAAGAGGATGGGACTAAGAAAGATGCACATCTTCATCCAAATATGTGAGTGAAGGACTGCTATATTTTGGAGTGAGTTTGTCAGCATTCATGTGTGATTACTGTTCTCATATCTTGGATGAGGAAGTAGGGCTGGATTCCATTTCATCCGTATTAACCAAGCATCTATAGTTTGCTTTAGGTGAAGGGACAGCAAACTTTCCCTGCAAAGAGCCAGAGAGTAAATATTTTAGGCTTTGTGGGCAAGTGGTCTCCATTGCAGCTACTAAATTCTGCAGTCGTAGCAAGAAAGCCATTCATAATGGAAACAAATGGGTATGACTGTGTCTCAATAAAACTTTATTTATAAGAATAGGCAGTGGGATGAATTTGAACCACTGTCCAGCTATAATTTGATAATCCCTGTTTTAGATGCCAAGCGCTGTGTTAGCTACTCTAAAACTTGGTCATCTATCATGCTTTCGCAATATGCCTGACATTGTCCTAGATGTTTCCAAACACTGTCTGACATTATTCTAATTAGAATCCCATAAGTTTTGTGAATGAGGACACTGGCATTTGGAGATAGTACAAAACATAGTCTTAGGCTCACAGCGAGTAACGGTACTGGATGTGGACCCAGACCTGCGTCTCTGGAGTCTGCACCCACATGGACACATCGCTCTGAGAGATGGGTTTCTGTTAATGCAAATTTTCTTCCAACCACTGTGTGTGTGTCGTGCTTGGGAGACTGTCCACAAGCCCACCTGACCACATCTCAGACATTCCCCAAAGACCAGAAGAGAGGAACATGCCAGCAAATCGCATGAAATGAGGCAATGACACAAACATTGTCTCATTTAATACGTTTCCTGCAGACAGAACAGTCAGCTTCAAATGGTGGGTGGGAAAGGAAAGGAGAGACAATTGGAGGAAAAAAGAGAGGCACGAGGCTCTGAGGAATTCCATAGCAGAGGAGCCTAATTATAGTGTCTCCTCTCCCTGGCCTGAGAACCCAGTGGAGAGGAAGTTAAAAATACCAAGCCAGTCGATAGGGACCTACTATGGGCCATCAGGGTATGAAGGGTTTCCTTTCTAGATCTTCCTTAGTCCCTGATATTGGTACCAGGACCCCCTTTTTCAAGAGTGCCAGAGGCTCAGAGAGGTAGGTAGATTGCACAAGGCCACCCAGACCGTGGGGGACAAAGTGGAGAACTGAAGGACATCTGTCTCACTCCAAATCCAGGCCCTCTCCCCTGATCCATGGCTTTCGAGAATCACTCTTCCAAGTGGAAAAGCACCAGAGCTTCTCGGGGAGTGGCTTGTCCCATAGGTCACACCTCAGAGATCCCAGTATGTGCATGTACAAGTCTTGGTTCTCTCTGCTCCTTTCTTTTGGGGATAGCAGCAAAATATGCAGGAACTGGGAGGGCACCAGCCTTGAAGAGGAGCTGCATTCAATTCGTACCCTTCACAAAGAACCATGTGACTGTGCTTCAAAAAGCAGGGTTTCAGCCCCTCTTTAAAAAAAAGAGAGAGAGAGAGAATAATCTAGACCCATCTCACAAGGTGAGTACTTGACTCCTATGATGAGGGAGCTCAGGATTCATTGGTGAATCTTAAAGTACATTGAATAGCAGTGACATTTTGGGAAGGAGTGGGTTGAAGCATGAGCCTCTGGTGTCCAGCAGATGTCCCGGTCCTGCTGGTACTAACATCTGGCCTAAGGAAAGTCACTGACCTCACCAGGGTTTGATTTTCTTCTCTGTAAAATGGAGCAAATACCAGAAACTGCCCCATAGGGTTCTACAGAAGACTCGATGGGAAAACCTAGATAAATCTCCTTAGATGTAGCTATTACGACATTAGGATTATGTTGGTTATACATGGGCTCACCTGTTGAGTTAATAAAGGAAGGACTGAAGGAAAGCCTCTCAGGGCTGCCGGACGGCAGTCCTTCCTGATGCAGCCTGACCTGCGTGGGCTCCTTGGGCTGCTCAGGTGGACTGAGGAGAGTCGGGGTTTGGGAGTTGGGTGGGCTGAGACTCTCAGGGGAACAAATAGCAAACAGCTCTCATTTAAACTTTACTTATTAATTTTAAGTTCATTTGCTCATTTATCCTGCAACGACTTCCTGGTTGCTTTTTCTATAGCAGGTACTGCTAAGCTGTGGGGATGCAGGGGCCAACAGGAGAGATGCGGTCCTTCTCCTCACCAGCTCCTGTCCAGTGGGAGAGCCAAACACCAGGTAAGGACATACTCACGAATCATGGTGTTCACAAGGAGAGCAAACACCGGGTGAAGAACATGGGGGGTCTCATCTTTCCACTGAGCCACCAGGAAGGGCCTCTGGCAAAGTCTGAGGAGGTGGCGCTAAACCCAGACTGGCCAGATAAGGAGACAGTACTGAAAAAGGCAGGGTGGGGGGTGGAATTCCAGGCACGGGGTTGCCAGTGTGAAGACCCTAAAGGGCAGAAGAACTTGGTTCTGCAGAGGAATTGGAGGGGCTGGGAGGCCATAAGTAGAGAAAGACCGTTTGTGGTGAGGTGATGGGGTCGGGCTGTACCCTGCAGGGCCTTGCTGGTTCCCTTAGAGTTTAGTGGCTGATCTGATTCCGCTCTGGAGGGTTTTGAGCCCAGGAATGAAGATCTTCTCTGTGATCTGGGAAGGCCACCCTGGCTGCTCTGTGAGAGTGGAGTGCAAGTGGGAAGCCCAGGAAGGCACGTGACTTCAGTGATTCAGGCAGGAGGTGACGAGGTGAGGACCAGGAAGAAGGCCTTGGGGAGGACAAGAAGCAGATAGATTTGGGACCATCGTGGGGATATAGTAATGGGAGAATGTAGGAGTGAGAAGGTGACAGCTGCTCAGAGGCCATGTCCATCGTCCAGCATCCGGTGAGAGGAATGAGTTACGGGTTTCTTTTTAAACCAATTAGGTTTGAGAGTGTGACGTATCCAACTGGGTGATATCAACTGATGAGTCTAGAGCATGGGAGGGAGATCCGGTCTGGAACCACACCTCTCAGGATTGTCAGCATTTGCATGCTATTTAAAACCACAAACCAGGTCCAGGTCCAGGGCTCTCATTCTCTGTGAGGCTGACTGGCTGAGAATCTAGACAGCACCCAGTTCCCTGATAGCCCTGTGTCCCTGGCACTGGTCTGCAGTGGGCTCCCATACAGCAGATCTCCTCCTCTTCTCCACAGCATCTTATGGAGGCAGGGACTGTACAAGGCGACTGGCACCAGACCAGCACTAGGATACCTTCCTTCTTAGAAAGGGCGCAGGCCCTGAGTGCTGTCCCTGAGGCCTAGGGACCGGGTAGAATCACACACCAGAGGGCATGTGGGCTGAATGCACAGTGCAGCATTGGAGCCACCTAGGTACATTTTCTGGCCCCGCTGCCTCCTAGATCCTTGTAACTCAGCTCAGAAAGTCTTTCCATCTCTGGGAGAGCTTTAGTCTCCCTCGTCCAGCTTTCTTTTCCTGACTTTAGCACTGCATGCACAGTGACTTTAACAAATACTCAACTCAGTGTTTCTAATTTTAGCTGAACATCCACCTAATCAGTTCACTGTCTTTCTTCTAGAAGTTGGTGAAACAGAGGTATCAGAACCAAGATCTCCTTTTGGACACAGTCGATATTTCTCCCAGTTGCATATATATCTGCCATATATCATCTCTGGCATGCCAGGATTGAGGTATCAATGCCTCTTCTCAGGAGAGAGAAGGCAGGTTAAGAGAGGCTATAGGTAACCAGGTAGTAAGAATTTGCTGCAGGGCCCTGAAAACAGCATTTGGCTAAAGCCCAGACAACCAAAGTTCAATGCCAGCTTCCTCCCAGTATTAGTTATGTGGCATAGGGCGTGCCACTGAGCCTCTCTGTGTCTTGGTTACTGCGTCTGTAAATACTGATAATTTCAGGGCTGCCATAAGATTGCAGGGAATACAGGAAAGTGCTCTGTCCGCAGTAAATAGAATTACAAATGCAACATATCATTTCCTGTGCACAACACTCAGCAATTTGTGTGATGAGAGTCTCTTACATTTCTGCTTCTCCTGGTTGCTTTAGATGGCAACTGTCCTGAGGGCTGGATCAGACAAGAGCAGCAGCTGCCAGAGGCTGTCGGGAGGCCCAGGGTTGCCGTGCTGCTTCTGTCCGATGACATCTCATGTCATTGTGCTTTTGTGCTTTCAAGGAAAAGCAGCAGACTTTTCCTTTCTTTCTCTCGATTCATGTGGTGACATCCAATGGTGCATATTCTGTGGAACAGGCAGCTATTAGGATTGTTAAGTTGTCAGAGTAGGGAGAGAGGAGGCAGGGGACAGAGAACGAGAGAGAATTCACAGTTTATGTGAATGCTCTTATCTTGTCTTGTGTTTCTTTGCCTAAACACATACACAAGGAAAACAGCCTACTTTGTTCTTATCTACGCTCCCTGTGGGCTCATATGGGCAGACTCTACTGGAGAAGGAGGTGGCCACAGCCCCCAGGGTATACACTACCAGTGCTGCTCACCTGCTCCTTCAAGCTGAAGTGAGAACAACGCATCCACTCATGCATGAGGATCTGGGAGTTCACGGTTTGTCTGCCCTTTTGGCCTGCAAGAGCTGGGCGGAAGCCTCCTGGACATTTGTGTTGTCTCTCTCCATTTCTCTGGTTTTCCTCTGGCCCAGTTTCCTGTTCACCTCTGTCCTTGGCTGTCTGGTAGGCCTGACTCATAGGAAACCACAGCCAAGTCACCTGGTGGTCTGAGTCACTGACCCTTGGAGCATCTCTCTTGAACAATAATAAGAGCAAAAGTAAGTGCCTAAGTTAAGTACGGCATTTTGCAATGTGTTTCAGCTAGGAATTGTTTTAAATGGTGAGTTCTGGGAATTCCCCACTTGTGTCAGATGACTTATCTTTGGCAACTCTCACACAAGCAAATCGTTTTGTCTCCTAGCAACTGGCTTCCCTCCTCCTTTCTCTAATCCCTCCCTCCTTTTGTCCCAGGCACTACATTAGGTCCTGAGCATAGAAATGAAGACAGCATGACCCTCAACAGGCCCCCGATGACATGCATGATGGTCCAGTAAACCTGTGTGTACAAGTGGGACAAGTTCGCTGGTAAAGGGGCAGCAGAGGGTAGTGCCAAATTCAGCTGCAGGATTGTCTTGGACACTGGGAATGTGTGCAGGTCCAAGAGACCTTCCAGGCAGGATCAGATCATTCTTGGCTACTTTCCTTTCCGATCAACCAAAATGCTCTCTTAAATGGTGACTTTCACTGGGGCCATTTTTAAAGCTGCAAATTCCTTCCAGACACATAGGAGTGCTTCCCAAAACGAAGCACATGAACAAAGGGATAGGTCAGAAGAAAAATTGAGGAGGGTGGTCCTTTTCGTAAAGCCCCTGCACCAATCAGAGGAGGTTAAAAATTCCATGCCAATGTCCTGTGGACTAGACTGTGGTGAGTGAATGATAGCTAGTCGGGGAGCAGCACCCTAGGCACAGTAGCTTCAGATGGGACAATGTGCTCGCAGCTGGTCCTTTGGGCACCCTGTGACACGTGCTCAGCGCAGCTATGATTTTCATCAGAGCTCTGGTAGAAAGTTCCTCGTGGGCTCACATGACAATGTCCTCCTCAAACATGAAGAAAATCTCCCATGTTTCTGCCTCAGAGCCATCTCTAAAGCCTCAGACAGATCTCAAGCAAGCACAGGCTGCCAGTATAAGGAGGTGACATCCCGGCAGCCACCTTTAACCAGTGCACAATGAAAACCAGTAGACAAACATCTGGCCTCTCATCTTTTGGATGGAACATTCTAGAAGGCCATCTGTACACTGGCCAAAGGTCCTAACAGAATTGAGCCGGGCTGTCCACAGCCACGACGGCCACTCTTCATTCACATTGGTGGTTTCTCCTCCTTCCCTGTCTCACTCTGCCCCTGTCCCTTCACCTCTGCTTCCTGAGATCTCCCCCAAATCCACATGCACCAAGTCCTGTTCCTGGGCTCTGATTTTGAGGGAGTTCAGACCAAGACAGGGATATTCTTAACATTTAAGGATTTGATATGGAAGGAATTTGAAAGTCTGCTCGTAGCCTCCTTAACCCCCCCCCCATCTCTTATCTTCTGGAATTGCCATTTATACCTAAACAGGATGAAAAGAAAGTTCCAAAATGGCTTTGAAAACCCTCTGACCCAGAGGAAATGGCTGTCATCAAGTCAGGCCTTGGTAATACCGAAAGCTCAGAAGGTCTGGGGTGGGGGGTGGGGGCATTGACAGGGTAACTCAATTTAGCATGTGAGAAGGAATTCTGGTTAAACTCAGGGGAAAGCTACTGCACCACGTCATTCTTTCCTTCTCTTTGAAAAACAAACAAAACAACACAATTCCAGGGGAATTGACGGCTGAGAAAAGATTGGGATAGTGAGGCTATATGTGCACCTAAAACAAAACAAAAAAAAGTTCTTGTAAATATTTTTACATTATTAAAAAGCACATTAAATTAAGATCATAACAGTGGAACTTTATACTTTAAAAATTAAAAGTTAATAGACACTTTTTTTCATGTCTCTAATGTCAAGATAACATGTATCTTTACATTATGTAGTGATGGGGTGAGTATGAAGAGGAAGATATTTTGGGAAGAGGCATTCTGGAGACCCCATTCATCCTCTGGGTAACTTCTGAAATTCTTCCAGTTGTAGAAAGTGAATATTCTACAGATGGAAAGAGATCCGGGTATTTGGTAAGGTGTGGGAACTCCCTCACCAATATTTCAGGGCACTCCCAATTTCTTTTAAGTTGACTCTCCACATTGTCAGGCCAGCTAGCAGGTGGAGCATGCTGTGTGTGCTACAAACTGGGACAGAGCGCTACATTAATCACACACTGTGTAGCTCAAGCATAGCACCGTGGTTCCATCAAGGGGGGAAGAGTGTCCACAGTTTAATAGATGAGGAAATTGAGCTCTTTGAAGCATGCAATGTGATCAGGTTTGATTGTAAATCCTTGAAAGGCTTTTTGTATAGATATATTCACATCTTTGGGGGAAAAAAACTTGTCGGACCCCATGAATACTTTTGTGGTTTAAAAAAAATGTGATCATTTAAAAATTTTGGGATAAAGGCTGCTAAAAAACTAGCTATAACTAACTTTGTGTTTGGGAAGAGGAAGTTTATTCTCAGGGAGAAAATAATTCAAGGCTCTTTGGTTATAAATAAGCTCCCCTGGCCCATTTTTTGTTTTTGTGTTCTTTAAATCAAAAAAGGAGGGCTGGGTTGTGGCTCAGTGGTAGAGTGCTGGCCTAGCATGTATGAGGTCCTGGGTTTGATTCTCAGCACTGCAAATAAATAAAAAAAGGTTCATTGACAACTAAAAAATGAAACAAACAATAAAAAAAAAAAATAAAGGAGAAATTGCTCTACTTAGATCATTTAACATTAGGCATTTTGGATTTTCCCTAAGCAATCTCAGTAGTCAGTGGGTGCCAGCTGGTGAATTGTACCCAAAGCAAGAATGGTCACTTTTATTACTATTGCAAATACCATGTTCACCAATTCCCTCTTGTTATCCTCAAACCTTCAGTACATCCTGTTACTCATAGAGCAATATATCAGTGACGTATTGGGAAATGAAAGAAAGTAAAAAGTTTTGCTGATGTCTATGTCAAAGCAATGCCAAGAGAGTACAGTAAGCCACAGAAACAGAGCTGAGAAGTCATGAAGAAAAATACAGAAGGAATTTAGAATAAGAGGTCATATCTACAGTCTCTATTTAAAAAATATTCAGGAAGGTGCTTAGTTTCTTGCAGAACTAGTCTAAAGGAGATTTCAGTTTTGCTTGCTTTTTTTTCTGGATAATATAAAATATTGAGACAGTTCAGAAAGGTTACAAAGGGAACATGAGGCAGTAACATGTTAAAGTAGACTAGGAAGAAAGAAAGAGAGAGAGAGAGAAAACTACAAACCAACATCCCTGATAAGCACCAATATAATAATCCTGAATTTCCAATAAAATACTCATAAGCCAAATTCAATCGCAAACTAAAAATAAATATACCATGGCCAAGTACTATTCATCCTGGATATGCAAGGATGGCTGGACATATGCAAATCAGTCAATGAATCAGTCAGTGTGATACTCTATATTAACAGAATGAAAGATAAAAATTAAGATCTACAAAGCACACCAGTATTTCGATAGATGCAAAAAAAAAAAAAAAAAAAAAAGCACTTGACAAAATGGTATAGCAAATGGCAGGATCTCCTTTAAAAGGCCAAATGATCTTCCACTGTGTTTATGTATAACATATAGATGTTACACATATTTATACACATACACACACACATATACACAAACTCTCATATACAGTAACAAAGGATCACATAATGTATGATTTCATTTACGGGAAATGATCTAGACTAGGCAAATCTATAGAAACAGAAAGTAGATAGTGATTGCTTAGGACTGAGGATGGTAAATTGGGGACTAATGGCTAAGGAATTCAGTTTTTTTTTTTTTAAGATAAGGAAAGTGTTCTAAAGTTGTAGTGGTGATGGTGCACAACTCTGTGGACATATTAAAAGTGAATTGTACACTTTAAAAGGGTAGGTTGTGTGGTATGTAAGATATGTCTCATTCCATCTGTTTAAATTTTGTCTTGTTCCATCTAAGAGACATTTGGCACTATGACAAAAAAGATAATATTTTTGTTATGGAGTTTAAAAAGGAAAGAAAGAAGAAGGTAAAGCAGATAAACCTAAGAAAGGTATTTAAAGTGGTATGCTGAAAAAAAATGCTTTAGATAAATTAAAATGAAATCCTAAAAAACGTTTGAGGAAACCACAGAAAGGTAGAGAAATAAAAACAATAAAAAATCAGAGAGAATAAACAGAAAACAAAAATAAAAAGACAGATGTAAGCCTTAAATATCAATAATTACATTAAATGTAAATGAACATATGCACCAATTAAAATATATTGGTAAAGTAGATTTTTTAAAAATTAGTGAATAGGTGCTATCTATAAGAAACTCACTTCAAATATGGTAGTACAGGCAGGTTGAAAGTAAAAGATGAAAACAGATACTATGTAAACATTAATCAAAATAAATCAAGGGTGGGTACATTAATGTCAGAAAAAGTAGACTTCAGAACACAGAAAATCAGTATGGACAAAGAAGGACATTGCATAATGATAACAGCCCATTCACTAAGAAAAAAAGTGCCAATTTTAAATGTGTATGCATCAAGCAACTGAACTATAAAGTATGTGAAGCAGAATTGAAAGAACTAAAAGGGGAAATAGATAAATCTGCAATTATAGTTGAGACTTCAAAACCCCTCTTTCAACAAAGACAGAATAGCTAGACAGAAAACAGGAAAGATAGAGAACTCAACACTAACATCATCCAGCTGGAATTAATTGACATTTATAAAAACTTTACCCAACAACAGAAGGCACTTTCTACACAAGTGCCCAAGGAACACACACCAAGAGAGACCATATCATGGGTCATAAAACGGACCTCAACAAAATTTTAAAAATTTAAATTATGCAGAGTTGTTTTTTTTAATCTGACCTCATGGAAACCATATTACCACTCAATAACAAAAATAATAGGAAAATATCCAAACACTTAGAAATTAAACAACAAACTTCTAAATCCATAGATCAAAGAGGAAGTCTCAAGGAAAATAAAAAATGCATTGAACTAAATGAAAACAAAAATGCTTGATATAAAAATTTGCAACTACAGCTATGCTGGGAGGTAAATTGACAGCATTAAATGCTTACACTAGAAAAGTCTTGAGATCAATAATTTAAGCTCCCACATCAAGAAATGAAAAAGAAGAGCAAAATAAGCCTAAAGCAAGCAAAAGGAAGGAAGGAAATAATAAAGAGAAGACCAAAAATCAATGAAATTGAAAGTAGGAAAGCAATAGAGAAAAATCAATGGAACAAAAATTTAGTTCTTTGAAAAGATCAATGACATTGACTACCTTCTAGCAATACTAACAGAGAATAAAAGGGAGAAGACACAAGTCACTAATATCAGGAATGAAATAAGCAGTAACACTACAGACCCTGCAGAATTTAAAAGAGTAACAAGAGACTACTATGAATAAATCCATGCACAGCAGTTTCATGACTTAGATGAAATGGTGCATGGCTTTGAAAAATACAAACCATTAGAATTCACCCAATATGAAGCAGAGTATTTGAATGACCCGATTAATTACAAAATTGAACTCATATTAAAAACTCCTGAAGAAGAAATCCCCATGCCCAGATTGATTCTCTGGAGGATGATGCCAAATGTTTAAAGAATTAACACTGATTCACCACTATCTTCTTTCAGAAAAAAAAAAAAAGGCAAAACCACTTCCCAACTAATTTTGTGAAGACAATATCACCCTGACACCAAAACTAGACAAAGATAATACCAAAGGAAGGAAAGTAAGGACCTTCAACATAGATGCAAAATTCTGAAACAAAATGGTAGCAAATATAATTCAGCAACATATAACAAGAATTATACAACATTATCATGTGGAGTTTATTCTAGAGGAAAGGTTACTTAGAAAATTATTCAATATAATTCATCATATTAAAAGGTCAAAGAATTAGAATCATATGATTATATCAAGTGATACCGAAAATGTATTCGATAATATTCAATGCCTTTCATAATAAAAAGTCTCAGGAAACTGGAAATATTGGGAACTTCTTCAACTTAAGAACATCTACTAAACTATGGTTAATACCATGCTGAATGGTGAAAGACTGCAAGCTTTTTTGCTAAGGTGTTGGATGGCAAAGATTTCCACACTCATACAAGTACTGAGAGTCCTAGCCAACACAATAAGGCAAGAAAAGGAAATAAAGTCACACAAGTGAGAAAGAAGGAGCAAGACTGTCCTTAGTCAGTTGTCCCAAATATTTATTGGTATTTTCCCATCCCAGAGTAAGAAAAGTCTACTGTAGGCAAGAAACTGGATTATTGCTCTGAATTTCCAATTTATTTGTTTGTTTGTTTGGGGCTTTAATTGATTGCAGGACAATCCAGCTGGAGAAAAATAGACAGAGCCAGCAAGCTACCAAATAATTTTTTAGACCTGCAAATCTGATAGTTGTGAGAAACTGAAAACTACAAAACAACAACAACAACAACAACCTGTAGTTGCTGCCTAATTAGGAGCAACTACATTTATTTCATAAAATGCTTCTTTAGCAAAGTATCCTTCTTCCAGTTTTTTTATGATAGATGCTAGCTTGGGAAGCCACCAGCATTCATGCAGGACTGTCGTGAGATATTTAAAAAGTTACTCAGGAAAACTGGGTATCATCCTATGTTAAGTTCTTTACTGCCTTAGAGTCTGACACCAGCCAGTCAAGGGACAGGGAATGGAAGTCAAGTCCCTTCCTTTAACTGCTTTGCAAGTGAGGGGCTGAGGGTCAGGTGGCTGAAATGGTTTCCTAGACAGAACATAGAAAGTGAGAATTAGAACTTGATTCCTTGGGCTGGGGATGGGGCTCAAGCGGTAGCGCGCTCGCCTGGCATGCGTGCGGCCCGGGTTCGATCCTCAGCACCACATACAAACAAAGATGATGTGTCCGCCGAAAACTAAAAAATAAATATTAAAAAATTCTCTCTCTCTCTTAAAAAAATAAAAAAATAAATAAAAATAGAACTTGATTCCAGGGTGTTGGGGTTCACAAGTCTGATGCCACCTCACTATCAGATTGTGAGCACATTCAATCTCCCACACTCACTTTTGAGTACCTACATCGTTATGTGTACATCTTGGTGCTAGGCAGTCTTGGTACTCAAAGTCAGAAACCCAAGTTTGCCTTTTGGATCCCACATGAACTTGCTGTGGAAGACGACTCATTTAATCTCTATGATCCTCAGTTTTCTCAACTATAAAATAAAGGGCGGGGTTCAGATGATGCTGCAGGACACTTAGAGCTCTAGAATGGTATTTCTGTGATTCTATAATTTAATTCTAAGAAAGATTTTTAAACTGATTTGAATTCGTTAGGGACATGCACATTAAAAACATGAGTCACCACAATACAGATATTAAAACAGCTAAAATAGTAACTGAAATACTACAAGTACTTGCAAAGATTTGGAGAAAATAGATCTTAGGTATTGCTTATGAGAATGCAAAATGAGACTGTCACTCTGAAAAGTAGTTTGGCCATGTCTTAAGAAACCAAACATACACTTTTCATATGATCCAGAAATTGCACTTGCAGAGAAATCAAAACTGCTGACCTAACAAAAACCTCTATATGATTGTTTATAACAGCTTTATTCATAACTGTGAAAAAACTGGAAACAACCAAAATGCCCCTCAACGGGTAAACAAACTATGGTAAGTAGCTACCACAGTAAACCCACCACCCCCCCAAAGCAATAAAATATTAATTTACGAAATAGTCTGGATGGATCAGGAACAATTAGGCTGAATGCAAAGAGTCAATCTCAAAACATCATGTACTGTATTTTAAACAACAAAATCATGAGCTGAAAATAGATTAATGGTTTCCAGGGATTAGGGAATGCGGGGTCTAAGGGGTGACTGTGACTATGATGGGGTCATGGGATTGTAATGGTGGATTCAGGGATCAAAGTCACGTTCCTGGTTTTGGTATTATATAATATGTAAGATGTAACCCTTGGGGAAAATGGGTGTCAGGTACATAATATCTCTCTGTACTATCTTTATAATTTCCTGTGACTCTTAAATTATTTCAAAAGGGGGAAAAGCCAAAAAGCATTCAGTCCTGATAGGAGATCAAAATGAAAAAAAAAAAAACAACCAAAAAACCAGAGGGGCACTTTTTAGGAGCCTTAGTGCTGTGTTTGCAACGTTTTCTCTCTGGAGTCGAGGAATGGAATGTGGTGCCTTGGTGACATTTTTTTTTCCTACCTTGAGTAAGTGTCCAAGGACTCAAGATGAAATACTTTGTTTGTGGTTCTTTCGTCCTCAAACAGCTTTGAAGTGTTTGGTCTCCAAGGGGAGGTCCAAAGTTCAGCATACTGCTGCTGCCTAACAGTGCCACCCGCACCTGTCCTCGCACACACGTGCACACAGGAGCTGGCTGCTGGCTTCATGGGAACCCTCTCAGGCAGGGGAAGTGACCAGGACTTCAGGAAATTCTCAATGTCTGGCTGCTCCACCAAATCATTTCCTCATGTGGACGCGGGACCTGCCACCCAGCCCGACCACCTATTCCCAAGAATTCTCTTATAGGTGCATGTTGTTCAGAAAAGAAGTCCCAGTGTCTCTTCATGCCCGAAAAATGTGGGTCTCGTGGCCATACGAGTAGTGAACCAGTGGCCCAGCTGTTTTGGTTCAGGGGCACGTTTTCCCTTAGTTGACTCAGCTCAGCTCAGTACCTGGGCTGGCAGCCTGTGCTAGCTAGGCTCTGGGGATACAGAGGTGAATAAAGCACTGTTCTCCCTGCAGAGAGTGTGGTGGGGAAAACAGACTTTAAACAAATAAACACAGAGAAATATGTGGGAACCCAGGCCTGGCCGAACTCACTGCCAAGAGACCAGTAGCAGAAAAATAAGCAAAGGAAGTACCAAGGGAGGTCAGGAAAAGTCCTCTGAAGTTTTCTTCAGCCTAGAGAGATGGGAGCAGAGGCAGCAGGGCAGAAAGGTGTCCAGGTGTCCGACCAATGTGGGCAAAACATGGAGAAGAGGTGGAGCTTGAAGCTTTTTGGAAATTGGAAGGGTTTGCTGGGGAGTGGGGTGCCTGTGGGCTGTGGTAAGATCCGTCCATTGATGGATGGGCTCCGTCTGCTGCTTCCAATGAGCAGGGTGTTAGGAAACATTTGCTGAGACCTCACAGGCTGAGCTCCACTTTGTGGGGTACAGAATAATGTTTGAGCCCTGCCCTTAAGGAATTTTCAAGTCACAAATGAAAAGCAAAGTATACTTCAAGGGATGTGTTGTTTTCAATCTGTGGAAGAGTGAGCTGGCGTTAGCAGACTGAAAATATCACCGAAAGGTCTGACCAGCATCTGCAGCTGTTACACATTACTGAGGTCCAAAGGTCTAGTTTTGAATGTCTTATTTTTTTTTCTCTCTCTCTCCCAATATCCTTGCTTTAAAATAGTGAAGAAAAAAAAAAAAACACCCTTAAAAACAGACTTGTTTACTTTATCCAAGATTAAAGAGCTTGAACCGACTTGGACAGTCTAAATGGATTTTTAAGTGCTTTATGGACAAGTACCCCTAATTGCTAAAATGCTAGGCTGAGCTTCCGCGATACTCTGCAGTACTTGTATTGTCTGGGTTTGCTCATTTACTGTCCTTGTTAGAGGTCAAAAGCTAAGTCGCAGATTAGAAGATTTTAATTTCCGAAGCTGTGGATTGAAACAGATTCTGTAGAGCCACTCCACACTATGAGCAGTGGCCTTAAGCTTTTCCCCTTGAGAAGGCTGGTCCAGGTTGAACTGTACCTCTAACCCAACATCCTACACAGGAGAACATAGTGACGTGGTGAGAATATAGTGACTGGATCAGGATCTATGTGTCTCCAACAAACCTCTGTGAAATGCAGCAGGGGGTAAAGGTGAAACCTCTCACCTCCCTTACCTCTTCCTTTCTTCGAAGCAGTTGTGATGGTGGAGAGAGCTCTGGCTGTGGACACCCAGTCTCTGAGAGCTAAGCCTACCACTGAGGGACAGTGTGAGTCTGAGCAGGACGCTTGCCCTCTTTAAGTCTCAGTTTTTCCAATTGAAAAGTGAAGACAGTAACACTGGCCTCCACGATGGATCTTGGTTTTAAATCATAAGGCTGAGAGCTCAAGTGAACCCAAACTCATCAGACCCAACAGAATTCTTATGAAAAAGCTCTTCTCCAAGAAAAGCTCTTCCCCTGAAAGTGTTGCAGAAACTATCCTCATAATGTCAATAATAATTGTACTTGGGAAATTTTTCCAGGACAGAGAAGTATTTCCTAAACACTTTAAAAAGAATTATTGCAATATTTTCTGGGAGAGGCTGAGGAGTACAGCACAATTTATATATATATCTTTCTAATTTGATCATCTGCTTAGATGATTAATCACCAAAGTCTTGCATGGAATCCTCTCTCCCCTGTGCAAAAATTCAGCAATTATATTCTCACTACCTCTTGCAGGAGGGCAGGCTGGAAGTAGACTCTGCCCTGTGGGCCCATTGTGCAGAACTAGGAGACCCAGTTAACTTGGCTTTTATAGACTCATGATATGGGTCTGTGAGACACCCAGTTAACTTGGCTTTTATAGACTCATGATATGGGTCTGTGAGACAGCATACCACCCAATGCTGGTGGCTAGACCTGAGGACCCAGATGCAGTCACCCACCCTGATGGCGAAGCCCTTCATCAGTGGCTGCGGTTCTTTTCCCTTGTTCTCTGAAGAACAAGAGCAAGGCCTAGTCTAGAAACCTGCAGGGGAAGTAAAAGGAGATAAAATCCAAACTATCAAAGCAAGCATTGTTTTTCCAGGCACCGTGTTAGGAGGTATGTGTACTGAACTGGGCAAAGGTGGTTGCTGCCCTTGAGAGAAACTCACAATGTAGTAGAGAGTAGCTTTAATCACAGAGTGGGTGCAGCACGGCGAGCAAGAGAATCATTCCAAAAGGCAAGGGGAAGGGGGCTCATAGAGGATCCAGTGTGAAGCAGGCCTTGAGGGTGAGCAGCCTATAAAAAGGAGGCTGGAAGAAGGGTAAGGTGCCTTA
The DNA here is from genome assembly GCF_052094955.1 of Ictidomys tridecemlineatus. Lineage (NCBI taxonomy): Eukaryota > Metazoa > Chordata > Mammalia > Rodentia > Sciuridae > Ictidomys > Ictidomys tridecemlineatus. Next base: position 21,934,903 of record NC_135478.1, read on the forward strand.
AAGGGGAAAGAGTTGAATTTTCAGATAGAGGGACAACACATTCAGTGTGAATGACCTGGGGAGCCTAGAAGGAGAGGCCAGAAATGAAGCAGGGATGGAGTGGCCTCTGTGTTCTTCATGGGCACTTGGAGCTTTTTACATCTCCAGGATAATTTAGAGGAGCTGGCAGGATGCAAATTGGTGTGAGTCTGCTTTCATTTATCTACCATGTGGCATGGGAAGCTACTTAGTCTCTGAACAGAGCACAAGATGGCAGGAAAGTTGTCTCTAAGAGTTTGATTTCTGCCTCTGCTTTTTGCTCTACAAAAGTGATCCTTCCTATGTCTAATTTCAGTTCTTTATCCTGTATATCTGCTGTCTGTCTTAGCATTTTTTGAAAGCACTTCACAAACTCATCTTCTATATCCTGGCTACGAATCTCCTGCAGCATTGGCTCCTGGAACTGGGCTGGGGCTGGGCAGAAGGTTGAGAAAGGAGGGGACTTGTGAAGGGTCAGTGTGGCAGAATTATCTGGAAACTTTTTTATAAAGTTTCAGGTAAATGGATGGAACTAGAGAATATCATGCTAAATGAAATAAGCCAGTCCCCCAAAACCAAAGGCTGAATGTTTTCTCTGAGAAACGGATGCTGATCCATAGTGGGGGGTGGGTAGGGAAGAATGAAGGAACTTTGAATTGTGCAGAGGGGAGTGAGGGGAAGGGTGGAGCTGTCAGGATGGGAAGGACGGTGGAGTGAGACAGACATTATTACCCTACATACATGTATGATTACACCACTGGTGTGACTCTGCAGCAGGTACAGCCAGAAGAATGAGAATTTGTGCTCCATCTGTGTACAATGTGTCAAAATGCATTCTAGTGTCATGTATAAGTAATTAGAACAAAATTTTTTAAAAAATATAAAGAAGACCAGTAGAATAGAGAAAGGGAAATCAGAGGGAGGGAGAGGAGGGGAAAGGGAAAAACTGGGGAATGAAACTGATCAAATTATACTGTTTTACTCTGTGCATGTATAAATATATTATAACAAATTAAAAAAAAAAGAAAAAAGAAAAAAATAAAGTAGGAATGCTTACTTTTAGAAAGAGGATTTACCCTGACCCCAACCCCAGGAAGTATTTCTGAACTTAAAGGCACTATTTCTCAAGTTTACCTTCCACATTATTGATCCCATATTCCATGGTATCTCATTTAGTTTTATGCACTCATTCTTCGCTGCACAGGAGGCTACTTGAATCTTCTCAGACTACAATCCAGCCCTGGGTTAATAATGACAACCCATAAACAAGTGGTTCTTGACCTTGATCGCACATTTCATTTACCTAGGGAGGTTAAAACATGTTGGTGCCCATTCTCCAGCCCAGACTTTCTGGGAATGGGTCCTGGACCCTGGAATATTTTCAAAGGCCACTTAGCATGATGTCAGGACTAAGGAGATACAGTGCATGTGAACTATGACCACCATTCCTTCTTGACCCAGCCCCCAGGCTTGTCTGCAGCCCCTCATGTGGGGACCATGCTGCCCAAGTTGTACTAACATCCATTGTCTCCACTTCTCTTGAGGAACCTCTCTCTCTCCAAGTGGAACATAAAGAATTGGGGACAGCAGTCTGGGTTTAGCAGCTGGATAACTCAGGGGTCACATCATAGTTTCCTGAACACCAGGTTTTCTGATCAGGATCTCGTAATCCAAGAAACACGGACTTTTTATTGGCTGTATTTATTGGTGTCTCTTCATATTGCTCTATGAGAATCCTTCTCCTTTATTGTTGATTGAGTTAGTCATGTTTGGACAATTCTGTGTGTGTGAAAGACTTCAAGTCTAGGTCAGTATCTAGAAGCAATCAGGAGCAGCTTGTTCTATTTATGGTCCACATTGATCACTGCTTCTTGCTGAGTGGTGCAGTGGAAGATTTAGATCAGAAAGATGATGATGGAACCCATAACGAAAGCATCTAGGTTGAAGAAATCATTAGGCCTAGAAACATTTGGCCTTAGGCATGCTTCCTTATTTTTTTTTCTGTAAGATTTCATATTATTTCTATGGCATTTTATTCACTAAATATTTTCAGAAAATATTTAGTGAACATGAAGTCATACAAAGAACAATGCAGGATGCTCAGCAGGTGAGTAAACAGATTCTGCTTTCAGAGATTTTAAGATTAAATCAGGTTGGAAGGATGGAGTCCTACTCCAAGATGACTAGTGTCTGAAGAACAAAAAGAAGAAAGAAGAGGAGAAGGAAGAGGAGGAGGAGGAGAAAGAAGAGGAAGAGGAAACCTCAGAGAGTTCTTTGATTCTTTCTTACAGCCCCAGCCCACCCCCACATGATGTGCAGGAGAAAAGGCCACATGAAGATACAGCAAGAAGGCGGCTGTCTGCAAGGCAGGAAGGGAGGCCTCACCAAGAACCTCTTGAGCCAACAAGCCCTTTATTATTTTTGATTTTGAGATAGCGTCTCACTAAGTTGCCCAGGGTAACCTTAAACTCAAGATGATCCTGCCTCTGCCTCCTGAGTTGCTGGGATTACAAGTGTATGCTATCATGCCTGGCCTTATTAACTGGTTTTGAGAATCAAATGGAAGAAATAATGCCTGACCACACGGGGCAATAATTCAAAGAAAATAAAATGATGAATGGGAAATATAAAGCACCAGGAGAGTTATACATGAGTCTTTAAAAGGTAGAAGCACACAAACGGTACAGGTAAAGAAACAGCAATAGGTGACAGAGTTCAATAGATGCTTGGAAATCAAACAGTAGGTAGAGCATGGCACCACCAATTCTTGCTACAAAACCTGGACTCCCAAGCACCAGAGGCAGGGAGTAACAGGGCAGCATTTGGAGCTAGAACCAAGGGACCAGGTAAAGATGTCTACACATCAACTCTACTCTCCTCCATCCCACGGGCCTGGGCCAACTGAATTGGAAAGACATAGAAGGTAAAGGACACCAGACATGGTCAAGGGTGGGACAAAAGGACTAAAAGTTTTATCTAGGGGGAATTAAGTGAAATCTTGCACCCTGAACTGAGGATCTCCCCTGCAGTCTCCCTTTCCCAGCCCTCCCCAGAAAGCTGGTCACCAGATGTGCACTCTCTAGGAAAGAGACTGAAGAAAGAACCTGTGAAGAAGATAAAGGTCCCCAGACTGAAAAGTTATTGTGAAAATTATTGGGATTGCAGCCTCTGGCTGTTGGATCTCATTTCTCACCTTGCTATCATGTTCATATGACCAACTCATCCATTGTACCCATAAAGAACACAGAAATTATCATATACCAAAACCAGAAGGTGTTCTTTGATGCTTGGTGAAGGGGAGATGAAAGTGGCTTTCAGGAAGATAGCTCAAGTTCACTCAAATGTCATTTTAGAGATGTGTAAGAAGTATGTGGCCTAGAGGATTTGTAATGAGAGATAGGAGAATACAAAACTGCCTCTTTGTGTGTCAAAGCCTGTGATGTAAATTTCTTCATTAAACTGAATCAATATTTAAACGTCTTAGACACTATATCAATGTTGATTTTTTTTTTTTTTTATGATTTGAGGCTACTAAAGAGAGAGACCCAATATAACCATAAGGGAGGAAAGCGGAACAGGAAGGCTGGATTTCTGCAGCTTCTGGAATCAAGCTCTGGCAAAAATCTCTAAAAGAAAGTTGTTCTTGGTTTTCTGGGCAGAATTTGGCTTAAGTGAGGATACCTCTTTACATTAGAGTCAGATTTAGAATTAAGGAGAGAAAAGCTTGAGAAAATAAAAGCATCCGATTGATATTTTTAAAAAAATATTTATTTTTTAGATGTAGATGGACACAACACAATGCCTTTATTTTTATGTGCTGAGAATCGAACCGGGTCCCGCCCGTGCTAGGGGAGCGCTCTTCTGCTGAGCCACAATCCCAGCCCTCAGATTGATATTTTTGATTGTCAAAAAGGAATTATTTTAGATTAGGTATTTTAGGCATTTATAATACTAGACTTTGGTGAACTATAAATGAAAATTTTAAACTCCACTTAAAATGTATAGTCAATATTAGCTTTCAGTTTGTAATTCTAGGTTGAATTGGAATATTTGAGATAACGTTAGATTCAACATATTCATAAATTTAATATTTTAAAAATATAAAAAATGATTTGTGCTCAGGAAATTTTTGCTTATTTCAGATAAATGAATACTTAAAAAGAAAGTTGAATCTGTTAAGTTTATATGTGCACTTAAAAATATTTCAAAGTATCTAGTGAATGATACTGGTAACTGGTCCAACTGTAAACCCCCTTCTAAGGTATGTAAAACTTACAAATAGAATTATTAAACATGTGTAAGTACAAGTCACAAGCTTAAAAAAGAATGAGGATTTTAGAAATTGTCACTTTTATAAATTGAATATTAAACCTATTTTGGAAGAGTCAAATCCCCCTCCCCGGTGATATTTTCTGTTGAACAAAAGCAATCACTAAAGACAGTAAAAAACTGGCAGCCATTTGCTGACATTTTGACAATTTGTCAAACTGTCAGATCTCCCACTGATCATCTTACAGGGAAAATCCTTCCGTTGACAACTGCACCCATGAACAATCCGACTTTCAGTGTCTCAATTTTAAATATAAACAGAGAACAATCGTTAGGCGCTGCCTGTTGCTGACATCCATTCCCCCTTTTCCTGACTTTAGTGAACACTGGTTTTATTCAGGCTGCAGTGTGTGCCCACATACCTCCACAAAGGTCCTTGTGGCTAGGGCTGGTCACGTGGCATACTTTAGTAAATGAGCTATCAAAGTGCATTTCCTTGCATGAGGCTTTCAGGAACGGTTTTGAAAAGTCCAGACTAAACTACATCCACACTTTGTGCTTTTTAATCTTTCCTCCCCCCACCCCCTTCGTTCCATCTGGAATGTAGGGGAAGCAGCCATCTCTCAGTCTTAAGACAAAACCTCCATAATGGAATGGGTGACTGGGAAGAGGCTTGGTGATTTGGTTAAGAAAGTAGAAGAAAAAATAGACCCTGCTTGATTCAATCACCATAGGTATAGTGACAGAATAAAATCACCCTGGTTGAAAACACAGAACATTTATTCGGGGCTAATAGGATGGTAATCTTGTAAAACACAGAATCAAGCAATCTTGAAAATGTTCTCTGAAGTTTTAAAAAAAATGATAGCTGTATTTATGGCTTTAGATCACAAAGGAGTTGGAAATGACATCACTTGTTAGTCAAGAATGATGATGGGAGCTGTCAAAAGTTAAGCTGCCTTGTAAGAAAGGGACTGGTGTGGTCTGGTGGTCTTAGTGTCTGGATATTTTGGGGTAAGGGATCTGTTGTATAGAAAAGCAACAGAGGTTAATAATGTTTGAAAGGTCAACTTGCATGGAGGGGAGGGAGGTGAGTGTGTCTGCAACTCAGTTCAAAATCAGCTCTGATTTCCCCGAGATCTGAAGAACAATGGCCTCCCAATTCATTTTTAAGTGCCCAAACTCATGCTATTACATTTTTTTTTGACAGATAGCTTTCTGTTGCTTTCAGGTTAAGCCCAGTTTCAAAGGACACAGCTTCAGATATGAAGAAAAATACTGAGCAAAAATAATAAATCAAAAGGAATACAGAGTTCAAAGAGAACACCAGGAACCGAAGAAAATTCTGAAATAATTATCCTCAGGTTCATTTATTTAACCAATATTTGTAGAGTGTCTTTTAAGTGTCTATTATAAAAGCCAGTCAAGAGATTAAATAAAATGTTACATCTATAAAACAAGAATAGAATATCATGAAAAAAAACCAAGAAAACTGATAAAAGACATAAAAGAAATCTTTAAGACATTCAGCATCAAAAGAATGAGTTCCAGAAAGAAAGAAAATGATGGAGAGCAATATTAAACCAGTGAAAGAGATACAGTTTTCTTATGGAGAGGGCTCAGGGAGAGCGAAATACAAGTGGAAAAAAATTATCTCCTCCAAAATGATATCATACTATCATAGGTAAATCAGAACTCTTGAACTCTACCAAAGAGGGGGAAAAAATCAAAATCTGGATGGACCTTTTTAAAGAGCAACACTGGGTGTTAGAAGACAAAAGAGAACCACCTTCAAAATTCTGAGAGAGAATAATATGCAACTCAGGATTCTGTTGGCAGTCAAAGTATTGTTCAAGTGAAGAAGAAATAAAGACGTGGAGTGAAGAGCAGAACCCATGGGTATTCTTTTATGGAAAACAAGGGCTGGATGTGCTCAGGAAACTGAGGGAGGAAACCAAGAAAGAGAAAGACCTGGTGTCCAAGGAATGGCTTGCAACACAGAAGAGCACAAAGGGAAGTCTCTGAGGATGTTGTGGCAGATTCAGGAAGTCAGCCCTCCCAGCCTGAGGAAGAATGAAGGCTCCAAAAGGAATCTAGAGGAAATAAAGGGTCATGATATCAAGTTATCTGATATAATGGAACATTCCCAAAGGAAACGCTCTAGACATATGGTAGGTTGGATGGATCGTGTGAAAAAAATTATAGGTACATGAAGCCCAAGTGAATGAATAAAACCAGGGGATGAGTAGTTTCAGGAAAATGAAAAATTATACAGGAAAAAAGTAATCCTCCACTTGCCTCTGAATTAAATATGATATGCGTAACACAATAATGCTAGCATGGATTATATGGAACAAAACCTAATTTGCAAAAATTTTTAGAAGGATAGGAGCAAAGGAAGTGGGTCTTATAATTTTGAATTATTTTAGCAGGAGATCAGTAGAGTCTAAAACTTGGTGGTATGAAAGTATTTGTAAATACATACAGGTTTCGTTCAGGAGAGAAAATCAAAATATGCAAAATAAATTGCATCTGGAGAGCAGGTATAGGGACTGGGAGGGTCTGGGGCCAGGGTTATAGTTCTTTATCTAAATCTTTTAATATGACTGAATTGCAAAATGATTTGTAGGTGAATTGTTGTCTACCCTTGCATCTCTCACTCTACATGCTGCTTCAGATTCTCTCTGCTTCATCTGTGTTATTCAAACCTCAGCCATGGTAACCAGACGTGCACAGGATCTGACCGGCTTCCTGTAAGTACAATCTGAAATAATCTTGCCTCAGGCCCATGCCCTGTGCTTGTTGCTTAATGTCCTTGGGCTTCTCTATGAAGTCCTAGGCAAGAGCCACTGTGGAAATCTGCTCGTATCTCCTGTGTTTGCAACATGGAGAGGCAAGGAAATATAGAGTCCATAACAAACTTCTAAACAATGGGGCTCCTGAACATGTGTATGAATCCTTTCCTCTTCCTTCTCCTGGACGGATAGTTCCAAGACAGGTTGCATGACCATCTCCAGGAGAGAGCAAGCAGTCACCTTCAGTCATGGCCTTGGCCAATGCCTCTTGGCACTGGCTCTCCCTCCTCCCCTGCTCCATCCTCCTGACACCTTATTATTAGAGGATTTTCCCCAACCAGCTTGGGTCTCAGGCTTTGCTTTATGACAAAAACCAAGTTGAGTCTAAAACAATTAATAGCAAGTAAACAACTGCAAAATGAAAATGAATCAAATAACCCTCTTAAGAAAAAAAGAGCTAAGTGGCTAATGATAATAAAATATGGAAATGAAAAATATAAAAGCAGAATTTGAAAAATAGAAGGTAAATAAACAAAGGAAAATTAATGGTTAGAGTATATAATTATGAGTTATTTCAGCAAAACTAGAAGTGGAAGGAGCAAGGTAATAACAAGTGGGAAATTCACCATTGTTCTCTTTGCAATGAGGGGTGGATAGGACTTCGACTTGATAGAATAGTCATTATACAATTTAATTTCATACCTCAATGGAAAATAGAAGTTTAAATATGACAATAAAGATGGGTAAGTACCCATCAATAGAATAGAGAAATGTAATAATAATTGCAGATTAATGGGGGGGTTGGGGTTAGAATAAGAAAAACAACTTCAAAAATTCTAGTGTTTTGAATTCTAGGGAAAAAAATACAAATCAGGAGCAACAAGTATAACAAATAGAAAACAAGAAAGATGGTAGAGTTCAAATGCACACATCACTTAATCCAATACTCATAAATAGGTTGAATTCTCCTTCCTAAAAATCCAGTCTTAAGTTTTGAAAACCAAGCAAACAAAATTTACATCTATATAAAAGTTTATAAGAGATCTACCTAGAAATAAATAATGGATAAACGATGGTTTCTAATAATCAAATATATACCAGGTTAATGTAAACCATTAAAAAAACAAGAAAGATGATACTTCACAATAAAGCTTAATGCATCGTCTGAGCCCTGAAACAAAGAAAATTACTAGACTTTGGCTGTCTCTGTTTCTGCCCACGCCCCCTCCAGCTTGGTGTAATGAGAAGGAGAAGGAGAGGAAGAGCAAAGCCAACTGTTGTCACTGAGTGGATGCTCTGAGCTGGAAGCTTCTATGTGCTATCTACATTTCCTGATTTTTTTAAAATGCAATTTCAACACAAGCCCTGCGCAGAGGAAATACCACTCCATTTTGCAAGGACCGGACAGTTACTCTCGTGTTCAGTATCTGGACTTTCCGATTCCTATAACTCCACCAAGAAAATCCCCTGCCTTTCCTTGGAAGGAACTGTACCTTCTGCCCTCAGATTCAAGGCCACATTCCTATCTCTGGGTGGCTGTCTTCCACATTGGTGGTAAAATGAGGACTGTCACACTGACCCACTTCCCAGCAGGGCCGTGAGACGCAACAACTAATTACAAAGGCTAATAAAATATTTACAGAGCTTACAGCACACTTTGGAAGTGCAAGGGCTTACTTAATAAAAATAATGACAGGACTAGATAAACAGCGCTCAGAGCCTAGCGCCACTCTGGAGAAGAGTAAACAACTTGCCAGGGTAATTTCAAGCTCTATTAGATGCTTGCAGCAAATATCACTGTTATCCACGAGGAGAGAAAACTTACCATGTAGGAAATCTTGACTGAAGACCACAGCCCAGCCGTGCAGAGCAATGTGGTTTGATTAAAATGAGCAGTGACCTTTTGTGAAAGCGCTGGTATCCCTGGGCCTTTTCAAAATTCAGTAAGATAGAAGTGAGCTGCCTTCATGCCACCTTGGGCTCAAGCTATCTCCGGGGCCTTGCTTTTTTGGTAAAAAGAAAAAAGACCCCCATCTCTAGGAATCTAAAGTCGAGGCTGTTCTGGGATGGCTGAGCCAAGTGTCAAGTGAAGGAGGCAAATCTGGGTGAAGAAAATAAGATTTTGGATCTTTTTAGGGAACACTAGAACAAGTGGCATGGCCCCTTTACAAAAAGAAGGCCATTGTATGAGAATTTCCAGACACAGAATCCACACCAGGTGCAGAGGCAGTTGAAAAGCTGAAATGAGCACATAGGAGACAGGAGGGCGACCCAGAGACTGGCAACCGAAGGCTGGAGGACCTAAGGTGGGAGCGATGTTTCTAGAGCCTAGGAGACAGAAGCTGGACCCACCAAGAAGGTGTAGCCACTGTCAGAGACTTAAGCAGAGAGAGGAGGGGAGAGATCCCAACTTCTCCTTTCTTCCCTCCTATCCACTAATCTTCTATTAGTGTCACCCGTTGGCCAAACCTAAGCAGAAGCTGGTAGATAAGGAGGTCTAGGAAGGGTAATTTTCGTGGCTGGCACCTGTGGCTCAGAGAAAGGGAGGCTCCTGGGGCCAGGGTCAGGTGTCCAATACAGAGCATGGGCATTTGGAAATAGAGGCCAGGCATGGTCATCTCAGTCAGAGGGGATGCTAGAGTATCACTAAGAACAATGAGAAGCACTAAAGTTTCCTAAGCCAGAAATGACCTTACCCATCCCAAGTGCTGGATAAGCAGTAGATCAGGAGCAGGTTAGGCACTCTGGTCTCCTAACTCCCGGTCTACCTAATGACCCCTCCTCTGCTATGCCTGGTGCTGGGCTGTACTCACTATGCAGGAAAACAAGCCCACCAATCAAGGACAGGATGGACAAGCCAGTGCTGGCCACCTGGGGAAGTGTAGGAAATCACCCAGCCTTTTACTGCTTCAAAGGTAGCCTTTTCCTAACTTGTTAAATTGATCCTAATGCCCCACCAAGGCATGGAATTCCAGTTACAGAAAGTCACCTTTGCTTCCGCAAAGAATGACCAGCCCCACCCATGGGTCAGCCAACAGGGTAAGGGGTTAAGAACATTTGAGTCTGTCCATCAGCTGGAGGACCCCAGAGAGCTGTGTAGGAAGTTCCAGATAAGTCCTCCTTTAGTTTTCCTTCCCAAGAACGGTGTTTAAAATTGTAAACTCTCGTATGAATCCAGTATGAGTGTTAAGTTCATGGGGTATTAACTTAATGGCTCACTTGAGTCTTGGACTAATTTTGTTCCTGTGATTAGGGGATAATATTAGAAACTCCAAACTGGGAAGCGAAAAGTAATTCATTTCCATTGACTCTGTGTCCATAGACTGCATTGCTGGGGACTGATCTTTCCTGGAGGTGGGCAGGAGGTGGGATTTCATAAACCTGCAGAGAGTTGGAAAAATTGATTACTTAAAATTGCATAATTTGCTAGTGGTAAAACTGGAGACCAGAATCTAGGACTCCAGGCCGGCCGGAGTCATGCCCATGGGGACACAAGGAGAGCTCCTGGGCTATATCAGTGCCTCCGACCCCCCATATTCTGATCAGATGCTATTTTTCTTTTCAGATAGTTTGACAGCAACTATTCATTCCTGACTCCCACAGACATGGTACTGTTTTTTTTTTTTTCTTGTTTTTTTTTTTTTTTCCTGGAGCTTCAAAAGTTTGAAAATGGAATCCTTATCCAAGAAGCTGACCTGGCGTAACTCTTCTGAGGATAAAATGAGAGAATGCATTTCCTGGTGCCCAGCTGGAAGGAGCTTGGGCGGTGTACTCCGAGGTGGAGTTGTCACTGCTGGTCACAGTCTTCGTGGTTGTGCCAGTTTGTGACCATTTGTCTTTCCCAGGGGCTGGTTGGCGTGGATCCTACCTGGGATCTCCTTTGCCCCTGTTCTCTATTTGGTGTGGCTTACGGGAGGCACTGGCAGGGAAGTGGAGGGGAGGGGAGCTGCAGTTGGGATATTTACTCTACTGCTTTCCCCTTGCCAAACAGCACACCAGAGTCCTGAGGTCCTCTCCCAAAGTCATGGGGAATCTTGTGTAATAATCACAACCTCAATTTTGCTGACTCAGGACTCAGGTGGGTAACAACTCCCCACAGTTAGGACCCCCAGGTGCTTCCTTTTCCCTTGTTAAGAAGCCAAGCTTCCTAACCCTGTCTACACCCTCAAGGGATGACCTGTTTTCCTTTCCCCCATGACTCCATTCAAATGTGCTCTCCTTCTCCTTTCTGGATCTTGTCTGATCCAGCAAATGAGTAAACTTTATTTCACAGTTAAAAAAAAAAAAAAGATTTGAAGACTCTCAGGACCTGTTTTTGGCCAGTGGTGGTCTGGGCACAACTGTGTCTCTGCTATTTCATCTTTTTATACTTATCTGGGTTAGGGAGAGGAAGCTGGGGGGAATTTGAAACAAGAAAAATAACCAGGCAATTGATGTATGGCCTATGCATACAGATTTCTAGAATCTGATGGATTAAAAATACTCTGTTCTGGGGCTGGGGTTGTGGCTCAGTGGTAGAATGCTTGCCTAGCATGGGTGAGGTGCTGGGGTCAATCCTCAGCATCACATAAAAATAAATAAATAAAATAAAAGTATTATGTCCAACTACAACTTTAAAAAAGTTAAATAAAATAAAGTTAAATGGGGATGGGATTGTGGCTCAGCGGTAGAGTGCTCATCTAGCACGGGCAGAACCAGGGTTCGATCCTCAGCAACACATAAAAATAAAGGCATGGTGTTATGTCCATCTACACCTAAAAATAATAATAATAAATAAATAAAGTTAAAAAAAGAATACTCTGTCCTGCTATAGCTACAGTATACTTATGTGCCAGTGTTGAACATCTAAATCCCAGACACCTCTCTCTTGTAACAAGAGATTCTCAAACAGGTACCATACCCAGACCATTTCTTATGATTTTAAGTTGTCTTTTCTAACATATGTACATATATGCATATGTGTATGTGTGTGTGTGTATATATATATATATATATATATATATATATATATAAAATGCAATATTATTCTTGAGGTTGTCATTTCATTATAATGCCCCAATTCTAGATTTCAAATTAACTAAAAGCAAAAGGAACAGGGGGATTCCAAATCATTGCACCTAACTCTCAGCTCACTGCTGAACATTTGATCATTAGTTGCCCACAAATGACATGGCTGAATTGAGTCCTAATCTGTGGCATGTGTTTTTGTAATGCTAATTGAACATAAAGGAACTCTTTAAGGGTAAGATCAGCTTTAGGTAGGTCTTCCATTAGACTGGCCTAGCAGTGGTGAACTAATGGCTTTCAGGGCCAACCCTCCATGTAGAAAGCGGATTTGTCCCCATGGTTTTGTACCCTAAGCTAATAGAACTGCTGGTAGAGAGAAGAATGCAAAAAAAAAAAAAAATGTGGTTCAATCCTGCTCAGTGATGTTTGAGTCTTATAGATAAACACTTGCAGCTATTAAAAATTATCATCATGATCAAAATTCCTGCAGAATAAACAGGATATTACTGTTGAGTATCTGAAACTCTGCAGCCCTGACTCCCTTCCCTCTGTAGCCGAAATGTTTCTGTTTATGGGTTCTTTTGCAGCAAGACTTACATAGTCACTGTATTACAGTAGAACAAACCTGGAGAAAGCAGAATCCTACCCTCCCATTTTCTTTGTTTTGCTAGAATCTGTACAGGAACTTACCAGTCAGGCATCACACTTACAAACTCAATGGTATTAGGATCCTTATGTGACAGTGGTTGGTAATAATGTCCTAGACATGTTCAGAAGGATCTTATATTAAGGTTCTCTGACGAAACAGAACCAACAGAATGAAATATAGGTTTAGATATATAGAGGGGAGATTTTAAGAATTGTGGGGGCTAGCAAGTTTGAAATTTGTGACAAAACAGGCCAGAGCTGATAATGCAATCTTCAGGATAATATCTTGTGTGCTGGGAAAACTTTGCTCTTAAGCCTGAAATTGATTAAATGAAACCTACTCACAATATGGAGGGTAATCTGTTAAAAGTCTGCTGATTTAATGTTGATCTTAACAACCAGTCAACTGGTTGTTAGTATCTAAATAAATACATTCACAGCAACATCCAGACCAGCATTTGACCAGACAACTGGGAACCATGACCTTGGCCATCACAGCTATTAACATAGGTCACTATCAATAAATTAGCAAACATTGGAAAGGATCTTGTCTCCTTGGGTAAAATAGCAATCCCAAAATATACTAAGACACGCAAAGAAGAATGAGGAGAGACACTGGACTTTTGAGCATGATCTGAGGGTCAGTGCTTTATTTCTTTCTCTTAACCACAGTGAGAGCAGAGAGGCACCATTAACTGTTGTGCTTTCTCATGTGCTATGATGGGCAGTACCCCTGGAAGCTCAGGAGTCCCCTCCTCTGTTGTGTCCTTGCTCCTCTCTTCTCTTTCTCCTCCCAGAAACGGGACATGATGTTAAGTAAATTACACATTTTCTTTCCTGGATTATTCTTAAATTTTCTACTTAGAACCAACATAGGCAAAACCGTTTAGATTAACCAGCTGTGTCCATCTGGGATCTATATAGATGAACATAGCATTTTTTATATTTTTAATAAAGCCCTGAAGTTTATTAAAGTCCCATCATATAGGCCAACCCATAATATCCATGTGTTTTAAATCTGAGACTCTTTTTTATTATTTAATTTTTAATTTTGAGTGTTTCAATCAGTGTTATTTTATAAAATGTCATTCATATTAATATTTTAATTTACACTTAAATTTATATTTACACTTAAATTAATATTTTAATTTTTACACTTTTATGCTTTTTCAATAAAATTAAAGCTTTGATTTGATCCTGTTAGAACAAGTAATACAGATATTTGTATAATAATTTGAACAGGTTATTGTAATTTTTATTTTATAAGATAATGCTGCAACATGTGACATTAAAATTTAAAGTATTCAATTATGTTATTGTCAAATGCCATCATTTTTAAAATATTCTTTTAGTTGTAGATGAACACATACCTTTATTTATTTTTATGTGGTGCTGAAGATTGAACCCAGTGCCTCACAGGTGCTAGGCAGGCACCACTGAGCTACAGCTCCATCCCCAAATGCCATCATTTTTTGATGACAAACTTTCCTCTGCTTACCTGCATTGTATAATTATGTGTAAACAGATAACCTGATTTCAAATTAAATATTCAACCTATGAAGCTCATGGCAGTTATTATTAATGAAACAGTAATAATAACCTTCAAAAATCAGAAATTTTATTTTCTAAGTAAAATCGATATTAAAATGTAACATAATACAGGAAAAAAAACCCACAAGTCTTGAGTATTTAGCTCAATGAATCTTGGTTTATATTTTAATATTTAATTTTGAACAATGTCTGGGTTGTGAATTATTCCAGTGTATCTTAAAATACCAGAAGAATTAGACTACAGTTTTCTTACTCAAATATAAAATAGTGTTTCTAACAAGTTGCTTTATTACTTGTCCCCTGAATTTTAAGGGCCAGGAGTTAGGAAATACAAGTACAAAATAAGAGTACATGCCTTTCACAGTGGTCAGCAGGGATTGGGGTGGCCAACTGTCCAGGACTTTGCTAATTTTATACTAAAAGACCCTAACCTGCTCCGCTAATCATATTTCCATGTTGAGTCCCTGTTTCCTCTTCCTCTTCTCCTTCAGCTTCAAGATGAAATGTGTAATTTAACACAGAATCCGTGGTACTGGGGCTAAGAAAGGCAAGGATGAGCTTGGAGTCACCTTGCAGAAATTTCTAAAGTGGAATCCCAGCCATCGACATGGCTTTTATACCAAAGTTCCTTCTTTCTTCCTTTTCAGGTTGGGTGATAGTTTTCTGTCCCTCAGCTGGTCCCTTTTGTGCTCTCCCTGTGGGGCCCCAGAAAATCCTGACAGAGAACTGGATTTGCTGGGCCTTTCAGCCCTCAGGCATCAATGGCTAAGCCTGTGCTTGCTTATCGCTTGGTTTTTCTGAACCCAACACACTTCTTAAAGACCCTACTAGAATTTATATATACTGGAAAACGAAAGATGGAAGGGAGAATTTTGTGGATGAAGTGCCTGGAAATATAGAAGCACTTCAATTTTATGAAAACATATTCAAATAAAGAGAAGATTAAAAAAGCAAATATTCCACTTTCTGTGAGCAAGGTTTATGTCATTCACCTAAACCAAACACGTTTGTGTCTTTCTACAATATCAGAATTTATTGAATCACAATGAATTCACAAGTTACATCGATTTCATTGGTTGCAATTTACCGAGTACTCATGCATCACCTGGTTGTCATAAGCTGGACAATCACAGGTTCTTTGACTTCCTTTTGTTAAAATACTATGTAATTATAAGAATTAAATTCAAATTCTAAAATTTTAGATCTGGAGTCTCCAGCAAAGGTCATTTGATGTAAAACATTAATCTAGATAATGAAAAATAATCTCCATTTTTAGGGTATTAACTGTATGCCAGGTTTTGAGTTGAATGCTTTCTATAAATGTGCGTTTAATCATTATGGCATGTTACTATTTTGCACATGAAAAAAAAAAAAGATAGAGAGACTCAGAGCCAGAAAATGAGCTGAGAATTTACCTCCCTCTATCTAAAATACAAAGTGCAAAATTTTCTGTATTTTGACAAGGTGGCTTTTACTCCAGTCTTAATTACTAACGTCTATAACACTCAAACCACACATATCACTTTACATAATGATATATATAAGTTACAGAAAGGCTTAGAAAGGGGCAAGGTGGCTATAGGGATTCCTGAATCAAGGCAGAGGGTAGATAAATGCAAAAGAGTCACTAGATGGTTGAATACAATTAAGAAGCAGCTGAAGGACTTGTTCAGGGCACAGAACTTTCAGAGAAGGGAACTTATTCTAGGCCAGGGTCTGGACAACAGGCTATTTTGAAATGATTTGGTGTACTACTTTTATGGGTTTCAGGTAAGGGGCTTACCTCTGGTGAGATTGCTCATGGGCCTGTTTTTTTCTGATATGGGCTTAATGTGCCCATGCATCCATATGCTTCTGATTTAATTCCATAAGTTCATAGGTATTCACTTTTTAAAAGCACAATTAATTTATTTATCAGCTTGTGCCTTATGGTTATGCTGTACAGATGGTGGTTGTTTATGTATACATACAAGGTGTGGAGTCATTCCACCTTATCGCTTCTACTCCAAATGGAGTAACTCATGAAAAACTACTGCTTTACAAAATAGAGTCATTTAAGGTTAGGCACAGCCTGAAAACTATTGCTGCATATATCATGGAGTAACTCAGAAGGACACTGCCTGTTCTCCACATCACTGTATCCACCTACACAGAAAGCAAAAAAAAAAAAAAAAAAAAAAAAAAAAAAATGGAGATAAGTGGGCAGAGAGTAGACTAAGAACTCTGACCCCAAGCATTTTTGCTCCATTCGTCCTTCCTGATGGTCAAATTTCCCTGCAGGACACTGTCTCTAAAACCCTAGTGAGCCTGGCCCTTTGGAAACAGGTATTACAGGTATGAATCCCACTTCTACCACTTTCTGTATGTTTGAACTGTGGCAAAATGCTTAGGAACCCTGAGCTTCAGATTCCCCACAGAGAAAGTGGAAATAGATACTTACTTTGAAAAGCTAATAGGAGGCTGAAATTAGATAATGCATGTAAAGGTTTTAGACAAGTGATGCTATCTAAGAAATGCAAAATAAATATAAGATCACCTTAGTTAATGTAATTTAATTATACATGGGAACAAGGCATTTATTCTTCATGTACTTACTCACTGAACATACTTGGCATTGAACTGGGCCCTGAATCTATGGTGAGGAACAAACTTCATTTACAGATAAACACTTGGAACTATTAAGAGTCTCATTATGATTCTTAAGATGATTCTTGCCCTCCTGGAGTCTGGTGGGAGAAAGACATTAGCAGAGCTTACACACAAAGAAATGTTTAGTTACATGATCTTTAATGAGCATTAGGAAGAAAAAAGAATAGAGCTCTATAAGAAAGCTAAATAGGCAGGTACTAGTCTGTATGTGGTGGAGGTCAGGAGGAGACTCTTGGAAGAAGATATATGTAAGTAAAAAGAAAGAAATTGTTAGAGATAGCCCAACAAAACCAGAAGGGTGGAGGAAGGCAGAAGAGGAGAGTTTTGGACGAGTAGTTTGGGAAAGAGTTTTGGAGTAGAAATAGAAGATGTATAAAGGCCCTGAGGCAAGATGACAGTGGTGTTCCTAGGGAACTGATGGCAGGCTTGATGTGATAGAAGTGGAAAGTAGTACCCTGTGAGAAAAGCAGAGTGACTCACTAAGAACTAGCAGCATGCCAGTGGCCTCCAATGAAGGAGCAAAAGCAAGCCAGACAAAGTGTGGCCTTGTGGGCCACATGTTGCGAAGATGACCAGCTCCCACCAAACATCATGCCGTCCCTTCCAGAATACAGAGTTGCTACCTGGAAGTGCTGTCCAATCAATGACCATATTCATACACTTTGCATTTAGATGGGGTCATATTATTTTTAGGCCAAAACTTCCAACAAAACTTCTCCATGGCTTTCGTTCTCATTTTCCCAACGAAAATTGGATGTGTTCATGAAGCCCTCAAAGATAATGGAGTTGCAAGATACAAGGGACTTTGGTTCCTAAATCAAACTTTGGGATCACTGCTTATCTAAACTGCTCACCTTGGACTGTTGAGTTACTGAGAAATAATTTTATATTGTGCTTCAATCATTTTATTTTTTTGTTTTATTCATCATAGCAGGTAGCTTCATTCTAACTTACATGTCATGCTAAGTTGTTTTTTATTTTGTTCTCAAAAATTTAAGCTCTGCTTTAAGTGTAGTGGGTAGTCACTGAAGAGCATTAAGACCTGATATGCAATATAGTGGTTATGCTGGATAAATAAATTGGGGGAAAAGTTGGAGGAATCTAGGATCATTATAGTAAACAAACATATAAGGCGATGGCTAGAAATAGAATGGTAACAGTTCAAGACAAGAGAGGATTTGGTGTGTGGAATGACGAGGACTCAATGATGGTAGGTAAAGCAGAGAGAGATGTTGACTACAGAAAGCACCCAAAGGCCAAGATGGAAAGCTCTGGAAAGAATCCTAAGGCAGAGGAGGAGGGCAACAATGATACGGAATGACCTGGGTGGAAACAGGGACATTTCTGTGGGATGCCATCTTTTGTCTTGTCAGTCTTTGCTGTACAGCTGATCTTTATGGGATCCACATTACCAAACGGGGTCTTTGGTCTGGTTGGCATGGAGCAGCTTTTCATACTAAGTAGAAAACTCATCATGCTATTTGCATTTACATGTATTTGCTATTTGTCTCATGCATTTGTTCATGCATTCATTCAACTAGATACAGGCCAGGGACTAGAAGGTTATCACATGGCCTTGCTCTTTGAAAATTCTACTCTTAGTCTTCAATTGCTCATATAATCTTATAATAAAGGAATAATTAGCCAGAAACAAGTAGCCAGAGGAATTGGTGATTAATGAAAATGACCCTCAAATGGTGAGGAAAAGGAGGATGGCATGAGGTGCAAGGGTGCAAAGGGAGCAGATAGGAACAGAAAGGACAAGAAAGGATTATTTCCCTTAAATATTAAAAAAAATCAACTTTATGGGGTTTTTAAAATGTGAGAGGGAGACATCAAGGTCCAGACTGCTTATGGCATCTCCCCTAAGGTGTCATGATTAGCAGTCTTTTGTCTCAAGGTCTTTTTCCTTTTTCCCCCATCACTGCATGCCACCATGATGCTTCCCAGGAACGAGGAAATGCCATTTGTAAATGGGTTAGGAGAAAATTGGCTGGATGTGGGGATCGAGCAAGGAGAGGCTGCATCTGAAGAGTGGAGCGCCACTGCACATGGATAGGTGCTCAAGCTTGCCTGGGCACCCACCCTAAGTGGGTCCTGATGGTTGGAACTGGCTTGCTGGGGTCCCAGTGTGGAATGAGAGGTGGACTACAGGCTTTGTCTCATGGGGCCCTGAGGGCTATATTCTGTCTCCAAGTTAGGGAGGAGGGTGTTGGACTGGGAATCAGGACATGCTGAGAGGACGAGAATGTGGGTGAGGCACAGAATGGTGGTGTGTGTGAGACACAGCCTGGTTCACAGACCTTAGGGCCTGTGAGGGTGCACTATTGGAGCCCCGCCTAGACCCAGTTAGAAACAGTGCCATTTCCTCAGAGCCAGGAGAGATTATGCAGATAATTCTGGTGTGTATGTATTTGTGTGTGTGTGCACAGATGAACATATGTAGACCCCTGAGCATATACATTCATGCTTATATATATATATATATATATACACACACACACATATATATGCAAGCTCAAGGCATGTTCCAAGCTAGTGTGAGGTTGGGTCTGAGTAAAATGAAAACAGAGGAACATTAGAAAGTAAACTTAGAGGGACTGTAGCCTGGGAAACACTTGTTTTTACCAAGACACACGGACTCTCTCTGCACCACTGGAGTTTTCAGCTTTGTTCCCAAGAGTCATCACATAGAAGTTCTGCCTGGCACCGCTCTTACTCGTAACTAAGGAGATTTGCCGAACACCTGGGATTGCAAGATAGAAAGGGCTCTATAAGCCTTTTCTAGAAAGAATCAGTGGCAAAAGCAAACAAGGCGCTAATATCAAACTATCGGATTTTTCTCTACTAAACCCAAACATGCTTTAATATTTTCACCCTCTGTTAGACTTTTCACAAATGTATATTTGTAAATATTAAAAATTCTGCTGATGTACTTAGGTGCCTTGATTTTTCTGTTTGGAAAATGTGGTCTGTCTCTGCTCATCATGAAAATGGATTCCCTGAGGATTATATTCAACTTAACAGCAAAAGAGCCTGCAACGTACCAGGCACCTTATAAATATGCCTTTAACCCTCTAACAAGCCCATGAAGATGGCACTACTATTGTCTGTATTTTACAGGTGAGACTATGGAGGCCCAAGTTCACATAGCTAGGGAGCAACTCAGACAGGATCTGAATGCAGGCTGCCAGGCTACACAGGACCTGCTCTTAACTGTGCATTCCTCCTTCTATGGGGAAGAGAGGCGACTGTTCTGTCTTGCTGCATTGAATGGTTAACAGACTATCTCCAGCATGAAATGCTGACCTGGGAGGCGGGAGCTATTTTTCATTATCTCCATTCCTCTGCTGGGAGAACAGAAGCTGGTGCAGGGGAGCAGCACACTGAGGTTTTTTTTTTTTTGTTTTTTTACATGTTTGCTGCTGGGACTGCCAGGGTGACCTGGTCCATTCTCCTGCCTTCATTGTCTGGGATTCTGCACACAGACACTGTGCCTACCCCTCCTCACCCTCATGGTGGTTTTCCCTCAGTAGTCTGAATCCTTTCTAAACAAGCTTCTCTGACAGAGAAAGCCCTGATGCATGACCACAGGCATCTGTCATTTCTGTGCAGGGCCAACAGGAAATGTGCCTACAGTGCTGAACAGTAAACAATTTGGAACCAGGCATAGGCCCTGGTCTTAGCTCCACTTTATCTGGGCTGGGCACCAAAGCAGGCTATGGTTGCTTGTTACCTCCAAAGCAAAAAATCCCTCCAGTTCCAACAATGATTTATCATGTGAGCTCACTGCCAGTTTCACTGTGTTCCTTCAAACCTTCCTATATCATTTCAGAGGCACAATAGGTAGAATCCACTGGTGAGGCAGAATAGCAGATTAAATTTGCAGATTTGGGTGCACTTTCTAAATGGAGAAGAAATATTCCATACTGCTTGGGTTCCTTCCAGAATATTGCCCTGAAGCCTCATCAAAATATATATATTAAATTATTATATACTATTATGTAAATTATATATGTATATATATATATAAATAATTATATATTATTATATACTATTATGTAAATTATATATGTATGTGTGTGTGTATTTACATATATATAAATAATTCATCTTTTCCATCTCACTAGTAGACTTGGAATTTAATTGTAAATTCTTAACCACATTTTCAAAATGTTGGATCTTGACTCAAACAGCTGACTAAAGTCAGGAAGAGAGTGAGTGAATTTAATGTGTTCCTACTATGAGCCATATTCTTATATGTCCTTTAAAAGTCACGATACTTGATGAAGTGACTATCTGAGGTGCATTTAGGAATGAGACTGAGACTCTAAGGTTATGTGAGTCTCCAAGGTACATGGGTGGAGGATCACCAAACTAAAATTTGAAACAAGGTCTGTGTGACCTCAAAGTTCATGCTGTTCCCCTCCAAATAGTGCTGCCATAGACCTTTACTTTAACTGAGCCATCTGCAAAGAATGATTTTCCAAATTGCTTCCATAGATGTCTTTAACCTTTAAAAACACCATGAGTATATAAAGAAAAAAACTCCAATTTTGAACATTTAACATCTGTTCAGAGATTTAGATGGTAAATAGTGTGTTAGTAAATGGTATTTTTGAACTATTATATCTTCAAAAAACTATCCTGACCCAACTTAACATAAATAAACCACATCAAGTAAAGTTGAGGGAAGACAAATGTTAACACAGTTCTATTTGGTGTTTCAGAATTTTTCATTCTGACCAAAGCTAGGAAAAACATAGTTGAGTGAGGAGACCAAGTTAACCATTAACCTGGGGGTGAAAAGTCAATAGTGAGTACATTCTTTGTACTACCCTGCCCACACTCTGGTAAATATTAGCATATATGGGCAAGGGCACTTTCCTGTAAACGGTACAAGTATGTTGTATATACTTGCAAAACATTAGCAATGAAAGTTTTTTCCCAATGCTAGGCCCTTCTGGCATAGAGGCACAGAAGTTTCTTGCTTAAAGTCACCTAGGGAGGTAGATTTGAAATTCCAGAGGAGAGTGGTACCCAGAACTCCTGCCATTTTGTCATGGTTGAATAGTTTTGTTTTAGTTTGATAGAATTATAGTGCATAGCATGACTGCTTCCATTTATACAAGAGAGACGAACTCTTCGTAGATTCAATACCATATCTGAAATAAAAAACAAAGTCTCACAGTCTCTCTCTCTGATATTTTGCTCCCAGGTGGCATGGCCTGGAAGCTAATGGGCAAAGGGGTGCTGATGCCTTTACTTTCTAGGTTTGGGTTTGCAGACTGGATTTCCCTTTCAGATAAGGAGGATAATAACACCCTCTTTCAGGAAGAAGATGAGTTTGACACAAGACACAGAGCTGACTCTATAACCTAGCTCTTCCAGTGGGCAGTTGAATGACAGAACAAGTTCCTCCTGTCCTGAGCTTCAGTTGATTTATTGATGACATGGAAATAGTGACATCTAATAATTTCTATGTGTAGCAGGTTGAATATTCCTGTCTCAGATTCATGTCTACACAGAACCTGAGAATGTGATCTCATTTGGAAAGGGGGTCTTTGCAGATACAATTAGTTAATGATCAAGAGGAGATCTTAATGGATTAAAGTAAACCGTAAATTCAATGTCTGGTGTGCTTAAAAGTAGAAGAGAGGACATGGAGGTACAGAGAAGACCATGGAGAGGTGGAGTCTGAAATTTGATTTATACTGCTAGAAGCCAAGAAGTGACAGGAATCACCAGAAAAGGACAGGAATGATCCCCCTAGGGCCTTCAGAGAGAATATGGTCTTGCCAACACCTTGATTTTGAATTTCTCCAGAACTATGAATGAATAAAATCCTGTTGTTTTGAACAATTACATTTGTAATAATTTGT
The DNA here is from genome assembly GCF_052094955.1 of Ictidomys tridecemlineatus. Taxonomy (NCBI): domain Eukaryota; kingdom Metazoa; phylum Chordata; class Mammalia; order Rodentia; family Sciuridae; genus Ictidomys; species Ictidomys tridecemlineatus. The sequence continues at coordinate 21,957,722 of NC_135478.1, forward strand.
TATTGCAGCGTAAGGAAACTAATACGCTGTGCCAGGGGCTTACTAGGTTGTTTATCACATAGATAATAACTGCTAATGCTAATAATTATTATTCACACTTCATCATGTTCCACCAGCAACCAGGGTACTGTGCAGTGAAAGAAGTCATGTTTCCAGAGTCTAGGAAGACTAAGGCTAGATCACTGATTTTATTAATGAAGAATTTGTATGCTTTTTTTCTACATTTTTTGCTAACCAGCTCTATACTCTTACCACTAAAAACAAAAGTAAACTTTATTTAAACAACTAAATTTAACCATGAAAACTGATACTATATATATTTTTTTAAAAAAATCCATAGCCCATAAACATTTCCAATAAATAGGTATCCAGGTTCAGATTGGACAATATTTCCAACTGTAAGTTATAAGTAGTTACAGGGCTCAAGCTAACTCTGGTATTGATTCCCAGATTTCCTTATGAAATGTCTTCCTAGCCCTGAGAAAAGAGAAGACAGGGGAAGAAACAACTTGGGTGACTGCCTGCATCAAGTGGTTAGAGAAGGAGAAGAGTCCAGGTAAATCAGAAAACTGGCAGGTGGAAAAGCAATGTCTGAGAAACTGGGGGAAGTGTTTCTAGAAGGGAGCCAACAACTGGAGCTGCAAAGTACATTGAGTATACAGAGGACCCGTGACATGAAACACAACCCCCCAAAATTGCACCACAGCTTACCATGGCAGTGATGGAAAAAACCGAAATGTTTCTCAAACCTTAAAACAAGGCTAAGCGTTCACCAGCATCTATGTCACAGCATACTTCTAAAAATCAACAGAATCAATACCATGAGGATTTGGAGGTCTTGGCTTCTCGGGATGGCAATATTAAAACAGAGGGTCAACCCACTGTGAGTGTGGCACAGGCTATTGATAAATGGCTGCAGCACACCTGTTCAGAGTGGCTTCCTACTTCAATGAGCCTCCCACCTGGTGAACTCCTGTGAGCTCACCTGCAGCAACAGACCATATCTCTAGCACTTTCCTCTGCCCTTTACTATCATTCATAGGCCCACAGAGAGGTGCCTTTTCCAAAATGAGCCAATTTGATTATTTGTCCTGGGAATAGAAATGTTGGACATCTACAAATACGGGTTGGTGATCTTTCCAGAAGTATTACATCAATGGTAGACACTTAAGAGATAATTCCAAAACTCTAGACCTGCACTTCTCTAGGTTCCATGCAGGCTTCCTGAACTGTGGGGCTGTCCCTATTTCCTGAATTCCATGGGCTATCTTATCATTGCTTCAAAAAAAAATTCTTGTAATTTTTTAATCAGTGGTTTCGATTGCTTGTACCATAGCATAGTGACTTTTGGGTCATATCCAGGACATGAGTTGTATGGATGACCTCGATGACTAGGCAAAGGGTGTGCCTTGAGGCACAACTAGGACACAAGCCAGGCAGTGCACCAGCTGAGCATCAGTAATGAAGTGGAGAAGATGGGATATAATCTAAGTTGCTGGCACAAAGCAAATATCAGGCGACCTGTGGGCGGAAGATAGGTGATGATTGGATTATCTTAGTAGCTGGCACCAAAATCCCTCTTAAGTAGAGCACTGTCTTTGTCTAAAAATTTTTTTGAATTTAAATTTTTTTTCTTAAAAAGAAAACCTTCATAAGGAGAATTAGTAAAATTTAAAAACCTATAAAAGTCCATAAAAGTGCCCACTAGACATGTTTTTCTGAGAGAATAGCTATATAACGGAGGAGTTTTGGGATTCTTAGAGTATTCTTAAAGTTACTCAGGGTGATAAAAAAATGAGAGGGGGAGAAAGAAGAAACCAGGAAGGTTTGAATTCTGTGAGTAGTTGGGTGAGAATCCCCTTCTTGAGGTCTTCCCATCCCCCAACCTTGAGTAAAAGTGGCCAAATTTATAAGTGTTCCGTGTGAATATGTGAATAGTTGTTTGCTCTTGGAAATGAACACAAGCTTGAGTTTCTTATTGGGATTGACATGTCATAAAACATTCAAGGAAGCTGGAGCCTATGAAGTAGTGGACCCAAGAGAACATAAATCCCCAAGACTTTGGCAGAAGAGGTTTGGAAGAGGGTTTTCATTCCCACTGGCTGTAGGCTTGGACTGTGGGAGGTGGGAAAAGAGTCTAAAGCAATTTCCCCTAGACATGAAGAAACAAGGAGGGGCCCCAATGCCACCAGGGATGGGATTTGGGTGAAAATGGCACATCTAAGCAGACAAATCTCAGTCTCATCCACTGTAGTATGTGGTTATGTCTTCATTTTCCTTGGTCATCATGTACCCTCTTCCAAGAAAAATGGGGTGCAGAAACAGAAACCTTTCTGAGACAGTTTCTGTTCCTCAAGATAAACAAAAAGTAAAGCCTTCCACATTTAATTCTTCTTCGAATTAAATGTGGAAGTGTGAATCAGGGAAAACCTAAAGAGAAATCCTTATTCCTTGCTTAGCATTTAGCAGTGATTTGACTAAATGGCCTCACGTGTGCTGCAAAAAAAAAAAAAAAAAAAAAAAAAAAAAAAAAAACAAGAGTTGAGATAAAAATTTTGCCTGGGATCAGAAAGAGGAGGTTGATGGAAATGGTACTAGAAGTCAATAGTGGCCCACATTACATGCCAGATGACTTCTTCAGAAATAACTATAGAAGATGGTTCTGGGCAAGCTCAGGCTCACCTGAGCTGACAGCTTTTGGCCACTGCAAAGTGCTGAAGCTTTCCATCCCAAGACCTCTCCAAGTTAGGCTCTCTCCATGAACTTGAGTGCATGGTTAACCCTTAAAGGCAACCCCCAAGGAGTAGGAAGCTAGAAAGTAAATGCTCGACTTCCAATCTTTGTACAAATGGTTCTAGGTGATAGTTCTCTGACCCTGAGGGGGTCCCTTTGGAATTGAGCCCCAGTTGTATACAGAAGTACCTCACAACTTAGTAATTCACCTCTTTTTGACTCTCTGTACCCTTCTCCCACCTCCACTCTCACTTCTGCTTTCTGAGATCACATTCCAAACCAACTACATCCTCCCCAGTCCTTTACTCAGGCTCTGCTTTCGGGAAAAGTCTAGATAAGACATACAATGCTATTTGGGGTGAGATGAGAGACAAGTGGATTTGGCTCCGATATCAGATGAAGATGCAAGGTATCCTGTATTCTGATGTCAGATGAGAATATCAAGTTAAGTATGTCCCAGAAATCCTGCAAATTGAAAGTCCCCACTTTAAACTCCATGAATGTATCAGAGGACACAATCAATTCTGAGATTACTCCAACTCTCTTGGGTGTGTTAGTGGGTACCTTGTAATCGCTGCTTACTAGTAGGTGGATGAGTTCCTCTGCTTTAGAAGGTGAGTGCAATTCCACTCATCATGGCCAGTGCAGTGAGAAGTGAAGAAGTCATAGACTAAAAAAAATCCAGGGAGTAGGCGGATTAAGAAATGGATATTTCTTCGTGGTCTAAGAAATACCCCTCTTTAAAAAGTAATGCATAGCTTGTGGAATGCACAAATCTGGAGAAGCCAGATACCGTGTAAGAATTCCAACTGCTCTATGACTGGTATGTTGTGAAAAAGCCTGAGTTAGCTATATGGAGAGATGATTAGCAGACCTGCCTGCTCTGGTTATCCTAGCTGATCTCCAGGCACATGAGTGAAGAAATCATCTTGGACACATGGCCCAGTAGACTCTTCAGATGACTTCAGCTCCACTGGACTATTGCTACTTGAGAAGTCCAAGTGAGAACTTCCCAGTTCATCCCATCAATACACACACTTATGAGAAATGATAATAATACATTGTTGTTGTGAACCACTTTAAAAGTGATTTAAAGTTAAGCATTGAAAATTGTCCCACTCAAGACCATCCTAGATCAGCCAACTGGCCAGTTTCCTATGTTAACCTGGATGATGAAAATGGACCAAGTGATTTTTTTTTTGGTGGGGGAGGGGGGTACAAATCTAAAAGAATCTCCAGACAGATCATTGGGGAAGTGTCCTCTGGCTCTTACTAAGTATAAATAATGAAGTTGCACAAGAAAGAGAGGGACTCAAAGAGAAACAGCCACTGTGAAAACCAAATTTAGAGGGAAGATAGAATGACTTGAACTGAAAAATAAAAACTTTCTCATCACCAGCTGCTTGAGTGAGGAAAAGAATCAAATTAAGACATGACCTTAAAGTAAGATCAAAATGAAGAAGATAGTTGTGAGGACAGATGAAATGATCAAGGTAAATCTGTTCGGCAAGATAGAAGAGGTTCCAGGGATTTTATGCTCTACAGCATGTCAGATGCCCAGAATGGACCCAGAGAGACTTGTCTTGAAAAGTATTATGGATGTGGCTTTGGCCTACAGAACGTACTCAAATCAGATACACAGAAAGCTCATAAAGCTTTTGAGGAAAAAAATATGCCACCAAAACTTGAACTGGGAGTATTCAAAGTGTAGACATATCTTTGGATCCCTAAATTTCCATGCACAGGGAGAAGACTAAAATCTTTCTTTTGGAGCTTATATTCTAAGAGGAGGAAACAGACATTCACAAGTCAACAGATAAGAAATAAAAGGATTTCATGTAATTGTAGGGATGTAAAGAAAACTTGGAAAAGTTGAGAGAGAAATCACCCAGGTTTGAGGGGAAGTAGATGCTGTATTAGGCTGGTAGATGCCATTCTCTTAAGAGGTGACATTTGAGCAGATACCTGAATAAGAGGGAGCTAGGTTTTCTACAGGAAGAATTTTTGGGGTAGAGAGAATAGCAAATGTAAATGCCCAGAAGTGGGACTAAGGATGAGTCTTGCAGTTTGAGTCTGTAACAAGGTGAACTCAATTCTAGATTATATTTTCTGGAATTTGGCAAGTGCCATCCTGTTTTGCACGTACTTTGCAACACATTTCAAACTAATTTTGAACCACATGTGACTACAGCTTTTGACATAAAAGGGAAAGGAGTTTGAATGATCAAGTAATGTATGACGTTGAAGAACCCAGAAAGGTATTGTGTACATCTGAGTTTATAATTCCAAGTAGAAACAGCTGGACATTTCTAGATTACCCAGTTGGTGTTTTAGTTACTCAAACTTCCGTTCCCTTCCACTAAAGCAGGTGCTTGAGAATGGTTGTTTCATATTTTCAAAGATCTGATCTAAGAGAAGTACCCAGAGGGAATGACTATGATGTTCTACTAGCGTTCTGAGAATAACTAGACACATTAGAAATAGAACTCAGCTACTGGGGAATTTATTCCCTGTGGAAGCCAACTCCAAGAAGGCCCCCACTGAGCCACCTCCTGGTATTCATGTCTGCATGCATTTCCTTCCCACCAGGCATCAGGATTGGCCTATCATGGGAAGAGTGACTGAAGCTAGGTCACAGACGGTATTGCAGCTGCTGTCTGGGAGTACATACTCCAAGGAAGGCCAACCACCATGCTGCAAGGATTCTCCAGAAGTTCTGTAGAATGATCTTCATTGTTAAGATGGCCAGACTGCAAATAAAGATATAATTTGAGACATGGTTATAATAAACATTTTTTTTCTTTGTTTATCTAAAATTCAAATTTAATGGAGTGTCCTGTGTTTATCTGCAACCTTATCTCATGGAAATAAACTGAGACCTCCCACCAAAAGCCAGCCCCAACTCGCCAGGCATGTGAGTGAGCGAGTCATCTTGGAAGCAGAAACCTCTGTTCTCAGTCAAGCCTTCAGAAGGCTTCAGCTGTGGCCGATACCTTGACTGCAACCTCTCAAAAGGCCACAGGCTGGAAATGCTCATATTCCTGGGAGAAAAATATGAAGGATAATAAATAGTTGTCCCAGAAAATATAAGGGCTTATAAATGTTTGCTCTCTCTTTAGGCGTCTATGTTTGGGAATGATTTTTTTTTTTTTTAATGCAGGATTAGATGGCTAACACATCCTGGGGGACTATTTTGCAGACCTTCCTCAAAGGCACAGATCCACAAAGATGACTAGGGCAGAGTTTTGGGCCTCAAGAAACTGACAGCCAGGTGGAGAAGACAAGTGTGGATAGGATTTGTTTGCACTGTAACATGATCAAGGTATAACAACCTATAGGAGAGTAGGATTCATTCTGTTGGGGTTATTAGGGAGGTTCCAAAAGGAGGTTTTCCAGGCAGGTGGCAGAAGGGTAGGGAGGGTAGAAGGATATTCTATCCAGAGAAAATAGGAAGCTACAAGAAATTTAGTTTCTCTAATATGTGTATATGAATAGAGGCCCTGGAGACAAAGCTTGAACACAAGCTACCTTAATATTGTGCAGGGTCAATGAATCTATATGTGGAAGTAATCTATCAGGAAGCTGTGGTCATGGATCAACATGCAATGATGATGATCTGAGCTTGACTGGTAGCCATCGGAATGGAAAGGAGGCAGGACAGAACGGCAGGGCTCATTTGTCTGGTGCTACTCCATCAAGTGTTTGTTGAATGAATGATAGATGGATTGTGTGGGGCTGAGCCAAGTAGGGCTGTCTGCGTATTGCTTTGTGTGACTACCTGGTTATTCCCTGAAATGGGAATTAGAGGTAGACTCCTGCATTATGCATCTGAACCGCAATCTAAGAGGTCCAAACAACTGAAATCCTGGGGGTTGATTCCCATCCTCCATCCAGAAGATTTTACTTGTGACTCTGCCAGTCACCCTTGATGTTTTCCATGGGAATGCATCTGGGACTGCACAGGGGAGATCGGCAGAGCAGCAGCCTCCTAGGGACTGATTCATCCTTTTGAATCCAAATTCTGGGCAGAAAGCCTCTGAATCCAATTAGGGAGCTCAGGTACTAGGAGAGAGGAAAGGAGGAGGAGGGGAACACTGGAATTTAATTTGCAATTTTTATCAGTTGCTGGAAACTTTATTTCTGCTGAAGTATGTTTGGTTATGAGAAGTAAAATTTTCATTTAAATAAATTTTTTTTTAAAAAAATGCATGTGTGTGAGAGATTTGGGGCAGCATAGGATTCAACAGAGGGTATAACAGGATCTTTGCTTTAGAAGCTTAGTAACCAATCGATACGGAGGCGCAATCAAATATGATAAACGACTGACAGAGAAAGGGACAGAGATTTCACGGAGCCATTCTTCACCCAAAAGGAATCTAAAGTTTATGAAACAGAGCGTCACTTTTACCTCCTGGGTTTTCAAACCAGGAAACAAAGCTCAAAGAAGTGAAATGTAAGATGCTCAGGATCGCTCCGAGTCTCCCAGAACCTGAACTTGAACTTGCATAGACCCTAAGCACCCAAACCCTCAAGCACACAAACCCTGCTACCCTGAGGAAAAGAAAACTGAACTATTCTTTCTTGGGTGGGGTGGTCCCTCTTCCAAGTTCCTTCTTGGCTCTGCCAGTGTTTCTGAGCAGTGGTACTGATATTTCCAAGCACTTGCTGGGAAAGAAGGAGGAGTCTGCTCCTGAACCATAGTTCAGCCACAGCTGCAGGGCAGCCTCCCGGTGCTCCTTATTCTTCAGCCTGGCTCCTTCCCTTCTGAGCTGTGTGGCCAGGGTTGACCTCGGCTGATTGGGGGCCATCCATAGGGTGAGTGTGTGTGTGTGTGTGTGTGTGTGTGTGTGTGTATGCTTGCGTGCACATGCAGAGTGACAACACTTCCCCATCCCCTGCTCCTCCTGCCAGCTGTCCTGGCTCTTTTGAGCACCAACAACCTCCTTGAGACTTTGTGTGTGTGTGTGTGTGTGTGTGTGTGTGTGTGTGTGTGTGTATGCTTGCGTGCACATGCAGAGTGACAACATTGCCATTTTCTTTTCTTCTGGAGCACTCAATGAGCTGCCTCAAGAGGTGAAAAATCTCAGGGGTCCAGAGGAATAACGGGTTTTTCCAAGGTCACCCAGTCTGACCAGAGCAGCCTGGGATTTTACTATTTCTCTTTCTTGTTTCCTTCCAGGTGAACGTAGAGCACTGTGTCTCTTCCTTCCATTGGAGACTACTCACCCCGAGCCTGATGGTGCCTTGTTACCCAGAACAGTGTTCCCCAACCCCCACACATCCGCGGCCTCCCTTCTGCTTCCCCTGCCCTTACTCTGCCCTTGGGTTTAGAAGGCTCATCATGGCTTCTTGGAAGCAAGTGGGTTCTCCAGTTCCTGAATCTGCTACTCTTTGGCCTCTCTGAGTTGAGACCCCTTCCCTGCCTCCACCACAGGGAGGTGTAGCAATCTCAGCTGGGGAAATGACGGCAGCTCAGGTGGGTTGGAGAGTCCTGGGGCCCCTGCCTGGCTCCAGTCACAGAGCAGGAACAGGCCCAGAGCCTGCTCTCGTTTCACACAAGCCTGAAGCTCCATGTCAGGCATTTGAACCCAGAGCTTGCTGAGTCAGGTAGACCCGGGGCCATCCAGGGAGAGCTGGCTAGGCAGAGCTGGCCTGGGACTGTAGCATGACCACTGGTGGGCCCTGTGGTCACCTGCCTGCTCTTCCTCCATGTTTCATGGAGAGGGTAGTCCTGGGAACTGCCAAGGCCAGTCCTAAAACCCTGCCTTCCCGTGACCTTCAAACCGGCTAAACCCACATGTCAGAGCCTGGAGGATCATGGCTCACTCTGGAGGTCCTCCTGTGGGTGGGGCTCCTTCTGTGGCAGAGCTCCCTGCTGTGACAGGTGAAAACACAGAGGCGATGGCAGAGCCCAGGTCTCCCCTGGCCAGAGCTTTTGTTCTTGCCTCCCAGGACCCTTTAAGGAAGCCTGGTATTTTCCTGAACCATCACCTGCTAACTCAACTCCAATTTCCCTTCTTTTATTTTTCTATAAAGAGATTTATGTGAAAAAGCCAAACTCCATCAGCTACATTTAATATGTGTTCCCTCTCTGCAGAACCCTGCCCTGGCTGTGTATCCTAAAAAAAGAATTTGGGGTTTGGTCCTGCTCTAGTTCCACTCCTGTTAGCAGACTGTGAACGTCTGCCACAAGTCCCTTGGTGATGTTTACCGAATTCTCTGAGTCTGGAAGGACCTGACTGAACCAGAGAGAAGGGACCTGTGACCATCTCAGAGTAGGGAAGCACCCACTCCCAGGTGGTGGGGAGTCACCCATCCCCTCCCATCCCATCCCACATCCCCAAGGGTAATCATTCCTGCCTGGTGTAAGGGAAGCTTTAATGGAAGCAAACCATCAAGTCAGTGTGAACAGCTCACAAATCACAACAGGAAATCCTTCACACTCTTGGGAACCAGTTGCCGTGGAAAGTTTCCTCACAAAATAGGGAGGGAGAAGGTTACATCCTGCCAGGCATTTGTACCAAATGGTCAGATGTGGAAATAATGAGCTAATTCCTTTTAAGTGTGTAGTTTGGGGTTTGCTTGTTTTCCCACTTCTTTGAATGTAATTTCTCTTTAGTAGAATGGGGTGATATTGTCTGCATAAAGGCATCTGAAATCCTGGGATCCTTCCTCTCTGGTTTTTCCTTTTCTTCTGCAATCAAGGAGGTTGCAATGTGTCCTGTGATTGTCCCCACTCCAGAGCTTTATCACAGCCTCACTGCTGTGGGATGTGACGCCTGCCTTTACATGGAGACCTTTTGGGAGCCTCTATCTGCCATTTTCATAGCCAAACACATGGAGTTTGCATTGTTAGAAAACATAACTCTGTATCTTTTTTTTCCATATTTTTATGGGTGCACCATAGTTGTACATAATGGTGCGATTCATTGTTACGTATCCACTGTTACATATCCACAATATAATTTGGCCAATATCATTACCCACTATTTCCCCTTTTATAATTTTGTCTCATGTAGCCATTTCTAAGATGGGGTGAGAAAAGTTTGGCTGTTCATTTTATTCGTTTATTTAATCTCTTCTGTCTTGGTTTGGATCCTCCCCCAAACAGATCCTGAAATAAAGGACTTAGGTGCAGGCAGTTTTTTTGAAAGGTGATTCTAAAAAAGTGAGGAAATAGAAAGACAGAGATAAAAGAAGTAAGGGGAAAAAAAAATCAACAAAAAGTGAGTTGTTAAAGCAATTCAAAATCTGTCCTTGCCAGTTGGAGCTTGGTCTCTCTGGGAGCCCTCTAAGGAACTCCATAGAGTGTTCCTAAAAACTGCACCTCTGACCCACAGGGGTGGAGAGTCATCCCATCCCATTCCCAAGGAGGATGGGCCATTGGTGCACCTGTTCCATACCCTTTGAGTCAAGGTATCTCTTGAGGATGTCTACTCTCTACCCTGCTGTGCTACACTGTGTGGATTAGCGATTCCTAGAAGCTTTAGGAAAAGCCCTGAGGCAGAAAAATGGAGAGAAGCTCAGAGCTACGCTACTGTCATTGCAAGGATTAATCCGTCTCAGCTGTAAGTCCAAGTTGAAGGGTACAAATGCATCTGCTACAATTCCCCTTATTTAAGAGAAACAGAAAGAAGGAATGAAAATAAGAGATTTGCAGTGGTATACACAAATATCTACAGAACACGAGATAAAAGATGTGAAGAAATTGAGCAATGAAGGGAGCAAAGAATAGAACAAAATTTCCCTCTGGGCTTCCTAGCAGCCGATGCAAAGAGGAAACCCAATTAATTATACAAGTCAGTGTCCAAGAAACAAAAGCAAAGCTGTTGTTCTGGAAAATGTAGCTTTTCCCCAAGGCCCTCAGAGCAAAGGCATTGCACACCCTGTTGACATTGACATTCCAGCGGTGAATACTGCCGCGGCTCTTCTCTTCTTTAGAGTTTGATGACTGAAGAAGCAGCCCTCAAAACAACAAAGAGCATTCACATTGTATTCTCAAATGCATTGTTTAGATGGGACCCTTTCAATTAACTTATAGGGACCCAATCAAGGTAGCAGGTCAGAACATTCGTTTATATGTCTTAAAAGTCAAGAATGGACTGACTTCAGACAAGGTTGGGCCTAAGGGTTCACATATTTTCACCAGGATTCAGTTTCTGTCTCCCTCATTCCCTGACCCAACTTTCTTTGGTTTGGCTTCAATTTCCAGAGGCTCTTCCCTGTGGATGGAGAGGCGATACTTAGTAGCTCCAGATTTGCATGATTGTCTTAGTCTGTTTGGTGTTGCTATGACAAAATGCCTGATGTCAGATAATATATCAAGAAGATAGATTTATTTGGCTCAGCATCCAGTTGGAAAGTCAAAACGGCACGCCCCTGGTGTCTGGTGTTGACCCCCTGGCTGATTCACAGTGTCATGGATGGTATCATGGTGGGATAGCTTAGAGGTGAGCAATGCGTGCCAAGAAGAAAAGAGGGAGCAAGAAACCAGAGAGAGGCCAGGATAGCTCCTTTATCACAACCCACTCCAGCTGATCTACTCCTGCAAGACCAACCCACTTAGAGAGACTAGTAAAAATTAATTCCTTCAAGAGAGTGGTCTTGGAGTCATGACCCAGTCACCTCTTAAAAGTCCACAAGGAGGACAATGTCTTAAAGGTCCGCTACCTTTTAGTACCATGACCCTGGGACAAAGCTTCCAACACATAATGTGGGCAAAATCACATCCAAACCATACCAGTGTCCCAGGGACCTTTCTTCTCCCAGCATCCATATCTAAGATCTCTCAAAGGACTTCAGGGGAATCTGCTTGAGATTACTTCCTCTTGAAGTAATCATTGTGTGGGAGCTCTCATAGACCTGGCCTGGACCATGCAGCCAGAAGACAGACAAGTTTCTCCTATCAGAACAGCAGAAAGAAGAAATCTGAGCAGGCCAAATGCAGCTGACTACAGCCCCAGGGTCCAGGCTGAGTGTACTTCCCTGAGTGTGTGTGGCAGTTGGTCTGTACATCACGATTAGGGTGATGATATATGTGATGATTTTTTAATCTAGTAAGAAGAGAGGTGTGACAGAGCTATCAGTGCCCCACCTGTAGCCCCTTGGGATTAGCATTCCCATATGCTGATAGCACTTGTAACAACTCTGAAGGCTTTCTCTCACTGCAGGTCTTTGTTTGACTTATTCATGCGATAGATCAGGGTTGTGAGTAGTTAATATCCTCAGGAACATCCACTAACAAATGGTCCTTTGAATTTGGAGGATAAATACACCAGTCCTCTCATCCCAACCACACAGAAGCATGATGTCCAAGTCAGCTTTTCATCACTATAACGAAACACCTGGCACATGCGATTATGAAGTCAAGAGGTGTTTATTTAGCTCATAGTTTGGGAGGTTCAAAGCCCAACATTGGGTGGCCCTATTTATTTGGCCTCTGTTGAGGGCAATGGATGGCAGCACTTCATGGTAAGAGCACATGCAGGAGGAAAGGATCACCTCTTGAACCGGGAAAGAGACTGAGACAAAAATGGGTGCAGTCCCACAATCTCCCTTGAGCATGCACTCCCAGGACTTCCCACGAAGTTCCATCCCTTAAGGGTCCATAGTATGATCCAATACCACCACCCTGAGGACCCAGGGTGATAATTAAATAACTAAACTACACTCAACCCAAAATGCACGGTCGGCACTGTCTCCCAGAGGACCCTGGTGGATGGAGCCACACTTGACTTGATCTGTAACATGCTCATCAGTTTCTTCTGTCCTGGGTTTCTCCCTTCTCTCACCTCACTCTAAACTGGTGCTTCCCAGAATCACCTCCCACATGAACTTCTTGTTCTCAGATCCTAGTTTCAGGGTTAACTTCTGGAGTAACATCAACTTTACCCCCACCACTCCAAGTTTCCTAGATTACCAAACCCACTCTCAGAATTGGCAGATTTGTGCTTAGAGATGAAGTCTCCCAAAGGTAGAAAGATGTCAGGATGCTCCTTTGCTTCCAACACATGAGCCTATGGGTCCACCCACCTTGAAACCCTACCCCAATGGTGCTTAAGATTCAATGCCTCTGTCTGGGTAGAGGCCACATGGGACAGCACGGTTGGAGAAGCTGGCCAGTTGGAGAGGACGAGGAAACAGGTCATCCACCCTGGGATAGGAGGCCTGGGGCTTCTCCAACTGGAGAGGGTAATGTCTGAATCTCATTGAGTGGGGGGCTTTTGAAGTGACCCCCTTATTCTTAGTCTGACAAGTACCTTCTCCCACCTCAGCAGGAAGGGGTGTCGTGCCCAATTCTGCTATGTAGCACGATCACCTAAGACAGCGTGAGTCCTGGGGGATGCTGAAGCAGCAAAAGAAATTGAGAGCTCTTGGCTTAGGGGGCAGCAGAGTGGACATTTCCTTCCTGATCTGTCCCACAGGGTTTGAGGAGGATTAATCTTACTGGGAGTTGATTTCGGCCTGGCAGATTATCGAAGGGCATTTCCATTACCTGTAAGACAAGTGGGAGAGACACATTTTGTTGATCCTACCCGTGCAGAAGGCCTACTGTGTACTCAGCTCACAGCACTCTTTGAACCCTCTACCCACTAGAACTGTGAGCTAAATAAACCTCTTTTCTTGATAAAGTACCTAGCCCTGGGTATTGTGTTATAGGAATGATAGAGTAAGGTAATGGTGGCTGTGAAGTGTAAAAGAAGTGATTGTTTCATTTCATAAGAAATGGAGAGTTAGGTGTGCTTGGTGCAGGAAATGGTCAATAGTCAGGGTCTGTAATTCTGGGCACATTGCAACCCTCTGTACCTCTGGTTTCCTTATCCAGCTGTGGAGTGGTATTCCCTTGTTGGGTTGACTCGTGAGCACTGTCTCTTTAATTTCTTACAGAGAAACATCTTTAAGTACGAAGTTCTTTGAGTGAGACACCTTTAAAAAAAAAAAAAAAACAGAAGGAAGTTGTCCTGACTGATCTTTGAGTTTTGAATGACATCAGCGCTCTACCCAGATTACCGGGGAAATAGCAGAACCATTTCCTCAGCAGACTTTAAGGGAATTTGTTTAGACAGATCCAGGAAACACAATTTGATAACTCGGGGTTTATCTCATCTTCCACTGTCAAATTGGAATCTTTCCTAGAGTGAGAAATGCAGTCAAGAATTGAACTGTGAATTAAAGCATGCACCTCCTTTGGAATTTCTCATTGGCTCTTGGGGAGCAGGTGTTCTGAGTTGGAGAAAAAAAGAGGTGAGAGGGCAGAAGGCAAAGGAACCGCCCCCCCTCTTCCATAATCCTTTCCATATTGTCTTGGGGATTCGAGCTTAATCCTGGGTGATCCTCTTTCTCTGCTATAGTCGACAAACTGCTTTGCTTTTCAGCTAGACCTTTGCTTTAAGTATGACCCAACGTGAATCAACAGCATCAGCATCACCGGGAAGCTGGTTAGAAACACAGATGTCCTTGGACCTCACCTCCTGAATCAGAATCTGCCTTTTAGCAAGGTGCTCAGGTGACACTGGCATTTGAACAGCCCTGGTCTTGAGGAACACTCTTGTTGGGATGATGAGAAGCCCAGCCCATACTCGGCAGGGGCTGAGTCTCAGTACTGCCTGTCACTAACTCCATAACCTTGAATGACTTTCTTTGTCCCAGGCACTGTGCCGCACCATAGGGGATGTCTTAGCAAGCAAGAAACAGCCCTCTCTTCCAGCTTATATTCAGAGAAGCACAAATTATTGGAAATCAGTGCAATCCGTTTTATGATAAAGGTCAAATGCTATAGGAACTGAGATGACAGGTGTGCAGCCCAGGGTCTAGGGCAGCAATGACATTCCAGATGTGATCCCTAAGGTGGGCCTGAAAACTGAGCCTTTGTTTTCCAGTAAGGATTATGGTAGGGAGGCAGAGGAAGTGATCATCAGAAAAGTGACTGGGAACAGAAGCCACCTTGATAGAGTGGAGGAAAGATGGGAGGCGAGAAAGTGGAGGGCCTTTCTCAATGCTCAGCTCTGAGGATTGGCTGAAGAGAACGTGGGTTACTAGAGGATTTGGTTTTTCTCAGATTGAGAAGAATAGATCGTGTTATAAATACTGATTGGAAGGAACTGGTGGAATGGAGTGGAGGAGGCCCTGGGAAGTCAGGAGAGAAGACATCCAGAACTCAGGGGGTTGGGATTGACCTCAGGTAGGAGACTAGCTCCTCCTTCAGCATTCCCAGAGGAAGATGACGAGGATGGGAGCAGATACAGGTAGACAGCAGGAGATGGAAGGACCTCTCCTTAACTCTGTAGTCACTTTTCTTTCAGGGGGTAACTATTCCTTATCTAGGCAAGAAGTATGGGAAGGAAAAAAATAATAATTTCAGGAAGAAATCAAGGACCTGAAGTTGCTGATGAGGTTGAAATACAAGAAGAGTCCGAGCCACTGAATAACACATTCTCTCTTTATCCAACCTCCCAGCCCTGCCATCTGGGCACACGAATATGCCAATGGCCCGTTATCGACCCAGGATGCTTCTGCTTACAAAGGTATTGTTTGTACAGGATAAATCCTTCACGGCACAGGAGGAAAAATCAGAGAGGTATTTGGGAATATGGTGTCTCTCTGGCCTCCAAATCAAGCCAGGTAGACCACTGGCCTTTCTTCCTTTGTATGAATGACATTTATCTTGTTGCTACTCCCTGGCACCCATAAACCAGCACCTGGGAATTCTCTTGGGGTCCCCACAGTGATTGCGGAAATGCCTCTCCATCCTGCATAAATGTTTGCATAGAAGGGGCTGCAGTAGGGTTAGGAGCACCCCAAGAGAACAGTGTGGGTCAGAGGTAGGGACAGAGTAGTTGGTACCTCCCAGTCTGGGCCTTTCGGGTTGTGTGTCACCCTTGAACCTTCCTCAGTGTCATTTTCTCTTATGGCATTTGTTCTTTGTGCTTTATATGTTAAACCTAGTTGAACACCCCTTTGCTCTCTGACTAGGTTACAAGCTCCTGGAGGGAAGGATCGTGTGTCTCCCATCATTGTGAGTCCTATAGTGAGATCACAGGGTGTTCCTTGGGGGTATGTGCTCCATAAATATCGTTAACATAAATAGAAGGTCCCATCCCCATTGTCGGCCAGGGAATAAGGGTGTCTGCTTCCTCAGTGGGAATACAGCTGTCACAATCTCTCTCTTTCTGATCCCCAATTTATGCCCTCTTCTCCCTTTCCTGCATTCCTCAAGCCTTGATGAGTTCATAGAAAGAGAAGGTGGCGTCCACGCTTGTTTATCTGAAACACGAAGACAGTCTGTGGCCATAAGGTGATAACTCTGTCATCGTTTTTTGCTGGAAATGTTGACACGAAGGCAGTGATCTGCTCTCCTAGCTGCTCTAGGATTTCCTTTCTGATTGATGGTGCAGCCACTTTTCTGTCACTGTCCCGTGTTGCTTGGCCTTCTGCTGTGGAAATGACTGAAGGAGAAGGAATGAGGAGGAGCCTGTCCCAGGTCACTTGGATTTATCAACCTGCTTTGCCAGCAGAGAACCGGTCAGGTTTCCTGATGAATGAGAGATTCTGACCCCTCCGCAGTGTCACCCGCACTGCTCCTGCGGTGTTCCAGTGGCTTCCTGAGTATCCATCGAGGACGTGGCCAGGCACCGTGAGCCCCACGGGCACACCATACTGGAACGTTGTTGCTTGAGAAATAAATGACTACAGAAAATGGGATCGATTTGCTCTTGAATCCATCAGTTCTGTGAATTTGCTGTAAAAACCCTGGGCTAGTTTGCCTTCGTGATAGCTAGGAAGGAAAGATTTGCTAACGAAACAAATAAATAAAAAGGTAGGTGGCATGTTTGGATATCCCAGAGTGTCATTTTTCAAACCCTTTTGACAAAGCTCTATGTTAACCCACAATGCGGTAGGATGTCTATTAAAGCAGTTGGTTTTTAACTTTGATATTTTTTTAGACAGGAAAACTACCTTCCTTCTCTTCCCCCCTCCTTCCCTCCCTGCATCCCTGCTTTCCTTCCTTCCTCTCAAATCTTATACTTTAATAGCTGAAGCCAAAAAAAAAAACCAAAAAAAAAACAAGGGGGAGCTCTTTGAGGTGGGGAAGGGGTGGGATTCTGCAGACTTAGATGCCTTCTTACCTTCTCATTCCTTTTCCACTGCCGGTGTTAGCCCCTCAAGTTCCTCTGTGGAGACATGGGGTGTCAGAGAGGCCAGTATAAAAGCCACCAACTTGACAGTAAGACCTGTATTTGGAGCTGTTTGATAAGCAATTAGAGGTACTGTACGTGCTTTGCAGACACAAGATTGTTTCTGAACAAAACACTCTCTAAGGCTTTTCATTCACCAGAGACTTGTTCTCATTCAAATATTCTTTTCAATTAGCCCAAACAATCTTTTGGAGCTTTTCAAATGAAACAGGTAGAAGGAAAGAGTGGGAGAGACAAAAAATAAGCTGGGCTGCAGGTGATCACAGTTTCTTGAACAAGAGCAGCTAAGTCAAAGATCTGTATCCATGTCAGGATAGAAGGTAGGGTGGGGAGAGGAGGACGTGGAGTTATGGCTATTCCTAGGAGCTAACATGAATGCACTCTCAAGTGCACTCAACCAACCAGGAGTGTGGCACAATTTTGCCAGGAATGGCAGCTGCCAGTATTCCTGTGCCATGTGCCTCCTGGGGGCGGTTAGAGATGACATGGTCCTGGGGCCAGAGAATTGAAGTCAGCAAGGAAGTGCCCCCAGCCAAGCAACACCCATGCACACCCATGCTGGATCAGCCATATGAGCTGGAATAGCAGCAACAAAGAAAAGGGTTTGGTGTCTCTGATCTAGATCATGAAGACCACCGTAAGAGGAAAACTGATCGGTGTTCCCAAGCATCATCTGTGACCAAAGTCTCCAGAGCATTGGAAGAGTGCTGACCTGCCCACCCTCACACCTCCATGTGGCCACCATGATTTACTCCTGACAGACCCTGGGAGACTGGTGGACCAAATGCTCAAGGATGCTTAGACATTTGTTATTTAACTAATTCTTTAGCTAGTTCTACCATGGTCTATGTATTACATTCTTTTCAAGAATGGGACATCTGCCTTATTCCTTGTTTCCCCAAGAAACATTGTGCTGGGTGTTCAATGTATGCTGGAGGATGAACAGAAGGAGGATGAGAAGCAAGACAAGGAAGGGCAGGCAGAGGCAGCAATTTTTGTGATTCTAGTCTAACAAATAACCAGCCTCATCGGCTGCCTTGAGTATCGCCTGCCCATGTCCCACAGGCCAGCCTCCCCCATCCACTATAGGCTCTTACTTACTATAATTTCCTATAGTGAGCTCACCTTGTGGCTGCTGCCAACCTCACTGCTCCAAAGGAAGGTAGAAGCAAGTTCTCAAGATTTCTTTGCCACAACTCTCACAGCACTTTCTTTCTGTTTATTCAGAATCACATTCTAGAGATTTTCAATAGACACAAAAGCAGAGAGAACTAGTATAGTGTCTCATGCACACATTACCCAAACATCAACATTTTGTTAATCTAATTTTATCTATATCTCATTTTTTTTTTTGAGTGGAAAGTAGAGGCTTTATTAAAGGCAGCAGGAAAGACTTCTCCCAGAGGAAGAAGGGGACCCAAGAGGTGGAATCCCTATATCTCATTTTTTGATGAAACATTTAAAAGCAAATCTCAGAGATTTCCTTTTTAAAAACAGATTAATCTTTAATTTCTAATATCCATAATCTATTACTACAAATATTAGATAATGATCAGCCTTTGTTCAAACTTCCTAAATTATCTAAAAAAAAAAAATTCTTGATTGAATCAGGACCCAAACAAGGTCTACACGTTGTTTTATTGTAAATAGATCTCTATTTTATTTATTTATTTATTTATTTATTTATTTATTTATTTATTTATTTATTTATTTATTTTTGGTACCAGGAATTGAATCCAGTAGCATTTAACCACTGAGCCACGTCCCCAGCCCTTTTTAAAATACATTTTATTAGAGACAGGGTCTCGCTGAGTTCCTCAGGGCCTCCCTAAGTTGCTGAGGCTGGGTTTGAACTCCCACTTCTCCTATCTCAGCCTCCTGAGTTGCTGGGTTGCTGGGATTACAGGGGTGGGCCACTGCACTCAGCTTTAAATATATCTCTTAAATATCTTTTAATCTATAACACCTTTCTTCCCTCCTGTGTTTTCCATGTCATTTATATATTAAAGGAATCAAGTCCTCTGTCCCATAAAACTTCCCATATTCTGGCTTTGGCTCCCTTCTTTCTTCCTTATAATGTTAGAATGTTCTTCTCTCCCCTAAATTTCCTATAAACTAGGAGTAGATTGGGATGCTTGAATAAATGTAGAATTAATCATTCCTGGCAATAGAACTTCTTAGGGAGTCTTGTGTACTCCCAATTACCCCACAAGGACATACATCCTTATTAAATGCATGCTGTTTATATATATATATATATATATATATATATAATATTTATATTTATATATATTATTTATATTTATATATATTATTTATATATATATTATTTATATATATATCAGCATGCATTTATATAATCTCCAGCATGGCCCCTCTTGCAGGTTCTTACTACCGTCCATATGTTCCAGCCTAGAACAGTCACAAACCAAAGGATGCTTCCAGTAGCTGATTCCTCTTAGAGATTAGCAGGTGCAACACAAGACACTATTCCTGGAAGCCCTACTGGTCATTTCTACTTATCACAATACCTGTTGTTGATTTGGGCGGGGAAGGGAGGGGAACTGGGGAATGAACTCAGGGGCACTCAACCACTGAGCTACATTACAGCCCTATTTTGTATTTTATTTAGAGACAGGGTCTCACTGAGTTTCTTAGTGCATTGCTGTTGCTTAGGCTGGCTTTGAATGCTCAATCCTCCCCAGCCATGCCCAGCATGTTTGTTGATATTTAACCTCGTAAACAGAGAAGGTTTTGCTCATATTGTATAGCATGGAACCAGCTGCTTGCCTTATTCACCAGTCCTCAGAGCTCCAGGGAGTTAGGAATGTTCTTATAAACAATACAACCACTTTCACAGATGTAAGTTATTGATACCGATGAACAATTTGTAAGGCATCACATATTAGTTAACAAAAAGTCCCATCTACATCTAAACAAGTTTGCATGAATCAACGGACAATTCCCAGCTATAATAATAATCATTGTCCTGGAACTTACAACTATAGTTTTAAGAACCAGATCCAAATATGTCTTCCATTCTGTCGTTGGTAAAATGTAGGTAGTCGCTTGAGGGCGGTGGCAATTCGAAGCATGATGCTTCTGTAACTGCCAAGAACAAGGCAGTTGCAAGATTAGCTCTAGATTCTGCTGTTTTCTCTCTTCCTACTCAGGAGCCAGGCAGGGACTTTTCATTGGTTTGGAAAAGTTACCTCAACCCCTCAAATTGTTTGGATGCAATTCTCACAAGCATGAGCTTAGAATCCAGGTGAAGCTTCAAACATCTATTGTTCAGATCTGTCTTATATAAACATGATCCATTCACAGAGGAGGGTGACATGGCCTCTTCTAGGTGCAATTTGGGAGTTTTATGAAGATTCTGTTGGGAATCTGAAGCCACCAAGGAAATGCAGCCATCAGGTTAGTGGAAGGAGGTGTGAGCCAGTCATGCTGAAGATCATCTTTGTAGAAGAAATCGGTACTGTTTATTGTAGCCAGAGAGTCATGCCTGACTTAAGATTTTGCTTTGGTTGAACATGCTCTTGTGGCCACATGGGGAGGTTGAACTCCCGAGCAAAGAGGGCCGCGTTTTCATCATCAGCTGATTCATCCCCAAGCAGGTTTTCAAAGCTCTGCTCCAGGTACCAGGGTGGGTTATCTTTATATCTGGATTTTTCCACTAGAATCACAGGATAACAGCAGCCTACTTTGGAGGGGGTGGGGAGTAATGATTGCAAAAGTAAAGTGAGAGTGTTTACCAACACATGACTCACAATTCCCTGGGGCTCCAGCCCACCATGGAGAAAAGTTTTGTTTACTTTTTCGTGATGAGAAAACACTCCTCACAACAGCTCTCTACCTTCCAGACAGAGTCAAACTGGTGATGGGAAATCGCTAGGGGAACTGGCTTTGCAACAGTGAACAAATGTCTTTGCAAAGAGACGGACGGAGGCTGCCCTGTGCAGTGGCTCGAAGGGCTGCTTAGTGGAATTTATTTTTCCCCTTTTTATCCAGACTGGGCCTTGCTCCCTTCTGGCAGGAGGACAGACCCACTCTTCCAAGTACGCAGGAAAGTTCTGTTTTGACAAGCACACACATTCTTTTTCAGAAAGCCACAGAGGCAAACGCCTTTGTTACAGACGGACCAGCTCCCTTCCAACCCAGGAGGTGAAAACCCTTTCATGAACCACATAATGGGAGCGGCGGTTGTACTTGCTTATGCAGTCCCCAAAAAGTACATACGGAATTTACTTCCCCTCGCAAATCCAAATGCTGGCAGGCTGTTTGTCCGGCACTGGGACTGGCAAGGAGAGGGAGGTTGGCAGGACTCATGAGGCATTTTTCTGTAGGGCTTTGGTTTCCTGGCCAGTTGAACCCAGTCCAATTATTGTCCCAATGTTCTGCCAGATAAAACAAGGAGAGAGCTTTTCTAGAAGCCTGGCCTTGTGACTAAGAGATGGGGGAGGGAAGGCACAAGCTGAATGGGGAGTGGGAAGTCCAAATCCCGGCCAAGGCCCTGACTCAGGAGTCCCCTTCTCAAGCAAAGGGTCGGGGTCTGATTCTGTCCCATGGAATGTACAGCAGCCTCCAGGGACCTTGCCCCTCAGGCAAATGCCTGGCACTCAGGCCATAATCACCCTGGCTCTGGGCCTGATCTTAGCATCCTTTGTGACTGAAAGTCAAATTCTCTGGAACATGGGGTTAGCATTTTGAGCACACTAATCCCATTTGGAATATACAATATTCTGAGCAGAACTGGCCCCACCCAGAAGCCATCTAGAAGGCTGCTACCTTGAGATGGCATCAAGAATCACATGAGATACTGTCCCCATCCAAAGTCTTTCCCTGAACTGCCCTTCCACTGTGCTTGAACCTCCTACAGTAGAAACTGCTAATTAGGACTCATTGAAGTATCGTCTCCAGAAAATTCTATTTAAATGCCTATTTTAAATTTACAATTAAAATGCACAAATACCAGTCAACAAATTACAAAATCTATGTAGGCTTAACCTCCAGGGGTCTAGTGGCTCCCCTACCCCTACCCTTCCTGCATCTCTTTGTTGGGGGAAGCTAAAGTGTCTGCTCTGGAACCTCCTCTTCTCACGTTGTCCTGGATCCATCTTTATCTCATTTCCTTCAACAATCCATGAAGAGCTTCTTTCCAGAACTTGGACGGACCATTGTCATGTGCCTGAGTGAGGGTGCTCAGGGCTTCAATGTCCAGTACATCAAGTATACAGACTTTTCTGTCTCAATTGAAGTTCAGCACCTCTATTTCTATTGCTCTGTTATTTTGGTACCTAAGTGATTGCATAGATCTGTGGAATGTTGAAAATTCAAGAGAAGCTCATTTTTTTTTCCTGAAATATAAGTGCTCTATGGTGTTGCTTCTTGCAAAAAAAAAAAAAAAGTCTTTGAAAGCCTCCCACAAAGTGCCTGTGTTCAGCCCTTCCGAGGAGGGGAGGTGAGGGATTTGGCCTTGATGAGGGATTTCAACCAGGCTGCTGGTTGCCAGAGGATTCTGATCATTGAGGCCCTTAACCCTGTGGTCATTTCAGGTCTCCCACTACTAAATGCCCTCTGGTTCTAACAATTTGTTTTTCTGACCACAAACTGTGGCGGCTCTAATGCTTGGTGTTTAATTATTTCAATTTTATTAAGTCTAGGTCACACATATTTATCTTGGTATCTCCAGGTTTTCTCAAGCCTGACCTGAGTAATATGGGAGACCTAGAGCTTGGTGATCAATCCAGGCACCATGGCCCAGAATTGTTAGCCATTCCTACCTCTAGGTAAATATGAAAAACAGGAATAAAAAAAAATGACCTATTTACTAGGAATATAAAAAGACTCCTATTTACTAGGAAGTTTAAGATTCTTCATTGATTTTTTTTTTACTTTTATTTTTTAATTGAAGAAGGGATAGGGAAGGGAAGGATCTGAGGTATACCAAAGGAAAGGGGAAATAAATGGAGAATAATGCCAGAGAAGACCAGAACCCTGGGTGCTAATGGTCTGACAGAAGCAGAGTTGGAAGTCATCTGTACTGGCCAGAGGCCAGCTTCGGTGGAACGTGTTGGCAGCTCCAGCCAGTTTCACCTGTAGGACTTCTGGGAGTGATCAAGTTCAAGTGAAGCTTCATACTGTGGGCACAAGTCCCAAGGGAAGATGGAGGGGACAAAATGGCAGAGTGAGACAGAGCTAGGGGATTGGAAGCTGGAGGGGAAACGTGGCCAGGAGTAGGCCAGCAGCAGACACCAGAGGTGGTTGTAGGAAATGTCTCCATGTCAGTCACCAGCTGCCTAAACGGGCTGGTAAGAGGTTGGGACAGACAGTGGGGTTGGAATAGGGAGAAATCAACCACGTTGTCTTTGATGGAGCAGGGAATGGAAGAAGGTTTCAAGAAATATTTTATAAGTGGACAAAGAGTTAAAGTCTAACATTTTTGCCCTTTACAGCTTTTTTTTAGGAGCATATGCCCCTGTTTTTAACAGCCACATATGCAGTGACTCTTGGCCCAGGCCTATCCCTAAGCCAGCTAAAGATTGGCTGTAAATTTGACACGAATTCAGCCGATGGCATACCTGATACACTGGTGCCCATGGGTGCTCAGAGGATATTCCCCCAACCAGAGTCTACCTTGCTCTTCCTCTGCCTTGTGTCCAAACCTCATTCACTTATTCAACAAACCATTATTAAACAATGATTTCTAGATCTTGCACCATGATAGGCACAGGGTATATAGTAGAAAGAGATAGAATGAGTTCCCATCCTCATGGTCCTACTGTCTAAAGGGATTTCACCCATTAAGAAGGCAAACGAAAATAACTACAGAATATTACCATTATGACCACAGTTTTGAAGGCAAAGACTAGGATGCTTTGAGAAAGAAACCTTGGGGAAATCTCATTCAGATTGGTTAATCCCAGAAGACCTCCTAGATGGAGTGGAATGTAAACTGAGCCCTGAATGAAGAGGAGTCAGCCTCAGCAGGACTGGGAGGCAGAGCATTCAGGCTTGTGCAAGGGCCTTGAATCAGGAGAGAGCTGAGGCATTTCAGGACCAAAACAAGGCCACTGTGACTAGAGCAGTAAAGAGGGAGAGAGTCGCATAGATGGAGCAAATTATGCCACAGTAGAGACTTGGAAAACATTGGGAAAGAATCCAGAAAGGAAGGTTTGGAAGGTTTTAGATAGGGGGAACAATGCAACTTAAACTGTATCTTTAAAAGTCCACTCTGACAGCTGTCCAGAAAGACAAGGACCACTGCACACGTCAAGACAAGAAGTCTAGAGTTTAAAGTCAAGACAGGCAGCATGATGAGATCCCCAGAAAGATCTCAGAGACATTTTAGAAGGTTCAGTTCCCTGGATTTGATCATTGGCTGGATATGTCCTCAGGACCCCAGGTTCTGCTCGGTCCCAGCCTCAGTGCCTATGTGGGCTCCTCCAGGAGAACACAGAAGTTGACCCAGACATCTGTACCCAGTTCCTAGATTAATCCAGATCACTTTGCACTTTGTATATCTGATATGCCTCATTCTCATCTTTATTAAGGTTTTGAAGCACAACACTTGTATTCTCTATTCCCCTGGTTACCATTCTGTGCCTGGATCTTTCATGTCAAGCTTTACCCTGACATCTGCTCCGGAGTGATTCAGACTGTGACTCTGTTTACCCTGAGGCCCCACACTGGGGGCCTTCACCCTGCCCCAGCATCTATAGACCTAACTCACTGGGACTGCCCCTTACCAATTTTTCTTAGCCCTGATATGCTGCCCAGCTTTCCATAAATGTCCCCTTTGTAGTGACATCATACTCCTAGCCATCAACTAGGCCTGTTCCTGGATCTACCTCTTTAGACCAGGCTGTTACTGGCCTCCTATTCCTGAGCATCTTTCCTCTCTGAGAACTCTTGCCCTGTCTCATGGCCTGGATTAGATACTTTCTTCCTATTCCCTTTCTTTTTAAATTTTTTTTTATTAGTTATATATGACAGTAGAATGTATTTTGAAATGTTATACATATATTCCTTACATATAAGGAATTCCTTACATATAAGGAATATATGTATAACATATATTCCTTATATGTATAAGTGACCTGTTATTGACATGTTATTCATATACACACATAGGAAAGCAATGTCGGATTCATTCTACTATCTTTCCTATTCCCATTCCCTCTCATTTCCCTTCATTCTTCTTTGTTAATCCAAAGTACTTCTAATCTTTCCTATGCACTTTCCCACCTTATTGTGATTTAGCATCCATATAACCAAGAAAACATTCACCTTTGGTTCTTTGGGGATTGGCTTATTTCACTTAGCATGATAGTCTCCAGTTCCATCCATTTACCAGAAAATGCCATGATTTCATTTCTATTTATGGCCTGAATAGTATTCCATTGTGTAAATGTATCGCAATTTCTTTATCCATTCATCTGTTAGAGGGCACGTAGTCTGATTCCTTAGTTTAGCTATTGTGGATTGAGCACCTATAAACACTGATGTGGCAGCATCATTGTAGTATCCTGATTTTAAGTCCTTTGGGTATAAATTGAGGAGTGGGATAACCTATTCCCTTTTGATGGCACTACTGACTTGAACTGAAACCAACCTGCTGTATCCTTTTGAGGTGTTAGGTCCTTCTGCATTGGGTAGCAGATAGAGCTACTGGCAGGAAGGTCAGACCAAAGTTCTTTCTGTGGGATGAGATCCTTGCCTCACCTTAGTTACAACAATGGGAGCATTATGCAATGAATATGCCTAGGTACATTTGTCTATACAGGCTGACTCTTGCCCATACATGTGCATGTGTAGGGGTGTATATTGATCCACACATTGGCATATAAGTCTACAATGGCACTACCCCATTATTGTGATTATTGTAGTTAGTATCTGAGGTCAGATTATGTATGGATTCAAATTCAAAGGTGTGGAGAGACCCTCATTACTGGGTAGTTTCTTGGACTAATCACAAAGTGGCACATCTCTAGATTCTTTTTTCTTCCTGTAAAGCATTATTCAGGTGGCCTTCCTTTAAAAAAAAATCAGATAATTTCAGGAAAGTACACTCAATTCTCATAGTTTCTAAACTATGTTTTCCTTGGCCATCTGTCTTTTTCTTATAGTTCCTTATTTTTTTTGTATCAGTTATCTACATAATAATGCTGCATAATACCCAAAACTCAAAATAGAAAATGACTTTGAATAATAAGCATCTGCTTCCCTTATGAGTTGTGTGTTGATGATGTAGGCTGAGTTGCCTTAGCAATCTTTGTATCAGGACTTACTCTCATACCTAATAATTGTCTAACCTTTGGACTGATCTTGGCTGGAATGACTCTCGTGGCTGTTGTGTGTCCTATCCTTCAGCAAGCTAGACTGGGCAGGTTGTTATGGTGATGACAGAGGTAAGGGCAGAAATGCAAGGGTTCTTTTAATCATTTGCATCACATCCACTAACCTCCCATTAGATAAAGCAATTCAATTGGCTGGATGCAAAGAGAGCAGGAGGCCAGAAGAGGTCCAGCAACAGGTGTGACTACAGGAAGAGGTGACAAATTGAGACCACTGATATGGCCACTTTGTGATATCTACCTCCCCTTCCTCCTCCTCCTCCTCCTCCTCCTCCTCCTCCCCCTCCTTGTCCTCTTCCTCTAATTCTCCCCTTCCCCTTCTCCTTCTCCTTCTTCATTTTGCTTCCTGGTTGAAGGAGGGGATTTGGCTTCAATATTGAAGAATTACTGGCAAATTTTCTTTGTTTTTTAAATGGACATTAATAAAATTCACAGTTTTTAAAGTAGGATTCTGAGTTTTATTTCAGATTATATGTAGATTTGTATAATCACTACCGCAAGCAAGATACTGAACTGTTCCATCACCCACCCACCCCTAGATCTCTTCAGTTCCCTGATATTTTGAGAGCTCATGTCTGGATGCTATTCCCCAACAATGCTAATGGTTTTGATGAAAAAGCTAAAGCTTTAACAATACCTTCAAAGTATCCTGTATCCAATACTTTGAGCTTTAGTTGATTAAAATGGGAAAATCAAAGAGAAAGTCAGTTTTCTCAACACCACTGGTTAAGGAGGATATCTCCAATGTGTGTCTTTGGCACCTTGGTTTAGTATCAGAAAACTGTATTTATGTGGGCTCATCCTCTGTGTCTTCTATTCTGTTCCATTGGTCTTCATGCCTGTTTTGGTGACAGTACCTATGCTGTTCTGTAGTACAGTTTGAGGTCCAGTATTGTGATGCTTCCTGTTGTACTTTTCTTGTAAAGGATTGTTCTGGCTATTCTGCATCTCTTATTATTCCAAATGAATTTCATAACTGCATTTTTTTTAGTCCCATGAAGAACATCATTGGAATTCTGATGGAATTGCATTGAATCTGTGTAGTTCATTTGGTAGTGTGGCCAATATTAAGTCTGCCTATCCAAGAACATGGGAGGGCTTTCCATCTTCTAAGGTCTTCTTTGGTTTCTTTCTTTAGTGTTCTACATAGTTTTCATGGTAGAGATCCTTTACTTCTTTTGTTAGATTAATTTCCAAGTATTTTATTATTTTTTAGGATATTATGAATGAGATAGTTGTCCTGATTTCTTTTTCAGTAGGTTCATCATTGGAATATAAAAATGCGATTGATTTATGGAGCTATCCTACTCCTTAGTATCTATTCAAAGGATTTAAAATCAGCATACCACAGTGACACAGCCTCATCAATATTTATAGCAATACAATTCAAATGGTCAAGCTATGGAGCCAACCTAGGTACCCTTTAACAGATGAACGAATAAAGAAAATGTGATACACACACACACACACACACACACACACACACAATGGAGTATTGCTCAGCCATAAAGAAGAATGACTCTATGCCATTTGCTGGTAAATGGATGGGATCCGGAGACTATCATGCTAAGTGAAATAAGCCAGTCTCTAAAAGTCAAAGGTAGAATGTTTGCTCTGATACGCGGTACAAATCCACCATCATGCATATCCACAAGACATTAATTTTTTAAAAAAGAAAAAACCTGTATGTAAATAGCAGAAAGATCAGTAGAGCAGAAGGAAGTGAACAGGGAGGGGGAGGCCAGGAAGGGAAGGCAAGATACTGGGGACCAAATTAGAACAAATTATATTCCATGCTTTTATAATGATATCAAAATGAATCCTATTGTCATATGTAACTAAAAAGATCCAATAAAAAAATTCCATGCATGTATGATCAAGTCAGAATGAACCCCACTATTATGTATAACTATAATGCACCAATAAAAGCATATCAAATTTGAGGGGAAAAAAAATAAAAGAGAGAAAGCCAATAGAAGGAATGCCTTGTGAAAACTTCAGTAGTAAGAAATTGAAACAGCTTCAAGCCAGGGGGGACCTTAGCTTGGAGAAATCCTCACTCCCACCATTTCACAAAAAAAAACCAAACAAACAACAGCAAACTAAAGCCTTGAGGGTTTGGATGCATTTTCAAAGGGACAGAGGAAAGGGCTAAAACAAGAACTCAAGTCTCCTGTTCTGTTCAGAGCTTTTCCTGTGGCTTAAAACGTCTCTGGCCATTGGCCACTCACCTCTTCCATAATGTTCACCTCTGCCCTTTGTTCCTACCGTCTGGCTGAGAACAGACGGGTCCCTTAGCACCCTGTCTCCTTAATTCCCTAGGAGAAACCCAAGGCCTGGTCTTTCTTTGAGGCACCCTACTCGGTGCTGACTGATTGGAGGTGCCTCCGCTATGATTGCAGAGGGAGCAAGGGTTTCATTCCTGGAAAATGTGATACACGATGTGATCTTTGCTCCTCCACTGCACTCCTACTGCGCTTACCTCTCCTTATCTCATTGCTCTCCCAGCTGCCAGGTAATTTGATCTGGATTTGTCTTATCAGCCCTAGCCCAGAAAGCAGGTGCTAAATGAGGGCTGGGGAGGCAGCTGTCTCTTCTTTGAGGCTACAGGGCATTTGGGGAAGGGACTCTGTGTTTGGCAGTTGCTGGCAATGGGGGTAAAACTCACTCCATTGGAATAGAGAAGCTTCAGTCCAAGGCCTGATGCTGTTTGGGCCAGACCCACAGTGTTCTTTTGTCTTTGCTCCCTTCAACTTAGAGATCAGTCTTTCTTCTTGAAGGTGTGGAGTGTTCGTGGGTCTTGGTAGTAGTCATTGCAGGACCCTGTCCAGAGGTCAGAATATCCCTAACATGATCCTGGTTGATCTCAAAATGATGGCTCACACGGACAAAATATGTTTAGAGTCTCAAACTGAACTAGAGTATAGGGTGGTGTGGCAGAGGGCTTATTCAAGCTTAAGGAAAAAGAAGCCCTGGTGGTCCCATGGCAGGGTCGCCCCAGGTAACGTGGATAGGTCTTGAGCTTCAGATGTGAGTTGAAAGGATCAAGGAGAAGCTGTTGACTTGTGCCATCTGACCCCATTAAACCTGTTATACACTCTTCAATACTCTGATACCTCCTTTGAGAGGAATCTCCTCTGAGTTCAATTTCTTTTGCAAGGCTGCAGGGAGAAGGCCCTCTATTTGTGCTGGGATGAGAGAACAGGACAGGGAAAATGTTCTAGACTAACGAATAGCAGACCCAGATGGACAAAGCCCTGTGATGTGGAACTCACCAATCTGATTCTGGAGGACACTGCTACCACCTCGCCCCAAAGGAAGAAATATTCCTAGCCCTCCTACTTGACATCTCAGCATCCTCCAAAGGGGAGAAGAGCTGGGCCTTGAGGGTTCCATGTCACAGAACAAGCCAACCAACATTTAGAGGAGTCACTTCAAGGTTCCCCTCCGCTCCCAGCTCATTTTCCCCTTGCTCCTGTCACTGGGATGTCAGCATCCAAATTAGCCCAAGGCCCCAACCCAGGCGAGCATTATCTGAATTGTCAGCCCAGTGAGTGACCCACCTTGGGGAACTGCTGTAGTAGCCCTTCCTCAGCTGTCACCTTCCTGTGGCCTTCCACTTTCCCCAGGCACACAGACCACAGGAAACAGAAGTCACCTTCTCCCTGAGAAAGAAAAGCCATGTGCGTGGGGTCAGGAAAACACTGTCTCCTCCCCCAGCCCACAGAAGCAGCTTATCCTCGCCCCAAGCCAAGGACCTCTGAATCCAGCCACGACGGTAATCCTGGGATGGCAGGAAAATGTTCTGCCGGGAAACCACATCCTCTGCTGCACAGCAACCAGCACCAGTGAAGGACACAGAGTTAAATCGAACAGGAATTTGAATGACAACGTGACATGATGTCCATCTCCCTAACGATGGGACAAGTTGGTCATCCGTCACTGGCAGGGCAAAGCTGCCAGGCCCAGATCTGTATTTAAAAGCTGTTTCGCATGGTTTTAAGTCACCAGCTTAGCTCAATATCTAAAACAAAGAGAATGAATTATGGAACAGGATGAGGGGACTTGTTAATTTTCCTACTGATGCACTGTGAAATGGAAGCTTTATTCTAAGAATGGTATATCCTCAGGGCTCTCTCTGGAGAGACACTGACAAATCCGAACGTCCTTCCTGTTTCCTGCTGTTGCCCCCTACTTTATGCCTTTTCTATACACATTTACAAAAATGTGCATATTTCACGGTACCTATGAATCTACAGGACTTGGGGAATTCAAGTCTGTGATTCTCTTTAGGGGCTTCCTTTGACGATAAAAGAGCACCCAGGTGATGTTGTTGATCAATACCTACGTAGAAATGCACAAATGTGAGCGTGTGAGCGCACACACACACATACATACACGTGCATTAGAATTTGTGCACAACTTGCCTGTGTTCATTATAGAGACATCCGCACAGGCTGCTAGCTATTGTCCATACGGGTAAGTGGTAGCCCATCTCCAATTGGAACCCAATGAAATAATCATGATAATTTTGCCTTCATGGATCACCTTTCATCAGGGAGGATGAAAGGACTTCACAAACTCTGGATTCCTCTTTGATCTAGGCTCCTATCTGGTACACCAATCTCCATTGTGTATTCTGCCCTTACCCTGCAGATGGGCCTCCCATTGCCGGTAATTGAACTTCCATATGCAGAGTAGCCAAGGCCAGCAGCCTGGCCGGCAGCCTCCCACCGACTGCCAGGAAGGAGAGAGCTGCTTCAGAAGGGACTTGGTTTGCTGTTATGCATTTGCAACAGGGCAGATATTATAAACCGGAGAGAGAGGGGGAGTAATCCTTAAGCTGCAGCCTTACTTTGGAGGGAGAAATGGAAAAAATGGAGGAAGCAGAGGAACATTCTAGACAGCGTGATAAAGCAAACCTCCAGAATGCAGGTATTGCCTAAGGCTCTCCTCTGCCTTCTCATCCACACCGAGGTCTTCAGCTATTAGCTTTATGGGAAGGTCTCTGAAATACATATCCCAGGCTCAAACACTCCCTAGAGGCTAGAGAGACATCTCCAGCTGTCTCCTGGGCATTTCCATCCACATATTTCACCCGGAATATCAAACTCAGCTTCTTCTAAATGTAATGTGTGATTCTTTCTCCTCCTCCACTCTCAGATAGCTGCCTTCCCTGACTTGCCTGCTTATGGGAACTTACAGCCATGAGTAAGGGAGTCAAGATCTTTGTTCTTGTTTGCGTTTTAGAGATGGAGTGGGAAAAGACATAAACCAGTAGCAACTGGAGAGGAGGAGTGCTGGGGGGGTGAGACGGTAGGTGGTGGTAAGACAGGGATGTGGGCCTGCTTGGATAGAGTGATTCACATTGGCTTCTCTAGGGAGGTGATCTGGGAGAAGAGGTTTCTGGAGCAGAGAACAGCAAGCACCAAGGTCCTGAGGCCGTGGTGAGGTTGGCTTGTTTGTGTAATCAAAAAGATGTTGGGCTGTTGAAGCAGAATAAGAGGGTGAATAGAAGGAGATGAGCTGGAAGAGGTGGGCAGGGATGAGGTGAGGGTATAGAGTCTGGATTTTAATCCAAGTGCTGCCCAAAGCTGGGAAAAGTTTTCAGCAGAAACCTAGAGGAGCTGATGTTTATTACTGGCACCCCACATCTGAGACTTTAAGAAACTTCCCTCCTCTCTTCCTCTCCTTCCACACAGGTGGTGTCTAACAGGAAATGAGGACAAGGTTTTGGTAATTTTCCAGTTGCCCGTTTCTCCCCTCTGGGGTCCCTAGCAGAATCCTCTGTGTTCAAACAGAAAACAAAGCGCCCCTTTTGTGATTGCTAAGAAAACACCAGGTACTCACTCCTAAGGTTGAGAAGGTGGCTTAGGCTAATGCATCAAAGCTTAGCTTCCTCATTTTCTGCAAATAAATCTTTGTACCAACCGGTCGAGGCATGCCCACTGTGGGAGGGAGAGAGTGGGTGGCCTAACAGACTGGTTGCCACCTCCCCCTCCCACCTGCTGAGAGGGTTGTCTGCTGGGGATCACAGCTGCTCCCATCTCCCTGCCCTGAAAGGTTATGCACCTCCCCTCCTGGAGCAGAGGCAGCCTCTGACTGACAATGGGCTGTGAAGGGACGGGAAATGCTATGGTGCAATTATTGCTCCAGAGCTCACTGCAAGATCAGTCCAAAATAGCTCCAGGTGAAACTCATCCTTCATCTGCCACCTGCTCCCTCCTGGCTCCCCTTCTTATAATAGCATCGCCTCAATAAACCTCATGTGCATAACTACCTTCTGGGGGTGGACTTCTAGGGAGTGCAACCTAAAAGAAGCCCAGTGTGGTGATTGGGATCTGATATGCACCTACCTCAAACTCTAAGTTAGGAAATACAGTGACGTTCAGAAGTGAAAAGATTAGATGGTGAGGTCTGTAACTGCATTCGTGGATTAATCCGTCTGATGAGTTATCAATTTGAATGGACCACTGGGTGTAGCTATAAGCAGGTGGGGTGTGACTGGAAGAAGCAGATCAACGGGAGCATGCCCTTGTTCCTGTCTCTCTTCCTACTTCCTGGCTGCCATGAGCTGAATAGCTTTCATCTGTCATGCCTCTCCGCCATGATTCTCTGCTCACCTCAGGCCCAGAGCAGTGGAGTTGGCCAACATGGACTGAGACCTCTGAAACTATGAGCCCAGATAAAACTTTCCTTCTCTACGTTGTTCTTTTCAGGTATGTTGGTCACAACGCCAAAAAGTTGATAACACATGGAGATAGAATGGGTCTTTTTAATGAGCCCCGACAAGTTCTGTGAAAATCTCATTCACTTTTCTTTTTGAAATTGATCCGTCTATTTATTCTTCCACTCAGCAAACATGTTGAGACATGTTTGGTACACTCCAGCACACAAGAAATCAGATGGGCACAGTCCATGTCCTCGCTGAGCTTACCAAGCAGGGAGAGAGGGACATGTGAACCGCTGAAGGCATCCATTGGGGGTACACTGGTCTTCTGTGTGGTAGTGGATTGCTTGTTTGGAAGGCCATTCCCTAGGGGGCTGTAACTGCTTCCTGTGAGAATCTGGCTAGGATTTAAACCACTCAGCACCCAAATGCCTCAACAACCCAGAGCCAGCCCAGTCTACTGGGAGCAGAGTCAGTCTGTAGCTCTCATGCTGGGAGGTCAACGTGCTAACTGTTCTGAGCTCTCATATGGAAGCTGCCT
Organism: Ictidomys tridecemlineatus; assembly: GCF_052094955.1. NCBI lineage: Eukaryota > Metazoa > Chordata > Mammalia > Rodentia > Sciuridae > Ictidomys > Ictidomys tridecemlineatus. Next base: position 21,991,220 of record NC_135478.1, read on the forward strand.
GCAGTAATTCTTCTTGCTCTGGGACCCACAGCTACAATACTATGTGGATGCTTTCATGTGTCCATAACATTCCCCAGTTCAGCTGGCAATGGTCATCTCCCATTGCCTCAATCTCCTGCCTGGAGAAAGTAGAAGAAGTTGGCTGATGCTTGTTCAAGTTACTCAGAAGAATGCAGTCTAAAGAAAACCACCCTGAAAGGCAACCAGATTCCAGATTCCTCTATTAGTGCTTGTTAATGGAGGAGATAATTTGGGGCCAGGGTAGGCATGCTATGCAATTGCAGCTACACACGGCTCTGCACTTAGAAGAAGCCCCACACTTGGTTTAATGTTCTGCTGTGGCTCTTCTGAAATTGTTAGTAAATTCTTAGTAAATTCAAAACAGGAGTTTATGCCTTCTCTTCCAGAGTATGTAGCTAGTCCTGTTTAAGGTCATGCATCAAAGGCTGTTCAGGGTTGCTTACCGAGAAGCAGAGGGAGAGGTGAAATTGGGTGGGTGGGGGGGCGGCTCTCCCTTTCATCCCAGGACGTTGGTGAATTCTGTAGGCATCATGGCAGAAGTCTGCAGCTAGATGGTGTCACTAGGCAAGGTGTGGTCATAGTTAGAGAGCCATCAGACTGAAAAGAGGCCCGTCCCTTGGGTTTGATCAGCAGTAGGAGACAGAGGATGAGTAGAGACAGGAAAAGTCCTGTGTGGTAGTGAACAGTCTGGCAGGTGTTTGGAGCTGTCCACTTTTGTGAGAGAGCTCCTGAGGGCTTCTGGAAGAACCCCCTTGGCTGGGAGTTCCTCCATGAGGACAGATGCTTCTCTGCTCCAGGATCAATTGAAGCCCTGTCAACAGCCCCTGGAGACCCAGCACTCTGTCCCAGTTCCTACAGACCCCACTCTATTCCTCTTATCTTCAGGACAAACCTCCTCCTAACGCATCCCCTTGTCTTTGCAGCCATGTTCTGCTGTCAATCGCTGTGAAGTAAGATGCAGGTCTCTCTCAGCATTTCCAAATGCAGGGAATGCCTCCCACAGTTTTCTGGGTGGACCCATGGAAACCTCCTTGCTAAATTTGAGGCAAAGATAGTATTCCCCTACCCCTTCCCCTTGGGTAGAGTGGGAAGCTTCATGGTTCAGGAATAGCTTTCTTTAATACACACACACACACACACACACACACACACACACACACACCTGTTCCAATCTCAATCTCTCTCGCTCTCGCTCTCCATTAGTTTTGTATTCTCAGAGTGGACTTAGGAGTTTTGAAACTGCTTCCTGGCCATTTTCTTTGTCTTTTTTTTTTTTTTTTTTTTTACATAAGGGATCTGGCTTTGGCCTTTCACCTATTGTGCCTCACTGTCTCCAGGAATTGCAGTATCAACACCTTGTTACAGGTGCAGGGCTCTGAGTTAAGCACCATAATGTGTATAATATTTACACAGCCTCATAAAACTCAGCCGCAGTTCACATACCCGGCTTCACTCTCCCTACAGCCCTGTGGGAGTCGTGATTGAGTCCTCACTTTGGGTGAATATATTGAGGTTCGGAGGCTCTGTGGCTTGTCCTCATCACTCAGCGGGTAATGGAAAGGTGGGTCTGGAGAGCTCCTCCCAGGTCTTCTCACTGCTGACTGCTGGCTCCGCCTTGGTATCTCCACTTGGGAAACAGTGAGGGATGCTGGTCACTATCATATAAAAGCAACCACTGGCGTGTCCTGTCCCAGGTATGGAGGCAATAGGTATAAAAATACTTTGCAAATGGTAAAGAACACAGGATGTGTTGCTATTTCTGTGGTTGTTGCCTCAAACTCTTGGGGATGCCAAAGTTCACAGCCACCTATAACCGTCACCTCTGCTAGCTGTCCTCTAGCCACCCCTGAATAACGTCTACCCTTGTCTTTGACATGTTTCCTTGCTTGTCTTGGGAATCTTGGGAGAGTCTGTTATGCTCTCCACTGATAAATATCCTATGAAAATATGGGTAATTTTTCTGATTCTTCCTCTCCAGATTGCCCAGGTACTCTGTCTTGTGTTGTAAAATAAATAATGGCCCTGCACTTGAAGTTCTAAAAAGTCAAACATCTTGAAAAGAACTTTGGGTGCATTACAAAAAAAAAAGTGATTTTTCCAAAAATACACATTCCTTTAAATGTTCATTCTGAGTGGCAGTCATGAGGCCTACTGCCCCTTTGGCCAAATCCACCACATTAAAGCAAATGAAAACATAACTCATATGATTAATATGAATTAGTCTTTCCATAACCCTTTATGTTGTCAGGGCGCTTTGCTCGGCCACTGTTGGGTTGTATAAATCAAGTGACTCAGTCAACCAAAACACCAGGAAGAAAGAGTTCACCAGCTTTGATGGAATTAAACAGTTCATCATTCTATGACCAAGGTTAATGTTTTCATTTGATATTGAAACAAAAGAAAATACCCATGCAGAAAAAATCTAGTGACCAGAGACACCTCTGGAACAATATTCTTACAACAGTGAGATAGTCTGTTATATTCTTATAACAGTGAAGATATTCAAGACTGATCACTCCTTTCAACTTAGTAGCATCTCTATAAGGAAATAATTATGGCCAAAGTACTTATGTTCTTCCCCTGTCTGTAGAGTAGAGGTGCCATCCCTTAAGCCCTGGTTAGAATTCTCTTATTTTAGAACTTATTTTCCTCATCCTCAAATACAAGGGAACCACAGGGATAGTCTCAATGTGAGTTCTTCCAGCAGCAGACTGTGAAGCATGGAGTTGAGCGTGGATCATTTATTTCAGAGAGGATCCCAGGAAACACTTGGTGGGGGAGTAAGAGAAACAGGGATGGGAAGGCAGCCAGTGAAATGTATATTATCAAATAAGTCACCACATAGAGGAACTGGAGGTTAACTGGCTCAGATCCTATGGGAGCCTGTGAATAATGCCTATCTTTGAGGGGTAAGATGCTGGGGGTATTTCAACACTAGCTCCCATCACTTATCAGTTAAGAGCTACTAGATAATGGTGTTGAATCACTAGTAATTCTGATCTTCCCTTGGTGGAAGCCAGCTCCAGTAGCCAGAGAGTGTACAGGGAAAGTGGACAGCTGGAAGATGGGCCAACAGACATGGGAATGGTAAATGCCATTGCACCCGGCCCATGAAGGAGGGGCCCGGTGAAGCAGGAGGAGCCAATGGCAGGAGCAGGGCTGGCACAGTCCCCAGATACAGTGAGCACAGCTTTTGGAGCATGTGATACTTCAGGAGGCCTGTGGAAACATTTAATTTTAATTAAGATCAGAAGGAAAAATGAACACAGTAATAACAAATAAGTAATAATAAATCCAGTCTAGATTGTATTTGCCTTTATAACAGTCATAAAATTTTCAATATTTTTAATGGAAGAAGAGACCCAGGAAGAACCACAGAAGTCGCACTCTCTCTCTGGACAAGAGAGTTGCTTGGTTGTCGGGCTTCTTTCTTATGGCAGAGGATTCACAAGGGTTCAAACAATCTCACCATTTTGTCTTCTTTTCTTCATTTTTCTTTGACTTCCTTGTTCTGGGGCTCTCTCATTACATTTTTCTTTTCTTATCTAGAGTGGATATCTATTATTTCCTCTGCTCAACATCCATTCCCAAATCTTCTGATAACACCCTCTGAATTGGCTTTGGATGATCCAATCTTCCTCCCTCCACTCTGCCCTGCCTGCCCCTGGCCAGGAAGTGGATGCTTCACACGAACCAGATGCTTGCTCCTGGGAATCTGACTTTTGAACAGGAGAATGCAAAAATACCTGAGTTCCTGTCCCTGGATTCTTGGAGGGCTCCAGCTTCTATTCTCTTTGAAACCTGTTTTTTTTTTAGCTCTTCCTCTCACTCTGAAAGGGATCATTTTCTGATAAGGTTAGGGAGAGATGAATGTCTGTTGCTTGCATCCAAAACCCCTCATTGATACATATATTATATACACATAATATAATATATATGTATGTGTACATATACATATGATATATATCTTATATACAGGCCATATAATTTTGCCACATTAGGAAATAAAAGGAAAAAAACATGTTTTTCAATAAATGCAGAAGTACTTAATAAAATTCTGATATTTATTCATGATTTTAAAAGTAAAGATGAACTCAGAAAAGAATAATTCTTTATTTGGTTTTCGACTTGCAAAAACCTAAAGAAATATCATGTGTAATATGGAATAGTAAAATAAGGGACAGATGCCAGTTATCACCACTTATGTTCAACATTGTCCTGGTGTTCCTAACCAATACACTAAGGCAAGAATCATAAATAAAAGGAATAGTGACCAGAAGGGAAGAAACAACTGCCTTGACTTAAATGTGCTATGACATACACATAGAAAATCCAAGACCATCAACAGATAAATTAAATTTAATAGCAGTATTGTAAGATGGAGAATCAATTTACACTTGTATCAGTCTTATCTCTGTACAGAATCAAAAAAACTCAAATAAAATAAATTCCTGTCATAATAGCATATAATACTATATAACTAGGAAAACTTTCCAGGAAAAAAATTACATATACAGTCATGAATCAAATAGTGATGGGAATACATTCTGAGAAATGGGTCATGAGATGATTATATCATTGTATGAACATCATGAAGTGTATATACAAACTAAAATGACTATCATTTCACAGGTGATATAATCTTATGGGATTGGTGTTATACATGTGGTTCATTATTCACCAGAAATCATTATATGGTAAATGTTTTTATATGTTTTTTCATTAAATCATAAAATCATTTATACACAAACATACAATGATACACACACACACACACACACACACAAGGCATACCATATTCATAAACCAGAAGGCTTGATACCATAAAATATTAATTCTTATTAGTTAATGCCCCAAAACAAAACATGAATAAGCTTTTCTTTTTATGAAAATAAATAAGACCTTTCTAGAATTTATATGGAAGTGCAAAGAGCCAGGAATAACCAAGAATTTTTTAAAGAAGAAAACTAAAGCAGGATAATTTGCTCTGCTAGACAAAATGATTATTACTAAGCTCTATAATTAAGGTTCAGATAACTAAGTTAAAAATCTAGACAAATACACCAGTGATAAAGTATAGAGAGCCAAGAAACTAACCTACACATGTGTAGATACTTAATTTATAACAAAAGCAGCACTGCAGAAGAGTGAAAGAAGATGCTTCAAAAAATAGTGCTGGAGCAATGGGATCTCGTTGTGAAAAAAATTAATCCGGTCACCCCTTCACAGTATATGCAAAAATCAATTTCAGGTGAGTTTTCAACATAAATATGAAAGGCAGAATACCAAATTATTTTTTAAAATATATAAAAAAATCTTCATTATCTTGTGCTTTAAAAGGAACAAAAATGTTGACTGACAATATAGAAACAGATCACAAAAGTTTGAACTTGAAATTAAGACTTTCTGTCATTAAAAATCACCTTTAGGAGCATGAAAATGCAAACCACTGCATGGGAGGAAATATGTGAGATTCATTGCAGACACAGGATTCATATCTGAAGTACAAGGAACCACAAATTATTAAGAGAAATGCATAGAACCCAATGAAAAATAGGTAAGAAGCCTGAACAGATCCCACAGAGAACCAGACATCCCAGTGGCCAATGCATGAAAAGGTGACGAACTTCACTGTGGTGAGGGAAATGTAAATTGAAACTACAGTAAGATCCCAGGGGCTGTTCCCAATGAGGCAAGCCAAGGGTCTTGGAGGTTCAGAGAAAATTTATGGCTTATTGTATACCTTTTGTCTTGAATTAATTTTATATGATCTTTGTATTTCTCTAAATGTAAAGAAGGAAATTTAATAACATTGAAATTAAAGGAAGAAAAAAAAATAAGAAGGCAAGAGGGGACGTGACAGGACAGTCCCTGTCGTCGATCAGTGATAGGCTTTAGCTGATGGATGTTCGTGAGCTCTGACAACTACACAAAGATAAATTAATGGCTGAGAAATCAATTGATGGAACGGTCCAACACATAATTCAGGATCCTGACAACCTTTTTCCTTTTTAGTAGCAGAGGGGGCTAGTCAGACAATTTGGTTTTCAGAATGACACCTCAGTGTCTTGAAATGAAACCTCTTTGAAACATTTATGGAGGGGCTAATTTTTCTATTTTGATGGCCCATTCACTCACGGATGTTAACAGCGTCAACCCTCTACCTGCCATTGTTCTCTATACGAGGAATATAGCAGTGAATAAAATAGACAAATTCCAGGCCCTTTTGAAGTACATCCTAGAAAGAGAAACATAAAATAAACAAATATCTGCAGAAAGATGCCAGAAGTAATATGTGCCCTGCAGAAAAAATTAAGTAGAGCTGTAATTGAGGATAGTGCTATTTCTGATAGGGTGACTTTGCAGCAAACTGGAATGAAATGAGGGAGAGACCCTCAAAAACATCTGCAGGAAGAGCC